>NC_136897.1:27841400-27958900 GCF_949152265.1 Phoxinus phoxinus
GATTGTGAATGATTCATCGGTGCATGTTTTTCTTTATAATCTTTCATTAAAATATAATAACTTGTTCTACATCTGAAATGACTTTGCTCCTTCTTCGTCATCAATCTGTCTTCAATTTCATCCACCTTCATAAAAGCACTTTGTTCCATCTATTAAAATCCTCATGAATAAAACCATTAAGTTTTATGCTTCTGTCCGTTTCGTTCAGAAATATGTCACATTATGGATGTTAAATGGGTTGCAGTCGGCATTTGATGACGACTTTAAGATTCTTAAAGAATAAAAGCATTAATTTTAGCAAATCTGCAAAACTGCCTTTAGCAATACATGTTGTTTTCAGCATCAGACGACGGCGGGAACATATCGATCACGTATCCTCAAGCCATCAGGACTCACGGCAGAGCAACACAATATTCACCAGTCATTTTCAGTTTCAAATCATGAGGCATTTTGGGTAAATTGTCCCTGGATCTCGTCCGGGTGCGAGTCTCCTCTTGGCAGCCACTGAACAACACAGCACAAAAGGTCAAAGGTCCAGGTCTGCACTGGGATTCAATAATTGCGGCCCAAATTGTGCTTGCAATCTCGTGCAGGACTTGATGAATGCCTGTTTGCAGCGCTTGCAACGGGTTAGTGAGGTTCAGCGTGACCCTTGTGAATGTGTGCTTTACTAAGACAGGGTTTTTGCTTCTGACCTGAACTCAGATTTGCTTCGAGCTGCTGAATTTGTTTAGCAAATTCTACAATACATTGCTGTAAAAACTTGAAGTCAACATGAAACGCTCTTTGCATCCCATTTTACTTGCATAATGTGACGGACTTTTGAATGTAACAGGATATTTAAGTGGAAAAAATGAAGGACGGGATGTGATTCAACACCGCATGCATCCCAATTCTCTTCTTCACGGAATCTAAAGGGAAAGACGTCCTCTTTATTGCATTATCTAATATTAAATTACTAGCTATTTGACGTCAACAGAAGAAAAGTAAGTTCGTGAAACAAGACAAACACCTTTTGTCTTTGTAAAAGATGTGCACTCATGATGTAA
This sequence comes from Phoxinus phoxinus, assembly GCF_949152265.1. NCBI lineage: Eukaryota > Metazoa > Chordata > Actinopteri > Cypriniformes > Leuciscidae > Phoxinus > Phoxinus phoxinus. The sequence continues at coordinate 27,842,450 of NC_136897.1, forward strand.
TGAGATCACTATGGCAGATTATAACGATTATTTTAGTCTTTCTCAGTCCTGTATACAAAACATACTCAACATTGTAGTCATCTGAACGTTGTGCTGTGTGTGTGTTCATGTTTCGCTGCTGTCAGGTAATAGATCTGCGATGCATTTTGATCTCATTTGTTGAGTTATGAGTTGCATGGCTTTAGTTTGATTCTTTAGGATTGTGGATGCGTGAACAGTTTTCTGTGTGAGATGACTTTAAATGCTCTTTTTGATGCTCTTTAAAGGGTTGTGAATAGAATAAAAAGATTAGATGTTCTAATGCCTTAAAGACCAAAACACTGATCTGAAGATCCTATAATGAAACTTTGTTGATCCTCCAATGAATCATATAGCAACCTAAACAGCCAGAAATTATTTAAAATAACTTTTAACATGAAGATGTATTGTATAGAATATCCTATTTTATTCTTCATAGCAATAAAGAGTATCACCCCATACACGAGGCCGCCCGGGGCAAGTTGTCACACAAGAGCTGGAGGTTTTGGTGCTTTTCTCTCTTTGATGATTTCAAACATCTATGATCTTTTTTGTGACTTCTGTCCTCCAGATTAAAAATGCAATTTTTTTGTAATATCTGCAGCCTATATAGACAATAAAAACACGCTGACATGCATCTGAACTGAAAGTTAAAGGGGCATGAATGTCAGGCCGGGGCAAGTTGTCACATGTCTTAATAAACAATTTAGTAATTGAATTTTCCATTGGCTAGTTGAATGTTTCGCACTGACAATTTTTTTTTCAAGTACAATCAAATTGGATGTTTAAGTCATTTCAACTTAAATTACATTAAACTGACTTAAAAAAAAATTATTGATTGATTGGAAGAAAAAAAGTTGATTTTAAGTCAGTTTAATATAATTTAAGTTGAAATGACTTAAAACATCGACGATGATTATTGTGACAACATGCCCCACTATATATTAATCACATATTTTAGATTAACAGAGACTTAATTTTAGAGTCTAAACCCACCGAAATAAAATGCCATACCACATCACAATCATAATCATATCCAAACTGTAAAAAAATATTTGTTTACATTATTTGTTATCAAAACTTTTTATCTTTTGACAAATCAACTTAGATAATACATGTGGTTCAAATAACATAATATTTTGAGTTTCTATTGATTAAACCAATCTCCTTCATTACATAAACTATTTTTATTTTATTTTCAATGAACTCAACATTTTAAGGCAACCAGGTAACTTCTTCTTTTAAGTTAGACCAACAATATGTTTTACGAGCCTGATCTCATGAAAATGCGTCTCTATACACTAATCCTACCCAAACAAACGTATAATACATACGTACCCCACACCACTACTAAACATACCCATGCCTATCATATGCACGTAAAAACTCATTTTCGCGTATAAATCACACGATAAACACAATGCGTGCTATAGAGTCGCATTTAGTATGACCAGGTTGGTTTTACAGTGCACGCGTAAATACGCGCGCACAGACCCGCCTCAAACACACACCTGTCTCGGCGAAGCTGATGATCTCCGAGGTCTCCTCCTCCACCTCGTTCATGGACGTGGCGTGTCCGTCCAGGTTCGGGATCTCCACCCTCCCGTCCTCGCGCACCTTCCCGGCGTGGAGCTTCTTGAGCGCGGTCACCATCGCCGCCTTCGGGACGGGGTGTGTGATGTTGGGTCTGTCCCTCATCTGTAACCGGCTCAAGATGTGCCTCTTCACGGCCTCCAGGAAATCCACGTCCACCCGCGCGGGTCCATCGGTCTGGCTGAGCCCGCAGGACGCGCAGCTCGGGCCGGTGCTCTGCGCTTCGGTGTCCGGTGCCGGTGTGCAGCGGGTGGAGACGAGGAAGAACACTAAACAAAGCGCTTCGAACATCAAGCTTTTCATCTTCTGTGATGATAAACTGCTGGAGAGCTGGATTGATGGAGATGAAAGCGGCCAAGTTCGTATCCACCTTCTCCAACTCCGAAAAAAGTGGCGCTTAAAAAGTGGGGAAAGGCTGTAATATCCACTCGTAGAGATGATCCGGTTCACGAAATAGCAAGACAAACGCAATAAATCCCGTGAGCGGCTTGATATGTTCCTCTTGTTTTTGGTCACTCCGCGATGCTTGTTCAATTCGGATCGATATCACAGTGAGAACGGCCCGTTACACCATCCGATTCGTGGATAAATAGGAGCGTAAGAAGAGCTCTTGAGATCTGTCCGCGTTCAGCCGCGCTTTTACGCACAGGTCCGACGCGTCATGGCATCTCAGTATTACGCGTCAAAAACCCCACAGACTAAACAAAGGAGCTGTTATGATTTGCCCCGGTGATTTCTTCACGCTTTTGAGTTAAAATCATCCATAATTAAGGGAAGCGAGCGCAAACCAGTCAGTTTCCCCACAGTGTTTCCAAATAATCATTCGCAGTTTTGCCTTTATTTTCAGTTCTTCAGTTGAAGATCCCGTTCTCTTTTGTTGGGTATTTTGATTTCCAATGTACGTTTCCCAAATACTTCTTCATCATAGCTCTCGGGATGGTGTTCTGGAGCTGCAGCTTTTTTCTCGCGCAAACAGACATTGTGCCGCTGGAGCCTCTGGAAAGTTTTTATACGGGACTGGAGAACCACGTGGGACGATCCGCCAACTCCAGTCAGAGAAACCTCGGGATCTGTGGCAGGACTAATTTCCAGCAGGAAAAAATCGCAGTGCTTATCAAAATGTGTTGAAATGCACAATACACCTAATATAGAATATATGATCGGTCCAATAAAATATCATTTCTGCGAGTTAAAATGAGCCTATAAAAATAAAATTACATGCAAAAAAAAAAAAAAAACTTTTACATTAAGGTTATACATATGAAGTATGGGCTATAAAATGATTTTAGTAACGCAGTGTACAAAATGTTATATTTTATATGCCTATAATAATAAAGACTATATTTAAATGCTGGTTTGTTTCAACCCATGTTTGGGTCAAATATGGACAAACATTATTTATTTTTTTTAACCCAGCGGTTGTGTTTGTCCATATTTGACCCAAGCATGGGTTGAAACAACCCAGCATATTCAGATCAATATATCCTTTTAAAAGAGAAAATACACTTATTTTGCTGCTAACGCAAAAGCAAAACTACATGATTTTAGGTGATTATGGATAATTTTGCTAAATCAAGGTCAAAAGGCGATGAAGCATCCTCTTTAAATCAAACCCTTCACAGCCAGCGTGTTTCAGTCTTGGAAAGTAAATGAGCAACACTTTTAACTGTTTTGAGTGAATGAAAGTGTGAACTCGTAAACTGGTTAAACAGGCGCCAGAGACGCTCTTTTAAACCTCACTAACAAAAAGAGTTTGAAAAGTAGGCTATGACTAAAAAACCACACACACACACACCACAGTAGCCTAGTTGTTTTTACATAGAAAAAGAGGTGCAAAGATGGTCTCTTAAAATAAAAAGTACTTGACTAAAGGATAGGCCTAATTTTATTTTACATTTATCTGAATAAAATAGTCCAGTGGTTCATGATAGCGCCTTACTGAGAAAGTTTAAAGTTGTGAAACAGCGCCACCACTCGACAAATTAAGAATTCACAAGTCCTGCGTTCACGACACCTAACTGCATTAACATATTATATATATATAGGCCTATATATATGAAGACTTTAGATGCAAAAGCCTCTACGTGCCATCTGAAATTTTCTTCTAAAATGAGCATTTTTATCAATCTTTTATATTTAAGTTCAGAAATTTTACTTAAATGACAATAGCTCATTTTTTATTGCCATTAAAGTGAGATAACTGAACATAAACATACAAGCTTGACATTTTTTTTTCAGATGGCACTTAGAGGCTTTTGCATCTGAAGTCTTCATATGCAAATGAACACACACACACACACACACACACACACACACACACACACACACACACACACAAGCTTTCATTTCTATCCTTGTGGGGACATTCCATAGGCGTAATGGTTTTTATACTGTACAAACTGTATATTCTATCCCCTTACACTGCCCCTATCCCTAAACCTACCCCTTACAGGAGACATTCTGCATTTTTACATTTTCAAAAATATATAATTTAGTATGTTTATTAACCCATTCCCCTCATGGGGACCGCTGGCTGGTCCCCACAATGGAGGTGATCTCAGGTTTTACTATCCTTGTGGGGACATTCGGTTCCCACAATGCATAATAAACCAAGCCCACACACACACACACACACACACACACACACACACACACACACACACACACACACACACACACACACACACACACACACACACACACACACACACACACACACACACACACACACACACACATAGCCTATATACAAATATAAAAATATGCAGTGTACAGAAAATTTCACAGTAAAGTAGTTGCTGCCTTAGATTTTCAAGTAGGCTAATTTCTAATTTTTAATTAAACTGACTTTTAAAAAAACAGAATTTTGTATGACATAATTTTTTAAATAGTTTAACTTATTTTGATGAGTTTAAGCAATGTAAAAACATATGTTGTCATAACTTATTGATCATTTAATTTTATATTTATATGTAGGCTATATATAATGTGTGTGTGTGTGTGTGTGTGTCTGTGTGTGTGTGTGTGTGCAAATTAATTAAATAAACATTCATAATGGAGAGTACAACTTGCATTATATATAACATTATAATACATTTTGCACATCATATGAAAAACCATCATACTTTATCACAAATCAAAATAAAGACTACTTTAGCCGAAATATCCATAGATGGTGTAATGGCGTCATATCCTTGTAATTTGAATATCCGGTGGGCGGGGCGGTGTAGCTGTACGGGACAGGAGTAGAGGAATTGATCCCGGTTGACAGAATTATGTTTTAACCGCTTATACATGCCAATCACATCACTGGCCCTTCACAGATCAAACTTCCGGTGAGTGATCTATGAGACTTTACGTTGTTTTGATCAGTTTAAAAATGTTTCGGATCAGTTTGCGCAGACGAAAACTTCTGAGGTATTTCCTCGGATGAAGTCTTTGTGGGAAAACTCTGTGATTGACTGTTTTCACATCCAATGAGAGGGAGAGTAGAGGAAGACCCGCCTTATAATTTCTCTGTTAAACCAATCAAGAGCTAGAAGAGGCGGGCTCTCGCCTATAACAATAAGGAAGGGGTGGTGTCTCTCTTCGCGGGATGGAAATGTGAAAATCGCTTTATTCAATTGTACAAAAGCTTGCTTTATACTTTTTAGTACATTTGAGTAATGTTGTGTTGTTTTCTGTTTCTTACTGATACGGTTGTCCTTACAAAGAAGTGCTGTGTGCTGACGGTAGCATGGTACTTTATTGTGTACCATAATAGTAAATGATTATTCATATTCAGTACCGTGGTATTTACGTTGTTGTACGTCAAAGAATACCATATTACTATCATGGTACATGACCTAAAAACATTGTATTATCATATAGATGGATGGATGCACACAGTTGATCACAATTTAAGGTGCATTTCATTGGATTTTATATTAATAATATGTAGGTATTTATAAAATATTATTAATAATATGTATTTATGGTAATACTTAATAAGGTTCATTAGTTAACTACATTAGTTAACATCAACTATACTTCCTCAGCATTTATTAATCTCAGTTAATATTCATTTCAACATTTACTAGTACATTATTAAAAACAAAGGTTGTATTTGTTAACATTAGTTAATGCACTGTGAACAAACAATGTGAACATCTGTATTTTTACTAACTAATATGAACAAATATTAATAAATAAATACTGTATGTATTGCTCATTGGTAGTTCATGTTAGTTACTAACTAATGTTAACTAATGAACCTTATTGTAAAGTGTTACCGTATTTATAATATATATTACCGTAATAATGTATGTTTGTATTCTTTTGTATGTTTGCAGTCTAGATCTGTTTCTTCTTCTAGAACACTAAAGTCATGGCCGCAAATAAGAGTAAAAATCAAAGTTCGCTGGTCCTGCACAAGGTGATCATGGTCGGCAGTGGCGGAGTGGGGAAATCTGCTCTCACACTGCAGTTCATGTATGACGAGGTGAGTTCATTTATTTTATTTATTTATTTAAACGGGGACAATGTAAAATATACATTAACCTTAAAAAGGAGAGATGCATTATACCAGGTTGTAGCACTTGTGCTAATTTTCACCTGTAGTCCCTGGGCAGGCTGATGTCAACAGTCTTACAAAAAATAAACAAACAATAAAAAATTAAATGAAATACACATGTTATTAATACATTTATCCCCAAAACAGCACAACAATGATCACACCCTTCATTCATTCCACAACATTTACAAATACAATCTCACATACATATCAATTACAATACATTATGTAAACATGTTTGTTTTAAAAGAAGCCATTTTTTGGCCCGATGTGATTTTTTTTTTAAATTTACACATGTGGTCAGCTCTGTTGGCAGCTCTGTGAGTTCATCACAGTCTTCCTTCACAATTATGCCATTTACTCTCCTTCATCTGCTCTATTATGATTATTACTTGTTCATCACATTCGGGAGGAGTTCCTTCATTTACTCTCCTTCGTCTGCTCTATTATGATTATGACTTGTTGCTCAGTTCGTGGAGGACTACGAGCCCACCAAGGCTGACAGTTACAGGAAGAAGGTGGTCCTGGATGGAGAGGAGGTGCAGATTGATATCTTGGACACGGCGGGTCAGGAAGATTACGCTGCCATCAGGGATAACTACTTCCGCAGTGGAGAGGGTTTTCTCCTGGTGTTCTCCATCACAGAACCAGAGTCCTTCAGCGCCGCGTCAGAGTTCAGGTCAGGACGTCCCGCTTATCTGCTGTTCTAGTGCCTTTACAGACGCTCAGTTCAGTCCCAGTGTGGAAGAAGCACAGATACCGCACTGTATGTTCTCAGAAAGAGCAGAATGATGTTATCATTACGCCCACAACAACACTGATGGAAACACAATGCTGAGTCGAGCTGTGAGATATAAGACATACAATAAGTTAAAACTGCTAAAAATCTAGATGTAAGCTGACATCATATTTATTATAATCTGTTCCTTCAACAACTGAGTCAAGATTGGAAAACCGAGATATATAAGAGAACATTTTAAAAGAGTGATTATTTAAAATATTTTGACACTCCTAGGTTCTGAAAGTAAAAGGGTTAAAAAATGATCAGCTTTGTCATTATAGCAGAAGAACTAGAAAGATTTTGGTGGATACAGTATATAAGGGAATTTCTGGTCATGGAATATATAAGTTTTACGAATATGTTAATAAAATGAGTGCTGTCAAAATAAATGCGTTTAATCGCGTCTAACATAAAAGTTTGTGTTTATATAATATATGTGTGTATATGTATTATTATTATTATATTTATATTAGGGCTGTCAAAAGATTAATCGTGATTAATCACATCCAAAATAAAAGTTTGTGTTTACATATGTGTGTATACTGTGTATAATTATTATGTATAAATACACACACATTCATGTATATATTTAAGGAATAATTGCATTTATATACTGTATATACATTTATATAATTTATATAATATATAAATAATTTATATATAAATATAACCAATTCTTAAATATATACATGATTGTGTGTGTTTTTATATATATAAATAAGTATACACCGTACACACACATATATTATGTAAACACAAACTTTTATTTTGGATGCGATTAATCAAGATTAATCTTTTGACAGCCCTAATTTATGTATAAATACGCGTTGTATATATACAGTATACACACGTACTAATATAATATATATATATTTAAATATAATAATATATACACACACTATAATGAATATATGTTTTTCTAGTTATATCAAACTGTAAAATATTTTATTGGGTAGAAATCGCTATTTGTGAGTAAATAATAATAATGATAAACCTGTAATGGGGTTTATGTGCAACAAACTTCTGTATATTGTTGAACAGGAATAAATTACATTTTATTTGATTGAAAGTACAAAAACTAAGAATCAGAAGGATTATTTTTTAAAGAAATAGATTTTTTTAATCATCAAGGATGCATAAAATTGATCAAAAGTGACATTAAAGACATTTATGAGGTGCTGCTATAAGGTAACCAATAAATGCTGTTCTTTTGAACTTTCTATTCATTAAAGAATCCTGAAAAATAACATGCATCACAGTTTCCACAAACACATGAAACTGTTTTCAACACCAATAATAATCATAAATGTTTTATGAGCATCAGATCATCATATTATACTGATTTCTGAAGGATCATGTGACACTGAAGACTGGAGTAATGATGCTGAAAATTCAGCTTTGATCACAGGAATAAATTACACTTTACTATATATTCACATAGAAAACAGCTGGTTTATATTGAAATAATATTTCACAGTTTTTACTGTATTTTTCATCAAATAAATGCAGCCTTGGTTGAGCATAAAAAGCTGCGTTTCCACCGAAATTCCCCGGAACAATTTGTCCCAGGACCTTTTTTCCCAGGAACTTTTTTTGCCCCAGACCGGTTGCTTTCTGCGTTTACACCGCGGTCTAAAGTACCGGGAAGATTATAAACTGGGCGCGACGGCTCCTCCCAGTCTGCGACGCACAGTCATCAGTTTTGAGCGCCACATTTATAATAAGTATGGAGGAGATTCAAACTGTGCTGCAGGTGTTTGTGATGTATTGGTTTACTAACGAGGTAATTAACAAAACGGCAGAAAAGAGACGAGCACTGATACTAAAGCGAGTTCAGAACGCTCGTAATGCTATAAAATTAGACGATGCGGACATTGACCGTGAGACGGCTGGGACGAACGCGCAGAAAACGTGCACAAATACACCTAATAAAGCCTGAACCTCGTCGTCGGTCCAGCGGTGTGGTTTTTTTTTTCTTTAATTAAATTCCATATTTGCAGACAGACTCTCACTGCATGAAGCCACGAACCGCAATAGATTTTTAAAAATGCCGGTTAAAATAGAATGCTGCGTGGAGTCATCCAATCAAAATGTGGCGTGAACACAACCAATCAGCATCTTCAGCGCACAAGTCCCGCCCCCGAAAGTTCCTGAACTTTGAATAAGTATTACCTCGCCAGCAGGGACTTTCTGAGGGGGAAATATTTACCCGGAACTTCATTTAGACCCTGATTCCTGCGGTGTAAACACACCGAGTCCAAGCCCACAGTTCCCAGTTCCTGAGGAAAGTTCCCGCGGTGGAAACGCGGCTATAGACTGCTTTCGATTAAAAAAAGCCAATCTTTTTGAACGTGTTTGTAGAGAGATTGTTAGTAGCACCTGTGCTGTGTTAGGATCATATTATATGTGTTTATGTGTTCCTGATCCGCACAGGGAGCAGATCCTGAGAGTGAAAGCAGAGGAGGATAAAATCCCTCTGTTAGTGGTGGGGAATAAGTCTGATTTGGAGGAAAGGAGGCAGGTGTCTGCGGACGAGGCCCGAGCCAAAGCGGACGAGTGGGCCGTCCAGTACGTGGAAACATCCGCCAAGACTCGAGCCAACGTCGATAAGGTTTGGTGCCTTTAATATCCCGATCCTCTCAGAATACGTGATGGTTGTGAGTGCGTCAACTTGGGGTTTGTTGTTTCCAGGTGTTCTTTGACTTGATGAGAGAGGTGCGGGCGAAGAAGTTGTCTGAGACCAACGAGAAGAACGGAAAGAAGAGTGGAAAGAAGAAGAAAAGCCTGAAAGAGAGATGCACACTGCTTTGAGCTCTCCTGTCCTGGACTGAGACGTTCCTCGGATGAGGAGGAGACCAGATCTTCATCCCTCCTCCATGCTTTTTGATGCCAAATACAATCGAACCAGAACTGCATTACTTTTTGCACGTTTCTACAGGTTTTCCCATATCAAATCAGTAGTTCAACTCTGGAATATGGAGCTGTATATTCCTCGTTCATTGAGCCTCATTCACGAAACAAACTATTTAGAAATTAATTCTGCGTGTGTTTCGTGAATTTCTTTATTTTTCACTTAAAACGTTTGCTTTTTGTTCTAAATACTGTATTTTATCTGCCTCTCCCTTCCTTAAAGTCAAAGGCAACAGACATTATACGCAATGTTTGGTTGTTTTGAATGCAGTAAAGCATTATTGTCCAGCTTAACACTGCTGAAGGAGTTGGTGAGATTCACAGAATTCACTATGCAAACTCGTGAAATGGTTCACACAATAGACAATTGATATTTTTGTAATCAAACCACTTTGTCTATGTTTCATGATTTCTCTGCGTGGTGATTATCGCGACCAAATAAACCTCTGATTTTGTTATGAATCTTTTGTGTTTCACTGATTGATGCCGTTCTGGTTGTGTTTTGTGTCTCATTGCTGAAGAAAATGCTGTAATTTTGTGTTACACACTCTTGTTTCTGCGTTTGATGACCTCCGGAGTTTTGACAAAGGACGGTAGCAGGGCCATAAGAGTTTATGAGAGTAGTAAAAAGTGTCCGGAGGCAATCAGTCACCTTGACTTTGAATGTGAGAAACCGTCTATTCAGCATTTAACACCCCATTGTAATGTCCTTTACTTGCGCACGCTCAGATCTGCGAGATCTGCTGAGACCTTCAAGAGCCAAGCAAATGATGGGACAATGAAAAAAATGTTACAAATATTCAGTAACCCCTCACTTCATTTGTGCAATTTGTGATGAGAAATAAAGGGGTGGCATTACCAGCTCATGGAAATTTGTTAAATTGTTTTCCTTTGTTGTGATTATATATATTAATATACTTTTCTTCCAAACATCTTTAGTGAAATTAGTGAAAATAAAATATAGTAGGAGAATGACTAGCTATTTTCGCCCAGACAAAAAGCTACTTTCGCCCAAAAATAAGTGGCCTTCAGTTCCGCTCTCAAAAATAGATCCCAAAAAATGTCCGTCTGATTTGGTCCAAATTTAGCCCAAAAATAGACGTTGAAAATAAAATATATTTATGCCTTATATCATGTAGCCTAGTTTTTAATAATTGTTTTGCTATTTTATTTCTACACCACGTTTACCATTTCTAAAGCGTTATTATATTATATGATGATAGTGGATTATATTATATTATAGCCTATTATATATAATTTACTTAAACACGTTACGTTTTACATTCTCAAAAGGCTACTGCTTTCATGTTCTCATTCCATTTACACAGTTTGATGATGGCCACAGGCCTACTATCCACGTAATAATGTATCAAGTTTCAGAATATTTGATCTGATTATCAAATTCACTCCATCAATTCTACATTTATGTAAATACTGCGTGACTTCTGCGCGCGCTGAACCCTCGAGTCGCATTTGAACTGGAGCCAAGGGCGTTACCATGGAAACCGGGTGGCAGCTCAACTGTCACAAGCCGCAAAACTCTCTCTCACTGTTGTTTTCACTAATTTCAGGTAAGTTTAGTCCCTACAATTACATAAATAGTACTTACAAATGTTTATGATACTTTCTTTCACGTAAATTACACGCTTCCGTCGAATATTTATTTTATAGAAATGGTTTAGTGTCTTCGGAAAAAGTCCGTTAGCATCTCAACCGTTACACCGTGTCCTAACTACACGCGACGCGATAAAATTCCAGCGACAGCAAGTGTGTCGACTCTGTCCACACTAGACGCGACGCGACTGTGAGACGCCACACGTCAATCAAAAAATCACAGCCATTCAGAACAGCGTGTGGGCGGAGTCTCTCTGTGAAAGCGCACTGCTGGCCCGCACTCGCATTGGAAATGGGTAAGGATATAATCAAATCAAGAAATAACATTATTAAAAATCAAAACATTAACAAAATATACTCATTGACTAATTTTGTTAAGAAGTACAGTTGTATGTTTGCATAGAATTCAGTTTGAACGCTATATTATATGCTTTCAAAATCTGAGGTAAATTATCCATTATTGCTTCTGGCACAGTGACCTATTTTTAACTAAAAATAAATAATGTGTACTCATAACCAGTGTAATTTCTTCATATGACAATCAGTTTATTCGATCTTGTTCATAGGGAAATTCATATCCATCCCGTCTGTGTGGGCGGATTTGTCAGCCGCGACGTCGCAGAAATAGGAACCGTTTCTAAATTAGAAACTTCGCGAGTCGACGTCGCGTCTGGTTAGGACAAAAACTCTGATTAACATGGAAAAGATACCTTTTATCGCGTGTCGCGGCGTCGCGTCGCGTGTAGTTAGGACACGGTGTTAGGCTAATTTCAAAGGTAACATTAGGTCTGACTTCCGTTCCGTTATCAATCTCTCTATTTTTTCCCTCTTTTTTAAAGTTATGAAAACACTATTGTGGGGGATTTATTTTGCTAACGTTATTTGAGAAAGTGGGAACACAAAATAATGTATTCTCTCAACTATGACGACTTTTGCTTCAGGGGAAAAAACGGAATTGTGAAAAGGGTCTATTTCAGTCATGCAAGGACAGCTCTTATCTCTTTGATTGGGGAAACATCAAATTCTCCAAAGATGTTCACCAAGCTTACGATTAAACTTCATATTTGAAATTACCAATGAAACCTGACAACAACTGTATAATAAATTTGGTTTCTAAACGCTCAAACGGACCAGCCAATGCGCATGTGCAGTCATAAGCGCTCGTCTTCTAACGGCAGCTGTAGTGACGCATTGACTTTACCACTCGGCGATTGGCTCTTTTATTCAGAAGGCGGGACTTACTCCGCCATTTCGCGTTGCCCTTTGCTTGCACTGTATTTGTTGTTTGTCTAAAAAGTTTACAGAAATTAATTTCCCACCGCTCACTGAGGTAAATCTTACTTTGTATTTCACAAGGAAGGATATATATATATATCGTTTAAGCTGTTTGATGATTAACTGTGAAACGTGTAGTTGACATTAAATGCTACTAATATTCACACACCCTCAACTTCAAACTTAAATATGTACTTTTTACTACACATCTTTTTACCTTTGTTTGACACCATTATTTCTTACGAATATTAACTATAGTTTTCTTATAGTAAACGTGTAGTACTAGTAACTATGTTTTTTTTTTGTGGCAGATTGGTTATCATTTGTATAAGCACAGTTTTACTGCAAATATGGTTAAACTATGGTTAGTATTGCACATCCATGGTTAATTTGTGGGTACCATGTTTTGTTTTTGTTTTATTTCAAGTTCAAATTTATTTATATAGAACATTTAAAAACAACCATAGTTGACCAAAGTGCTTAACAATGTAAGTATACATTTGTATTTTGTAGTAATTTTCGTAAGGGTTTTCAGTTCACATATTTATTTCATTAACATTCAATCTTTTTTCTTGTTGCACATGCAGAAGACGGTGGTTTATGTCCAGTGCCGTAGCAAACGTTTCCATCAGTTGGTTTTACCACCATGAGCCGTTCCTTTCTACTGATTTCAGCAAAGACTCACGTCAACCTATGGAGATGTGGCAGATTCCCCAAACGCAGGGAAGTGACCTGTCTACTAAAGAGAAGCGTATAATGGCAGTGATGATAAATGAGAAGTCAGAGAGTCTGAGTCTAAGACGTGAAGCTCTCATGATAGACAGAAGCTCTTTTGATGGTATTTATTATCTTTATAATGTGCCTGATGTTATTAGCCACAGCCTGCTATTTTTAGGATTGAATGATGAACCACTGATGTAGATGAATGCATCTCTCTAATGAAGAACGCCTTGTTGAACTGTCTGTACAACCCTTAACAGGAGCCGCGAGACGCCAACAGCTTTTAGGACATCTTCCCATGAGAAGACCCGGCCCAGCCAGTCAACCTGCCGGAAGCTAAGCAGACAAAAGCCTTCAGAAATCGGCCTTGTAAAAGGATGCTGTGGTGGAGAGATGCAATGCCCAGAATAAGCTGGAGGAATCCGGGAAGAGCTGGTGTTTATTCACAGAAGGATCTTCACTAAGTTTCCTTTCTCTTCATAACGGCATCAACCATCCTTTGTTCAGCTACAGGTACGAAACAACAAGTGACCTGAGCACTGGACATTAGCTGAGCACTAGTATTGTGGTACTATTTACCTCTTCACATAGAAGAGCATGTATCCATTCTTTCCAAAGTTACTTGACGCCTTTGACGCTTGATCTTGTGATGCTGGCGTCACTGCACTCCAGCCAATCAGAGCCTCTGAAGTTCCGTACATGACTGATGTAGTGCCCTGCAAGACAGAGGAACTTTAGCATGAAGCTTAATGAGTGAATGAGATGACTGGAAAATTTAGAAGAAAGTCTTACCGCGATACAAACGGCTGCCCACATGTGACACAACTCCGGCTAGTTTATACTGTGTGCTTTTGCAATCTGATGCTTCCATCTGTTGAACACAAACACGGATTATTGATGTTGCTGCATTTCAAAAGTTGAACATCCTCTATTTTCCTCTTTCTATCTATCGTTCTATATAACATTCTTTGTTTATCTATCTATCGTCAATATATCTAAATTATTTGTTTATCTATCTATCGTCCAATCTATCTATCTATCTATCTATCTATCTATCTATCGTCCAATCTATCTATCTATCTATATAACATTCTTTGTTTATCTATCTATAGTTCAATATATCTAAATTATTTGTTTATCTATCTATCTATCTATCTATCTATCTATCTATCTATCTATCTATCTATCTATCTATCTATCTATCTATCTATCTATCTATCTATCTATCGTTCTAAATAACATTATCTATTGTTCTATATAACATTATCTATTTGTCTATCTCTATCTATCTATCTATCTATCTATATAACATTCTTTGTTTATCTATCTATCGTTCAATATATCTAAATTATTTGTTTATCTATCTATCGTTCAATCTATCTATCTATCTATCTATCTATCTATCTATCTATCTATCTATCTATCTATCTATCTATCTATCTATCTATCGTTCTAAATAACATTATCTATTGTTCTATATAACATCTATTTGTCTATCTCTATCTATCTATCTATCTATCTATCTATCTATCTATCTATCTATTATTCTATATAACATTCTATCCATCTATGAATTGCTGTCTATATCTTTCCTCTGGTCCTGCAGGCTCATCTCTATTCCTCTTTTTTTCTCTTTTGCTGTTGCTTTAAGCTTTTTCTCTTTCTTATTGTCATCTCCACTGCTTTGCTGAAGATCATACATAAAATAAGAAAACACTTCAGTACATAAACATCTTTCAGATGAAATGTTGTTTTCAGAGCAAATGTCTTCCAGACGATTTCTTTTAGAGTAATTCAAATGACTGTCCAGCAGAGGGCATATTTTTGTGTGATGAACTGACACGCACCTGAGCTGCAGGACAGTGAAAACTCTTCTGGAACTTCCAGTCGAACCCTTGTGTTTTTGCATTGAGGATCTGATGTCAAAGCGCATGACCAGAAGTACCAGCACCCTGTGGAGAGATTCAAATGATCAGAAGTTATTAACTAGCGCATGTTGAGTTATTCTGAAGGGTACTGACTAATTAACTAAGTTTCATACCTCTGAGGCTGTAGTGCCGGCACACTCGCTGCATGAGCATTCAAATGAAGATATCTGGAGAAAGCAAACGACACAGACCTCAGCCAATCAGAAACCACATTCTCTTGCTGATATGATGTAATCGGTGCTGTCACTGATTTTGAAGTACTGCTGCAGGCTGTCTATGATGCTTCTCCGAGGGCTGAAGACCAGAACACCAACATCACATTAATGAATTTGAGAGTCTGAAACAAGCACAGGTGTGGATGTGAGATCATACCTGTCACAGGTGCACAGGCGTCTGAGCTGGAACTCCATATTTGCTTCTGGGAAGGTGTATTTAGGCCAGAAGTTTGCCCTTTTCCTTCAGATGGGACAGACAAACTATCTGGAACTCATGGGCTTCCTGAGAGGAGAGAAAGCGAAGGATAACAAGGTTAAACTCCCTCACCTGCCGATGATCTCCCCTGAAATCTGAATGACGAGTTTCAATGCATCTCTTCACTGTGGACAAGAGCTTCACCTTCAGCTTCTCATCATTGCCTTTCACCCCGGTCATATGCAGATCATTAAGCGCCCTTTGTAATTTGTATAGAATGGCTTTAGTTTGGCTGTGTCGAAATTGTAATTTTCCCATGTATCACTGCATAAATATACAGTGTTGGTTCCTGAGCATTGTGCTTCCCTCATTCCACCGTTCCCGCTGGGAAAGTCGTTCCCCGAAGGGGGAAAATGCGAGGAGCAATGCAACATCGAGTTCATGTAGCACGTGTTTCTTAAATTGGGAAAACATTGACAGGAGGTCTTCAGTTAGAGGATGTCTGTGAAAAAGGCACTTCAGATGTGACTATATCCCAACATTTTCCCCAAGTGCTTGATTTCGTCCGGCGACGCTGTCGACACAACATCAGCCAGCTCTACATCTTCCTCCGTGTGGCTCCCGCTGCTCGACCTCGATCTGCTTCTGCTGTGGAATGCACTGGATGAGCCACAGTATTTTAGTCTGAGACAAACCGTTGGACTGCACCGTCACACTGGCCAAAACACAGAGAACGCTGGGAAAACATCAGGAACATGTTAAAAAATCTGGCAGAAATCCTGCATCTGAAAGGTAGGACTCATCCATTCACTTGAGCTTTTTATCATTATCATCTCCACTGCTATCTGCTGAATATCATACATAAAATAAGAAAACACTTCAGTACATATTCAATGCTTAAAAATCTTTCAAATGAAATGTTGTTTTCACAGAAAATGTCTTCCTGATTATTTCTTTTAGAGTAATTCAAATGACTGGCCAGCAGAGGACAGATGTTTGTTTGATGAACTGACACGCACCTGAGCTGCAGGACAGTGAAAACTCTTCTGGAACTTCCAGTTGATCCTTAAGTTTTCGCATTGAGGATCTGATGCCAATGAATGAGGCATTTAAATAGTGCTTTCATATGTACTACTGTACACCCAAAGCGCTTTCAATCCAGTCAGGGGATCTCTCCTCAACCAACACCACTGTGCAGCATCCACTTGAATGATGCGATGGCTGCCACAGTACAACGGTGCCAGTGCGCTCACCACACACCAGCTATAGATGGAGAGGAGAGAGTGATAGAGCCAATTCAATGGATGGGGATTATTAGGAGGCCATGATTGGCAAGGGCCATTGGAGGGAATGTGGCCAGGAAACCAGGGTTACACCCCTACTCATTACGAGAAGTGCCATGGGATTTTTAATGACCACAGAGAGTCAAGACCTCTGTTTAATGTCTCATCCGAAGGACGGTGCTTTTTGACAGTATAGTGTCCCCGTCACTACACTGGGGCGTTAGGACCCACACAAACCACAGGGTGAGCGCCCCCTACTTGCCTCACTAACACCTCTTCCAGAAGCAACCTGGTTTTCTCAGGAGGTCTCCCATCCAGGTACTGACCAGGCTCAGCCCTGCTTAGCTTCAGTGGGCAACCAGTCTTGGGCTACAGGGTGATATGGCCTGCTGTATCATCCTATCTTCAGAGAGAGATTCATTGTAGAGATATTCAAATGATCAGATATTATTAACTAGCGCATGTTGAGTTATTCTGAAGGGTACTGACTAATTAACTAAGTTTCATACCTCTGAGGCTGTAGTGCCGGCACACTCACTGCATGAGCATTCAAATGAAGATATCTGGAGAAAGCAAACGACACAGACCTCAGCCAATCAGAAACCACATCCTCCTGCTGATATGGTGTAATCGGTGCTGTCACTGACTTTGAAGTACTGCTGCAGGCTGTCTATGATGCTTCTCCGAGGGCCAGACCATCAGGTCATTAAGCGCCCTTTGTAATTTGTATAGAATGGATTTAGAATGGTAATTTTCCAATGTATCACTCCATAAATACAGTGTTGGTACCTGAGCATTGCGCTTCCCTCATTCCACCGCTCCCGCTGGGAAAGGACGTCGTTCCCGAAGGAGGAAACGGCGAGGAACAATGCAACATCGAGTTCATGTAGCACGTGTTTCTTAAATTGGGAAAACATTGACAGGAGGTCTTCAGTTAGAGGACATCTGTGAAAGGCACTTCAGATGTGACTATATGTGTTCAAGCTTTAACTAGTAGTGGACATCCCAACATTTTCCCCAAGTGCTTGATTTTATCAGGCGATGCTGTCGACACAACATCAGCCAGCTCTACATCATCCTCCTTGTGGCTCCCGCTGCTCGACCTCGATCTGCTCCTGCTGTGGACTGCACTGGATGAGCCACAGTATTTCAGTCTGAGACAAACCGTCACACTGGCCAAAACACAGAGAACGCTGGGAAAACATCAGGAACATGTTAAATAATCTGGAAGAAATCCTGCATCTGAAAGGTAGGACTCATCCATTCACTTGTTAAGTCTTTGTAAAATCTCCAGTGCTATAAAACTACTGTGACTAAGTTTCACTTTTAAGGTAAAGATGTCACAGGTAAATATATCTCAATTAGCTACTTTCCCTTGATTTGAATCTTATTTCCACTCTATTTATTTAGAGATTTTCTTAAATCTTCAGGTGACTGTCGACTTTGAGTGTGTGACTGAAGGTCAGAGGTCACACTGACCGGTAAGACCAGCAAGAACGAGAGGCGTTTGGGATCTGCATGTTTCAGCGGTAAGCCGTGAGGATTCAGCGCTTTCAAACGTTCCTCTTGGCCGAGATGCTCCTCAGTGTCAACCGTGAGTGAGTCCTCATGAGAAACTCTTGATCAGTGTCGTATGTGAATGTGAAACTGATCGATTATTTACAGCTCCAGATGTGATTGCGACAGAGAGAATCATAACGCTGGCATCGCTCCTGACTCTCATTGCTCTGCTGTTGATTTGTGCTGCTCTGTGGATGATGTGAGTCTCTGATCAGGTGCTTCTTTGCATTTAGCAAAAGTTTTTATCCAAAGCCTCATGTCATCATGTTTATGTTCTCTGTCTTTCTAAACAGAAGGAAAAAACCATAATCCCTTGAAAGACCTGAAGAAAAAGAGCACAGCAAACAGGTACCTAACAAAAAAAATGCTCTAAAGATGTTTTTGTAAATACCACAATTAGAGATGGGAATTGATAAGGATTTAACGATTCAGATTCCATTATCGATATTGCTTATCGATCCGATTCCTTTTAGATTCTCTTATCGATTCTCATTGGGTGAGGGAATAAGTACAAATTTGTTTGTTTGTATTAACTCGCTTTAATATCTGATCAGAAGACACAGCACAGAGCACATATACACAAATTATGTGTAGCAACCTCAGAACAAATCTAAAAGTATAGGTGAGCTACTTCTCAAAGTGAGTGTGTGTGTGTGTGTGAGTGAGCATGTGTGCGTTTGTGTGTGAGTGAGTGAGCGCCGAGAGAGTGCGTGTGTGAGCGCGTCAGCGCGAGAGAGTGTGTGTGTGTGCGCTAGTGAGTGAGCGAGAGTGTGTGCGTGAGCGCGAGATAGTGTGTGAGCGCTAGTGAGTGAGTGTGTATGTGCGCGCGCGTGTGTGTGTGTGAGTGAGCATGTGTGCGTTTGTGTGAGTGAGTGAGCGCGAGAGAGAGTGTGTGCGCAAGTGTGTGTGTGTATGTGTGCGAGTGAATGTGTGTGAGACGGCACGCGATGGCTGGTCGGAAAGCAACGTGGCGTCCCGTTAAAGGCCTCATTATACTTCTGCATCGAACTTCTGCCTCTGCCATGTTTGCCGCGTTCTGAATCAAAACAACGCAGCGCGTGTGTGACGTCATGACACATTTGCAACGAGCGGAACCGATAAGCGGAATTGTTAAAGGACAAGTTCGGTATTTTACACTTAAAGCCCTGTTTACAGCTCGTTTCTGATGCAATAGAACGGTTAAGATTAAAATTTGGACAGATGCTCCTGTCCCGAGAATTTGAGGTTTATTTCGCTTCCCTCCCCACCTACACAATGGCAGTCTATGTGCACTGGAATAATCCTTCCTAAAACACATTAAACTTTCGTTTACAAAGACGTGAAACTTACCGAGTGGTCGGGTGTTCACTGATATGCTCACACAAAAATCGCTACAAAAGATGCTTTCCAACAGGTTTTATACCATTCGTTGTAAAACTTTGGACCTATTTTTTTTCAAACGCAGTTGGACAAAAACTACGATAAAACCTGTTGGAAAGCATCTTTTACAGCGATTTTTGAGTGCGCATATCAGTGAACACCCCTGACCACTCGGTGAGTTTCACGTCTTTGTAAACGAAAGTCTAATGCATTTTAGGAAGGATTATTCCAGTGCACCTATGCAGCCATTGTGGAGGTGGGGGGTGCTACCACAGAACCCGAAAATTCTCGGGACAGGAGCATCTGTCCAAATTTTAAGCTTAACCGTTCTATTTCATCAGAAACGATCTGTAAACAGGGATTTAAGTGTAAAATACCGAACTTACCCTTTAAGCAGGCATGCTAACGGTTCCAAGGAATTGATTCACTGGGCACCGGTTCTGAAGAAGAATCGGTTCTCGGTTCCCATCCCTAACCACAATAAGGTATAAATGAGCGGCTTAAATTTAGCTAACGTTCCTTTTACGTTGTGAAAACGTTATTTCTGAACGTTCAAAGCGTCAAGTTTTTTAACATAAAAAATGTTTTGGGTTATGCGAACATTAAGGGAACATTCCATTTCATCCTCAACGTTCCATTTGAATGTTCTATGAACGTTCTGAAACAAGTAATATTCAAACAAACATTAGACAAACTAAAATGTTGTTGAATTCTTTTTTCCATAAACGGTGTAAATAACGTTTTGTGCTTACATTGAGAACATTATTAAAGACTAGAAAACTTTGAACACACGTTCTATAACGTTATGCTCATAACATTCGAACCACAATGTTATAATGTAATATAATGTTAACCAAAGTTCTGAGAACGTTACCTGTTAGATGGATAATCTAAAAAGTTTTAATAGACTGATGTGTAAAACTAGTTTCAAACATGAACCTTTGATGTATCTTCTCCAGAATTACACTGTGAATGAAAATGACCAAACACCAGACACGCTGTTTTTTTTTTATGATCTCAAAGCTTTGGTCTTTGTAAGTATCAGTTCTGGTTCTGTTAGGTTGTCGGTTTTTTTTCACAGACTGATTTTACAGCTGTATCTGAATAGTAGCGATTTGTGGATTCAGGTCCTGTTTGACAGTCGGTC
The DNA here is from genome assembly GCF_949152265.1 of Phoxinus phoxinus. Classification (NCBI taxonomy): domain Eukaryota; kingdom Metazoa; phylum Chordata; class Actinopteri; order Cypriniformes; family Leuciscidae; genus Phoxinus; species Phoxinus phoxinus. The sequence continues at coordinate 27,863,601 of NC_136897.1, forward strand.
ACTAAATCACCCATTTACCTGAATTTACCCTGATAGAGTGAAAGTCATTCATATTGGAGACAGTGTGTAAAATTGTTTGTCAGCTCTCATACAGAAACATGCTATAAATTTAAAAGTTGGTTATAAACTTTATTTCATCCTACAGTCATATAAAACTATTTGGCCTTCCATTGAGGAATGCGGTAAAATAAGATTTGATGATAATCGATTTCAATGATTCAATAATCTGCACATTATTTCATAATCCTCTCCAACCATAAAATGCTCAGCTGTTTCTTTACCAGAAATAACATTATGAGCTGTGCTAACGTCTGATTACAGATCATATGAACAAACATGGCTGGCTCATATGTTTCCATATCTGTCACAGATAGGTTTTATTTTGTTTTCTTTGTGTTCAGTTTCTGTTTGCCTGAATTATTTTGACCTAGTTTAAGAGTGTTTGTCAATGATTCATCCCATTCATCTGTTAATCGTTAATTATCTAGTTATCTCCTCTGTTTACTCAGCGTATTTAAGCCCTGGGTTTGGTCCTGTTTAGTTGTCTGTTATATCCACATTAATGTTTACTGGTTGTTCTGTTCACGTTTTTTCATCTCTGAGAAACCTGAGTAGTTTTTTTATTCTGATTTTGTTATTAATAAAGACTGATGCTCCCTTTTTATCTTTGCTGCAACCAGCACATGACAATATCCAGTCAGATATCTAGGAAAACTTGATATGAAAAATTATAATCTTTATTATAAGACTGTTCGCAAATGCGTGTACATTACATTCAACAAGGCCGTATTGAGCAGATCAAACTTGCTAGAAAATATTTGGATACCTTGTATATTAATGGATGAGCACAAAAACAATGTATTTCATGAACAAGTTAAAATAATGAAAGAAACTTTTAGTTTTATAAGTGCTCAGTGCATTGATAGTCATACAGTTTTCAATCGGACAGCATTAAATAAAAAAGAAATAAAACGTAAACATACAATAGATTATTTTCTCAAAGCCTTTTGAAAATACTTGTAATTTCTAATCTACATTTGAAGCGAAATACTGCATCTGTTCATTGAAATATGTCGTACGCGTACAGTATCAAGATGGTGGCCATTTGCGTAGGTTGTGAGGCCGATACCGAGAGCAACATTGTTCAGGACCAACGCCGTTCTGGAGGATGTGATCGCTAAATCTTGCCGTCCAGCTATGTTATTTTTTCGAGCCTGCGAAAACAAACAATTATTTAATTTTTTTAAAAAGTTAATGCATTTTTTTCCTTTCATACTAAAAATCTGCATTTTTCATTCTGTAATTTCATCATTGCTTTTGATGCCTCCAAATGCAAACCCAAATTTCAGTTGTGTACTCTTGAAGTGAGAGCGAATACTTACAGCGGCCGAGTTGAAGACAGCAGCGATTCCCAGAGGGCAACAGCAGAACAGCAGAGTAAAGATTGAGTAGCACAAGTAATCCGAGATATAAACAGGCGCTGGTGTGGAGGTCATGAACACAGTGGGTTGAACGGTGACCCCGGTGTGACCTGCGTACGGTCTTTGTGGATATGCAGACATGCCTGGATATGGCTGTTGTTGGGGAAATGGCTGTTGTAGGACATACTGCTGTTGTTGGGCAAACGGGCCCTGAGGGCCACCTGGAGCTCCGTACGGCTGGCTGGGATATCCAGAAGGGTTGGGATAGGACGTTGTTGGGCACGGGTATCCGGCACTAGGGTGTTCCTGGTATGGTGGCGGCGCAGACGGACCCATCCAGGGCTTCTGTGGTGGATTCTGCTCATCTGGAGCGCCACTGAATGAGGGGTTTATTCCCCCAATTGTTGGTCCTTGATTGTACATTTCTTCTCTTGTACTCGTGATCTCTTTGGTTTCGTGCTTCTTACTGGGGAATCTGCCGTCTGTCTTGTGTTTTCATGAACCTTGTCCTCTGATGGTGACGTGCACATTTATGGGACTCTAATGGGAGGTGGTTTACAGCTTGATAGGGAAGGTTCAGCGGAGATTCAGTGTAATAATTGCTTAATCTTGAAGATTACACCCAAGTGTTTCTTAACTGGTTGATAACGCTTAAAAATGCGTTTTTACCGTGAAGTCAAAAGTGCAATTTAATAAAATAAAAAACTCAACTTCTTTAATCAAGATTAGTTAGTATTGCAAAACATGCATCTTTAATAAAAGGTTTACATTAGTTTCATATTATGAGCTGTGCTACTTATGATTACAGATCATATAGGAGGATACCTATATCTTTTCTTCTGTTTAATGGGTGGTTAGGGACTGCGGGAAGGTATATGTTGTTTTATTTTCTTTATTTTATGTATCCACCTGATTCCTGACGAGTTTACTGCGAATGGAACTTCCATTCAAAAAGACTGAAACGAATCATATGCCATTAATAATTCACTGGAATGCATGAAGAATCTTTCTCTTTTTTTTCTCCAAATCCTCACGTCTCCATCCGTTTTTGCTGTGGAAAGATTCACGCTTTTGGGGTTATTCATGGTCTGTTGAAAGTACCTTTTTGATGCCTTTACACTTTTAAATGTCCTTTTAATGTTCAATGGTTGAAGGGTGAGTAGAATAATGTAATGTCATTGTACAGTTTAAAAATAGGCTATATTGCGTCCATAGAGCTAGTCTTTAGTTTCTAGTGTGGATAGGTAGTTATAGTTAATGTTATCCCCTTAAGGTAGAGGTATTTTTGTTTTCTTTTGTTTGGGTCCTCCTCCCCAGGTAATGCTTTTGTTTGTATTTTTGGTTTATTCGTAATGTTTTATTTAATATCCCTGGTTACTTTTGAACCCCTGCTTAGTGTAATAATAAAAGGCAGACATACCATTTTTTTAAACCCTAATGTTTGGTTATTTGTGACTCTGGGCATGTAGAGTTGAAGATCCTCATGATTTCTCCACACATTTATTGTACATCGTTCCCTATTTACCCATAGACTGAAGGGAAAGACGTAACAATTGGGGTCTTGTCCGAGATCGAAAGAGAGAGAAAAATACCCTTCAATAACACTCCTTATTTAAATAGCAGAGGCAAATTTTTAATACATCCTTGAAAGGAACATTACATTTAACAAGGCCGTAATGAGCAGATCATTGCCTAAATTGCTAGAAAAGATTGATACCTTGTATAATAATAGATAAGCAGAACACTTAATGTATTTCATGAACATATATATATATATATTGTTTTGGGTTATGAATCATACTACTATATCGATCAATAAAACCAGAAAACTCAGAGTCATTTTCTCCTTTAAAAATACTTTATTTTGATGTGTAATTTAAAAGAATGAAAGAAACTTGCACTAAACTAAATCTAGTTTCATAAGTGCTCAGTGCATTGATGATAATACAGTTTTCAATCTGACAGCATTAAAAAAATGAATCAAACTAAATATTTCCTCAAAAGGTCTTGAAAATTAGGGCTGTGTTGAAAAAATCGATTCACCAATTCTGAATCGATTTTCATATTAATTTCTAAAGATCGATCCGTAACTCAGAGGATCGATTTAATAATAGGCCTACATTTTCCCCATAAACACACTGAGACATGGTGACCGGCGGCGCTGCTAATGTGGTTTCTCTGAATTAATCCACTTGTTGACCAGAAAGGAGGAAAGAGCCGTTCACATAGCGCATTTTTTGCGTGTGCAAATTCGTTTTCCAGGCGCGCCTCTGTTCATGGTTGCATAGCAACGGGAAAGCACGTGCTTGTGGAGAGGAGAAAGCGGTGCAAACTGCGCTCTCCAAGATGACGAGGAAGTATCATCAAAAAATGTATTGATTTCTAGCCCTTGCATTAGCTTTACTACTAGATATATTCATTGAGATGAGAAATAAAAAGCCGCCCTGTACAGCTATGATCAGCTGTTCGGCCGAGCTTTCCATGTTGTTACGGAAAGGCCGCTGGTTTTTGTCACATGACCTGTTGAGATGCATTGAAGTGCATCTCACTGAATTTGCACGCGCATTAAAACGTGATATGTGACCGGCCCCTAAAGTGGTATCGTGTGGGGTTGTATCTAGTTTAAAAGGCCTTTTAAATATGAACGCAGTTTTGGATTAAATAAAAGGACAGTCAAGTCAAATAAAACACGTTTTATCTCCTGTTTAGTTGGTAACACTACATTAGATACCATTCATTAACATTACTTAATGCCTTATCTAACATCAACACATTGAGTGAACAATACATTTTTACAACATTTAATGTATGTTTGTGAATGTTATTTAATACAAACACTTGATTGTTCATGAACAGTTAAAACTTTTGATTTTAAAAATATAAGATCGGATCAGATCGAATCGAATCGAATAATGATAATCGATTCAAGATCTTGAGAATCGAATCGATTCTTGAAATTTGAATCGATACCCAGCCCTATTGAAAATACTTATAATTTCTTCTGCAAAATCATGAATAGCAGAATTTGAAGCAGAATACAGCATGTTCATTCAATTACGCCATACACCCACAGTAAGAGGAGGGTGGTCACTGTGTAGATTGTGAGGCCGATACAGAGAGCGACATTGTTCAGGACCAACGCCGTTCTGGAGGATCTGATCGCTAAATCTTGTCGTCCAGCCATGTTAGCATCTCGAGTCTGCGAAAACAAACACAAAAAAGAAACGGTTAAAAAAAAAACTGTCAATACATGTGTCACAGACAAACAGAAGGAACACAGGTATCGTTGAGCAGGAACTTTATTAAAGGATCAGAATGAACAGCAGACAATCAGGCAAGTAAGTAACTTGGGAGAGGTTGCAGACAGTCACGGATCTTTCCATCATTTGCAGGTTATGATGGAGCACACAGAACATTAGACATTGATTATTAATGCTGTTGATGCCTCCAAATGTGAATCCAAAGTTCAAGGTTATCCAGAGCTACCTAATTATATTGTAATCTCTGTCGTAAAAGGAGAGTCCAGGTGAGGTCTGGTGAGATGACTATGACATAATTTCACAAGAACTGGTAAGTTTCAGTTGCTTGGTAAGTAGTATTGTATTATGATAAGCTCAGTATTTTATTTGTAATATCACAAGTTCGATAAAATCTTTTATCAAATGTAACATCTAGGGGTCATTTTATGAAACATTCAGTTAAGAAAAATGTATTTTCAGTTTTTAATACATTTCTATTTTAAACATTTTATCTGACAAATAAAGTCTTTCAGTGTTACAAAAAAAAGATAATAAATATACAACAAAAAAATGCATCAGCTTTTCGGATCAAATGCATGTTGTCAATTAAAATATATTTTAATTATTTCAAACATAGGTAATTCGTTATGAGGCAATCAATTACTCTTGAAATGAGAACGAATACTTACAGAGGCAGAGAAGATGACGGCAGCGAATCCCAGAGGGAAAAAGCAGAACATCAGAGTAAAGATGGAGTAGCACAAGTAATCCGACACATAAACGGGCTTTGTTGTGGTCATGAACACAGTGGGCTGAACCGTCACCCCGGTGTGACCTGCATTCGGTCTTTGTGGATATATAGACATACTTTGGAATTGCTGTTGTTGGGCATACGGGCCCTGAGGGCCACCTTGAGCTGTGTACGGCTGGCTGGGATATCCAGATGTGTTGGGATGGGACCCTTGTGGCGCAGGCGGACCCATCCAGGGCTTCTGCGGTGGATTCTGCTCATCTGGAGCGCCACTGAATGAGGCATTTATTCTCCCGATTGTTGGTCCTTGATTGTACATTTCTTTTCTTGTACTCGTGATGTCTTTGGTTTCGTGCTTCTTACTGGGGAATCTGCCGTCTGTCTTGTGTTTTCATGAACCTTGTCCTCTGATGGTGATAGAGTTTTATAGGACTTTAATGAGAGGTGGTTTACAGCTAGCCTGATGTCGTCATACTCAGATTCTAGTCAGAACTTTCTGACCTAAACATTTTGTGGGCGGGGCTAAGTTCAGCTGGCATCCAGGCTAGTTTACAGCTTGATAGGGGAATAATTGCTTTATCTTATCTGAACATCACGTTATCCCAGCTGACAAAAATATGTTCTTAGAATGTTATGAGAATATTATCTCTGATTGTTTTTTTAAACATCCAATACATGTCCAGTTTGTTTTAATGTATTAAGGACTTTTTATTTTTTGGTTTAAGTGAACGTTAAAGGATTCAAAACATCCAGTTTTTCAAATGTGTTTTCTTGGTTATGCAAAAATCCTCCAAACATTCCCACAGGAACATTGGTTCTACTCTTCCATCCATTCTCCACACCACTTAACCTCTCTAGGATTGCGCTATTGCTGGAGCCTATCCCACCATCCCAGGCTACAGGCAGGGGAAACAACCTGGGGTGTGTTTCCCGAAAGCATTGTTTGCCAACTATGGTCGCAAGTAGGGGTGGGCGATATGGCAAAAATATCATATCACGAATTTTACAGGAAAATCACGATTCCCGATTTTATCACGATTCCTTTTTTTATGTTGGTTTTACTATTTTGCAAGTGACTGCCAAACTAATGCCCCTATTTTAAAAACAAAGCCTTAGGTAACAAAAATATAAAATAAAAAAAGAATGGCAGACATTTAGACCAAAGGGGCGAAGATAAAAAATCTTTGTCATTTTCTTTGTTATTAAAATTTTTGTAAAATTGTGAACAAAGATTCACATACATAACTTAACATACAAATTCAATAAACAGTCCTTTATTTTTATCAGCTACAGTAGATGTATTTAACCGCCTTGAAGAAAGTAATTAAATGAACAAATATGAAAATAAAACACAACATAGACTTCACTGTATAAATTGTACATTGATTCTTATTAAAGCTATTAAAGTTCTCATGAGCAGTGAGTGATTTGCTCTTTGTATTTTTTTGTTTTATTAACAGGGATAGTTCTCCCAAAAATTTAAATTGTCATTATTTACTCTCTCAAGCCATTTCAAACCCGAATAAGTCTCCCTCTTCTGTTGAAAATAAAAGTTATTTCGAAGAATGTGGGTAACCAGTTGATGTACCCCAGTGATTACCATAATAGTTTTTTCCTACTATGGTAGTCAATGGGGACCAGCAACCGCCCGGTTAGCCACACTCCTCAAAATATCTTCTTTTGTGTTCAGCACAAGAAAGAAATTAATACATGTATGGAACAACATTAGAGTGAGTGAGTAAATAATGACAGAATTTTTATATTTGGGTAACTATCCCTTTAAGGACAAGCGGCAGCATGTTTACTATTAGGGCTACTGTCACTTTAAGATCTGCACGAGTCTAATATACACGCATTTGACAAGCAGATTTTTTCTATTGTTCTTTCACTTTAGACATAACCAACTTTGTTTATGTAAACCTTGTGTGTATTTGACAGTATTAGCGCAATAAGACTCGAAAGATAACTTAGTTCAGTAACTAGGCGCTGTTTGACAGGCTTTTAGTGCATGTGTGCATCGGGTTTATTGCGCTCAGAAAAGCGCTTGTTAGAACAGCGCATCAGCAGCGAATAACATGTTTAACTGGCAAGGCTTTAAAGCGCATGCACATAATTAATTTTTATGAACTACAGTGTCCCGTTCCTCTGCATTTCATGTGAATATACGTTGCGTTGTACAGTATGTTGAGACGGTGGCGCCAGAAATGCAAACTGATAGAATGCACGATCCTACGATATTTCTTCAAAAGCAGATCATGGAGACATTTGAATCATCCACGATCAAAAATCGTGATATCGCACACCCCTAGTCGCAAGTCCCGTTGTTACTATGTCATCATAGTTCAACGAGTTGGCGATTCCCAAAAACAGAGTTCTAACGAACATTCGCAAAAAGCATTGCAAAGTTGTGTGGTTTGAACGTCAGCAAAATGAGAAATAGTCCTCAGACGCCATCTCCGTAATTTAGAGCAAAACATCTAGCATTAATTCGATCTTAAACAGATTCTGTTACGTCGACGTCACCAACGTATTTGGGATCACTTCAGGAAGCCCCAATCTTCTTCGAGTGTATACAGAACGAGCTAATGCACATTGGCATGCGAGATTCTGTCCAAGAGTGCTGGAGACAAGCTTTTGATCTCTCTTTTCTTGGTGTTGGTGTTACGGCGCGTACAGCGGTGGCCGCAAGCTTACAGTTCAAACAACTGCTGTTTTCACAGCAATTTTCACAGTGAATTTCATTGTATTGGTCTCGAGGGTGTTCCTTTTGAGAGTGCACAGCAGGCTGCACTATTCCTTGCTTGTGCACCACGGCCATCTCTGGGTGTCTCAGCACTATATTAAAAGAGGGTTTTTCCCTTAAAGTGAAGCACGGGTGTGACACTGCGTCCTTTTCAGGATGTCATTCCACCCGTGTGTTTCTGGTTCTGGTCGTTCCCTGGCGCCAGCTGACGGTCACAATCTTTACCTCACGTATTTGAGGCTGAACACACTGAGGCCGCTTTTGTGGATAGTACATGTTCTCACTGCGGGAACATGTCTATCTCGGTGTTAAGGTTGAGACTCGCTTACCTCAATGGAGGTGGAGTCCGCTCGTCTATGCCCAGATCTAGATCCTATTCGGGTCCCCAAGGGAGGTAGAGTCCCTCACCTATGCCCAGATCTAGATCCTATTCGGGTCCCCAAGGGAGGTAGAGTCCCTCACCTATGCCCCGATCTAGATCCTATTCGGGTCCCCAGAATAGGGCTATGTCGGCACTTAGCCAGGGTGACCTGAAGATGCGACAATATGGTTTCGGGAAACAGTCGTGACTAGCTAGTTGATTTCTTCAATGATGCATCGTGCTATGGTAGTTCAGCAGCAAGTTACGTTGTTGTACGGGAAACACACCCCTGGACGGATGGCCAGCCCATCACAAGGCTCATACACAAACTCTTTAGTATCTGCAATTTACCTGTGCCGAGTACCTGGAGGAAACCCACACTGACATACAGAGAACCGAACCGGAGACCTTCTCGCTGTGAGCTGACAGTGCAGCCACTGTGCTGTCTTGATTATAGCCTTTATGAATTCAAGTGATAAAAATAGATTCAATGTAAGCAATTCATTTCTTATAGCCACAGGTATGGATTTCAAACAAAAATTGTAACTACCAAAAACTGTTAAGACACATTTTTAATAATCAGAATGAGCTTTATTCGCCAAGTGTGTGCAAACAAAAGTAATTTGTTGTGTTTTTTTTCAGGAGTTCTGGGTGCATGCATGCATATATATATATGACACGGATAGGAAGAACATTTAAATAATACTAAGAAATAGTATTAATAAAGTGGTACATCTGGAACAGAAGACTTATGTACAGATTTGTGCATTGTGAACTATATATACAGATGTATAAATACACATATTTATATCTATTTTCATAATATGTAATTATTGCCTCACTCTCAAGTACTGAGGTATGAATTATAGAAACAGGGTAAATGTAAACGTTACGTAAAAAAAATAATGCAACAAAGAAAAATGATTAAATGAAGATATTAATTAGATTCATAATACGGAATAATAAATAAATAAAATAATACATTAATCAAAAGAATACATTGAAATGCAAATCATTTCACATAGGCCTGCACCACTTGTGATTTGTAATTTCTTTGGCAAAATCATGAGTAGCTGCATGTGAAGCAGAATACAGCATCTGTTAATTATAACAAGCCGTTCTGATGCAGTATGATGAGGAGGATGATCAGTGTGTTGACAGCGAGGCCGATACCGACAGAGACATGGTTCAGGATCAGTGTTTTTTTGGAGGACCTGGTTGCTAAATCTTCCTGTCCAGCCATGTTAGCCTTTTGAGTCTGGAAAAAACAATCAAATGGTCAATGCATGTTTTTCTTTTTTTTTATACTAAAAATCTGCATTTTTTCATTCTGTAAATGTAATACATGCCTCCAAAATGCAAATCCAAAATTATTCAGAGCTATAACCCTAATTTTGCTGTAATCTCTAGTGTAAAAGGAGAATCCAGCTGTCTGATGAGATGACTATGATGTTTAGAGATAATGAGAATATTGAATAAATGTTGTGTTTGTGGTAGGGTGCGTCTGATCAGATGCGCACTGCAAACGGAAAAGAAGACAACAGGGCTAAAGGTGCACCGGGGTAAAAGACTACTTTGATCAATGCTTTCAGAATTTTTAGTTTTTTAATTTAATTTTAAAAAATATTTTATACTAACATATTTTAATGACAGTATATTTATTATTTTATTTATCAAAGTAAACAGAAAAAGGTGCAAACTTTGCTAAAGTGATTGTTTTTAACAAGTATTAATTTAGACATTATTAAAAACATATTATTTTACATATTACCCCGTGTGTCTCGCCACCTCACTTTTGTGATTTATTTTTACACAAAATCGGTTGCTCCATCAATGTTCAATACAAACATATATTTTTTTTCAGCAATCACACACTATGGGAGTAGTGAAAAGTAAAAATGTGTAACCCTGCCGTTATCGGTACTGCATACTTTCATAATTTAGCCCCGGGACCGGGTTTCGTTACCCATCCCTAATGACATCACTGCAGGAAATGTTAAGTTTAGTGGCAATGTGACTGCTTTCCCGGCATTCGGTTAGTCATAAAAAAGTAATAAGGGTTTATGCAAATATCACTGCATCACAACATGTTCACAAAGAAGATCAACTCAATAAAACCTTTTGTCATCACATTCTAGAAAGTGTTACATTGTGTAAAAGTGCATTATCTCAAGCTATACATGTACTGTATATATATTAAAGGGATACTCTACCGTTTTTTCATATTAAACTATGTTATTCCCTTAACTAAGACGAGTTGATACATACCTCTCTCGTCTCAGTGCGTGCACTTAATCGCTCTGGCGCGCCGCGACACTTTGATAGCCCAGTTCATTCAATAGGGGCCAAGCAGAGAAGCTACCAAACACCGCCATGTTTTCCCTATTTAAATACAGTTACTCGAGTAGTGTAATTCGACCTAGGACGGTGACGCAAAACAAAACGTTGTGCTTTTCTAAGCGTGTAAAGTGGATAACTATATTGTATGGCGGAATACCATAGCAAGTGCTTGGGAGCACTTCGACTTGGAGCAGTAATATCTTCTGGGAGAGTGAGCGGAGGCCGGTGAGAGGATTTTTCACGAGTGAAGATATTACTGCGCCAAGTCGAAGTGCTCCCAAGCACTTGCTATGCTTGGCTTCTCTGCTTGGCCCCTATTGAATGAACTGGGCTATCAAAGTGTCGCAGCGCGCCAGAGCGATTAAGTGCACGCACTGAGACGAGAGAGGTATGTATCAACTCGTCTTAGTTAAGGGAATAACATAGTTTAATATGAAAAAACGGTAGAGTATCCCTTTAAACATTCTATCAGACAGAAGTCTTTAAAGGGATAGTGCACCCAAAAAAGAAAATTCTGTCATAATTTACTCCCTCAAGTAAACCTGTTCCAAACCTGTACGAGTTTCTTTCTTCTGCTGAACACAAAAGAAGATATTAAGATAAGAAGATATATACATTATATGAATTTGAATTTTCATTTTTGGGTGCACTATCCCTTTAAAGACTTTCTTTGTCTGGTACAATGTTTAAAACATATAAATATAGCTTGAGATTATGCACTTTTACACAATTTAACACTTTATAGAATGTGATGATCAAAGGTTTTATTGAGCTGATCTTCTTTGTGAACAGGTTATAATGCAGTAATATTGTGTAGATATATTGTAACACTTAAAGGGATAGTTTACCCAAAATTTTAAATTCTGACAGAATTTTCATTTTTGGGTGAAATATCCCTTTAACTTGCAACTCCTTTGACTTGGTTTTTATTCATTTGTAAATATATTCAGATAGTGTTCATCCTAATGCATTTAAATCAATATATTACAGTTTACTGTTAAAATGTTCTTTTCAGCATTTTAAATGTTAATGATTTAGGGGTATTTATTTACAGGATTTTATTGGCAACTTTAGTTTACAAAATTACTGTATTTCACGTACAACAATTAACTGTAAATTGCTTTACAGTATTATACTGCAATCAATTTTACAGCAATTAACAACACTTTTAAAGGACTTTATTGCCAGTTGATTCTATGGTAAAAAAAATTACAGTGTATATCTCAAGCTACATATGAAGTGTGAGCGAATACTTACAGAGACAGAGTAGATGAGGGCAGCGATTCCCAGTGGGAAACAACAACACAACAGAGTAAAGATGGAGTAGCCCAAGTAATCCGGCACATGAGTGGGCGTTGGTGTGGTGGTCATGAACACAGGTGGCTGAACCACGACCCCGGTGTGAACTGGACCTTGTGGATATGGAGACATGACTGGATACAGTGGCGGCGCAGGCTGACCCATCCAAGGCTTCTCTGATGGATTCTGCTCATCTGGAGCGCCACTGAATGAGGGGTTTATTCCCCCGATTGTCGGTTCTTGATTGTACATTTCTTCTCTTGTAGATCTGCCGTCTTGTGTGTTAATGAACCTTGTCATCCGATGGTGATTTATAGGACTCTAATGGGAGGTGGTTTACCGCTTATTAGAGGAGCCTTGATTGCTTCATCTTTACTGAACATTACAGTAATAACCGGTTGATCAAGCTTAAACTTGTTTTAACTTAAACGAGAATAGTATTGCAAAACATGCACCTTTAATTAAAGTGAGGAGAAAAGTGAGTAACATTTGATGAGCATCTGACCTTCACAGACCACATCACAAAGACAGCTCGATCATGCAGGTTTGTACTGCACAATATCAGGAAGATCAGGCCCTTCCTAACTGAGCATGCAACACAACATTCTCCTTCACGGTTCCTTGCTGGTGGAATGATCTCCCTACCCTCGTCCGGAATGCAGAATCCCTGACCACATTCAAAAGACAACTGAAAACTCATCTCTTCCGTGAGCACTTGCCATAAAAAAACTAAAAAAAAACTTTCTCTTTAATCCTTCCTTGTTTTTGCTTATGCTACTCTGAGCAATGCCAGAACTTTGTATTTTGAGCACTTCTTGCGTTATTTTTGCCTCTTCACGATGACTCGCTTGCTGTAGTCCTCAGTTGTAAGTCGCTTTGGATAAAAGCGTCTGCTAAATGACTAAATGTAAATGTAAAAGATTTCCTATCTTTTGATGGCCAAAATCATGTTTAATCAAATATATTCGGTATTCTTCTGCAAATTCATCTGCCATTTGGTAGAAGCTCATCAAATTAGACAGATGTCAATATGGAAAGTTTGCATGATGCTAGTGTTATTTTAGTAAGATCCTATTATAGTGTTTATTTATATTTTTAATTTTGAATTGAATTAATGTTTTAGTAATTTTGTTGTGTTGTCATTTTTATTAGTTTTATATATTTAAAAAAGCTAATAAAATGACACCACAACAAAATCACTAAAACTTAACTTCAATTTAAAATATATAATAACCTATAAATAGTTTTATATTTTTTTCATAAGTAGTACAAATTAAACTAAATAAAAATTTAATAATTTTGTTTTGTTTCATCTTACATTTATTTTATTAGGCTATTTTATTCAAGTAAAAAAAAAAGAAGAATTTTTTAAGGATGGCTCACCCAAAAATAAAAATGTTGTAATTTCTTACCCGCAACTTGTTTCCTGTACGAGTTATTGAACCTGTATTTTATGTTTTACACAAAAGAAGATATTTTAAAGAATGTTGGTAATTAAATACCTATTGTCTTCAACAATTATAGTTATTTGTGTATTCGTCCAACAGTCATAAAGCTTGACGTCAACACACAGGAAGAATGGGTTTATATTCCTTGAAGATGCAAACGGGGTAAAAAAAATAGTTTTTTTTTCTTGACCTTGACCGGTGTTGTCTCCCCCCTATTGACCTCACGGACATACCACGTGTTGTACTGTCCTGATTGGCCAGTCCATGGCTGCGTCTGGAAACTGATAAATGCTGCTTTCGGAGAACACATTTCAAGGTCGTGAGGCATCCAGACACGTCCGAATGCAATCTTAATTTTACTTCCCATCTCCTGAGAAACCCTAATTTGATCGATTTTTGAAGGCAGCATAAATGTATCCTTCGCTGCCTTTGATATCCCACAATCCTGTGCTTTCCATTCTGTGACAGTTGAGCTAGAAAAATAACAATGGTGTCTGAAATTTGCGGCTGGACGTCAATTTGTGTGTAACTACATTTTTGATAAATGTTTTCCACTTATGATTTCATTACTATTGTAGTCATTAAAGTATTCACTTAGTTTTCACCAAAGCTCTCTCTACACAGGGTTCCCACACCTCGGTTAACTTCAAATTCAAGGACCGGCTTTCAAGGATTTTCCAGGTCCAATACCCTCGAATTGAAGGACTTCATCTGGCGACACATTTGTTGTGTTCAACAACAAACGTTGCGGTACCATCGTAGTAGTTTCGTGTGCGCATAAACGTCATGGCAACGTACAACACAAAGTACCTCACACGGGAAACAATTAACGTACGCGTTACTAACGTAAATCAAGCAAGCTAGTGTGAAAATCATTCACTGCTTTTGACTGAATCGCTTTTATCTTTAATATGAATCAGTATAGTGTTTTATTTTTACATTTGATTATTCAATTTAGTATTTCTTAGTACATATAAACCTAGGCTACTGTACCTGAAAAACTTAAAGGGGAGATGAAACATCCATGTTTTGGCACTGGTAGTAGCTACATATATTACAAAAATCACTTTGCCTAATTTGTTTTGTTTTTTAAGTTGTTAAAACCACATATATGACAAATTATTTTCGTAATTTCTAGCTAGCTTTCTAGATAGCGAGTCGCCATTTTGAAGTGACGTCACAGCCTACGTAACGGGGGTGGTTGGGTCCAATGGTTAGTGAAGAGAATGCAGCATTTCTTTACATGACTGAATGCGCGCTTGATTTAAAATGGAGGAAGACGAACTTGAAAGACCTGTTGAGCCCGTGTGTCCCATTGCCTATGCATTTGAGCCGATACGGCGTGAGAACCGAGCAGTGGTACGTCGGTATGTCGAACAGCCGGTGGTTTGGGGAGAAGAGCGGGTTGGGAACGCTACCTGGTGTCAGTGTGGCCATGGGCGTCAGTTTGGTTTGAAATGTGCTGGGGACAGAGACGCATTCGGAAGTACATTTTCAGAAGTGCTGGGTACAATGATGCATATAGGCTACTTTTTTTTTCTCTTTCGCGCAGGTCATGTTTTGAAAAAGACAATGTCTCTTTCAGTTTCACTATCTCTGTCATTCATTGCACACAGAGCCAACCAACCCCGTGACGTCACAGGTTAGAATTCTGCAAAATGGCGGCGCCCTGGCCGCGAAAGTTAAAACGTTTTTTCTTTTTTCTTTTATATCCTTAAATTTTTCACGTTTCTTATATATTTTTTGATTATAGTGGAAATTCATCTTGTAAATTATGTAAACTTGATTGAGTGCTTCATCTCCCCTTTAAAGTTGATTTCATTTGTATATATTTTTTCTGTTGTATTTGTCCTATTGTTTGTAAATTGCTTTTTTGTTCCTATTTTTAATATAAATAATTCAGAAGACTGCCAGTTATGTGTGTAATGATTGCAGTCAAATTAATAATAATAATGGGTTGACTAAAATGAAAAGAAAAACTAAACAAATTTCAAGGTTCACATTTCATTCAGTGGGATTTTTGAACTCAAGAGTTGATTTGAATCGAATCCGAATGATTCCAATACCTAATATTTTGTTACGAAGATACATCACACCATGACGCGATGCAATAAGATTCCAGAAACAAATAATTTGTCTGTCCACACTAGACGCGACTGCGGGATGTGTCAAAATCAGTCAAAACCCACAGCCAATCAGAACAGCGTGTGGGCGGAGTCTCGCGGTCAGTGCACAGCCAATCAGAACAGTGTGGGCGGAGTCTCGCGGCGAGTGCACAGCCAATCAGAACAGCGTGTGGGCGGAGTCTCGCGGCGAGTGCACAACCTATCAGAACAGCGTGTGGGTGGAGTATCGCGGCGAGTGCACAGCCAATCAGAACAGTGTGTGGGCGGAGTCTCGCGACGAGTGCACAATCGCAAGAAAATGGACAAGTAGCTACATTCAAATACAAATATACATAGGCTACTGAGTTTTTTATTTTATTTTGTTTATTTGACAATAAAAGTTAAAACAAGTGCAATCAAGCCCAAAAGACCAATTCATACACATTTTAAAAAACTGTCGGGGATAAGATACACAAAAAAGTCTCAGGCTTATTTCCACTGTGGTCCATAGCCTATTCAAAAATGGGCAGCTCATAGTGGGAATAAAATAAAAACAACACAACACACATCAACATATCATATAATAACTTCTAGAAACGTAGTTAAAAACAATGGATATAGAGTTACTAAAACAATCTTTGTCAAATTCACAGTTTGAACGTTCTTGTTTCCATTTGTTTAATTTCAAGATCTGAGGTGAATTATCCATTGTTGCTTTTACAACTACAAAGCTGGAGCACTACATGATATTCAAAGTCACATTACACGCTTTTAACATTAAATAAAGCAGTAGGCTATACAGTGACAAATAAAGCATATACAGTACATGAGATTATCATTGCCACAATTTGTGTTTGTTGTTCCTGCGCGACATCGCAGAAAAATAGAAACCGTTTCTAAAATAGAATCGTCACCGTCACGACCGGTTAGGACAAAAACTCTGATTAACATGGAAAAGAGGCATTTTATCGCATGGCGCGTCGCGTGTACACGGTGTCACGTAATGAAACATATCAGAGCATATAGCCTATAGTAGAACATATATAAATTATTAAAAAAGTCAATAACATGTCAAATAATAATGCAACATAAAGAATGATGATTAAATTAATACTATCAATGACTAGAGAATTAAAAAAAAGAAGATATTAATAAGATTCATAAAATTGAATAATTAATTTACTAAATAAAAGACACCAATCAAAAGAATATATTTGAAGGCAAATCATTTCACATAGGCCTACACCACTTGTAATTTGTCATTTATTTTGCAAAATCATGAGTAGCTGCATGTGATGCAGAATCCAGCATTAAATATAGTTGTACTGATGCAGTGAGAGGAGGATGATCAGTAAGTAGATTGCGATTGCAGCGAGGCCGAGACCGAGAGAGACATGGTTCAGGATCAGTGTCGTTCTGGAGGACCTGGTCGCTAAATCTCGCTCTCCAGCCATGTTAGCATTTCGAGTCTGCAAAAAACAATCAAACTGTTAATGCATTTATTTCATACTAAAAATCTGCAATTTTCATTCTGTAATGTAATATCATAGATCATTGCTTTTGATGCCTCCAAATGCAAATCCAAAGTTATTCAGAGCTATAACCCTAATTTTGTAATTAGCTGTAATGTCTCGCCACCTCATACAACAAAATAAACCACTTTTGTGATTTATTTTCACACAAAATCTGTTGCTCTGTCAATGTTCAACACAAACATTGTTCTGCAATCACACACTATGGGAGTAATGTAAAGCACATTTTTTTCTGTGTAAACCTGGCGTCATCGGTACTGCATACTTTCATAATTTAGCCCCGGGCCCGGGTTTCGTTACCCATCCCTAATGACATCACTGCAGGAAATGTTAAGTTTAGTGGCAATGTGACTTCTTTCTCGGCATTCGGTTAGTCATAAAAAAGTAATAAGAGTTTATGCAAAATATCACTGCATCACAACATGTTCACAAAGAAGATCAACTCAATAAAACCTTCTGTCATCACATTCTATAAAGTTTGTAAAAGTGCATTATCTCAAGCTATATTTATATGTTTTATACATTCTACCAGACAAAGACAGTCTTTAAAGGGATAGTACACCCAAAAATGAAATTTCTGTCATTATTTACTTCCTCAAGTAAACCTGTTCCAAACCTGTACGAGTTTCTTTCTTCTGCTGAACACAAAAGATATTTTGAAGAATGTTGGGAATCAGACAGTTGACGACATCCATTGACTTCCATAGTATTTTTTCCCCCATACGTCAATGGGGTCCATCAACGGTTTGATTACCGACATTCTTTAAAATAACTTCTTTTGTGTTCAACTGAAGAAATTATACAGGTTTGGAACAACATGAGAGTGAGTAAATGATGACAGGATTGTCATTTTTGGGTGAACTATCCCTTTAACTTGCAACACCCTTGACATGTTTTTAATTAATTTGTAAATATATTCAGATAGTGTCCATCCTAATGCATTTAAGTCAATATATTACAGTTTACTGTATATAATAATAAAAAAATCAGCATTTTAAATGTTAAACTATTACAACATCATCCTGGGTTTTGGGGGTATTTGCAGGATTTTATTGGCAACTTTAGTTTAGAAATTACAATTACATTTCACATACATTAACTGTAAATTGCTTTACAGTATTATACTATATATATATATATATATATATACTATATAACTTTATTGGCCTGTAAATTCTACAGTAGGCTACATTTTTTACAGTGATTTCTCAAGCTATACAAGTGAAACTCGAAAAATTTGAATATCGTGCAAAAGTTCTTTTATTTCACTAATTCAAAAAGGTGAATAATATATTATATAGAGCCTTTATTTGTTATAATTTTGATGTCTTACAGCTTATGAAAACCTTTTCACAATATTCTAATTTTGAATTTGGGGTTTTCATAAGCTGTAAGCCATAATCATCAAAATTATAACAAATAAAGGCTTGAAATATCTCATTTTGCAAGTAATGAGTCTATATAATACATTAGTTTCACCTTTTAAGTTGAATTACTGAACTTTTGCACCATATTCAAATTTTTCGAGTTTAACCTGCATATGAGGTGAGAGCGAATACTTACAGAGACAGAGTAGATGAGGGCAGCGATTCCCAGTGGGAAACAACAACACAACAGAGTAAAGATGGAGTAGCCCAAGTAATCCGGCAAATGAGTGGGCGTTGGTGTGGAGGTCATGAACACAGGTGGCTGAACCGTGACCCCGGTGTGAACTGGACCTTGTGGATATAAAGGCATGCCTGGCACAGGCTGACCCATCTTAGGCTGCGGTGGATTCTGCTCATCTGGAGCGCCACTGAATGAGGGGGTTATTCCCCCGATTGTTGGTCCTTGATTGTACATTTCTTCTCTTGTGAACTCTGGTTTCGTGCTTCTTGCTGGTGAATCTGCCGTCTTATATACACAACTTAAATTCAATTTATAGTTTTTATATGAATATGTTTTATTAGTAATCAAATTAAATAAAATCAGTGTAAGTTTTTATATATTGTATTTTGTTTCAGTTAACATTTATTTTATTAGGCTATTTTATTCAAGTAAAAAAATTTTTTTTAGGGATGGTTCACCCAAAAATAAAACTCATTGCTCATTAACAAACTCATTAAAAGTCATTACTCACCCTCAAGTTGTTTAAAACTGTATGAGTCTTCTTTATTCTGTTGAACACGGAAGGAGATATTTTTCAAGTTATTCCTGTCTAGCAACATGTTGTCTCTTAAAGATTGACGTCAACTCACAGGAAGAATGTGTGTATATGCCTAGCGGGTAAATGATGGGGGGTTTTCCACCCTTTTTGGAGAAGGGTATTCCTGCACAACAGGAGACTGCAGTTTCAGGATCCTAGTTTTTGGTGACAGCGCCACCTATCAAAAACACTAATTTAACCCCTTTCGTGGCAAAGATCTACCCTGGAAATCCAGGCCTACAGTAAATCCAGAGATTAAAGGTTGTTTTAGCGATTGTGGGTGACGTCACTTCTGTTTGTGTTTGAAGCGAGATCCCAAACAAACCAAGTTAGCTCGCCCCTCCCTCCCGTTCCATGCATTCTTAGCTAGAGCTACCCAAGTTTAGTCGAGCTTCACTCATATTATTTAAAGAAGGATATTTACACACACAGTTCACATCCAAACAAGTCAGCACTAGCAGCTACTCACCTGTCCAGAAGAAACAGTGCAACCTCGGCGTCCGATTAAAAAAAAAAAAAAAAAAAAATTCCACCGTTCAAAAGCCTTCCCGATAACTATACTCCTCCTCTTGGGGATTGACTCAGCCATGTTCAATTTCTCTTGTTGATAGACGCTGGCTTCTTCTTCAGCTCCGACTTCCCGTGCAGCCGTCACCGCGCACGAGCGCAAAACTTCACAACACCAGTACCTGTCGGTGATTGGTTGAACACTGTTTATTTTGGTTTTGAGTGGTTGGTGAAACCAATTGTTTTTGTGTGCAGATCTCAGAGCCTAGCCTGCCTACAGAGACGCGTTTTTTTGACAGCTTGTTTATGGGGCGGGCAGCTAGCGGATCGTTAGGAAAGATTAGATGAATGTGATAATTTATGTTTGGGCCTGAAATCACTGATACAACCATTAATGGTCTGGTGTCGATTAATGAAAATCGGCCAGCTCGAGGGGCGATTTGAAAATCTCACTGCACGCAATTGGCTAACACTACGACCAATCACAACAATACACGGGGTGGCGTATCACTACGCCCCATGCGCTGAGCTACCAGCGGAGTATAGTGGGAAGTTCGGATCATTTTACTGACTCGGATCTTTGAATCTCGTTCAGCAAAATGAACGAATCTGTTTTCAAGTAATTTCGTTCATTTCAGCATATAATTAAAATGTCATGTTAAATAGCCCAACACATCTAGTACTTAGGAAAATGTTGATTACATTTGAAAAGTTGGGTCCAACTTAAGTCCAGGCTATTGCAGTGTTAATCACCTCCTGATCCACGGCGGTCTTTCTTCTGCAACTTCACATTTATCACGTCTCTGTTCCCGCCTCTCGTGTTTGTCTCCGGGTTCGAACTTGAGCGGAGCTAACTGGTAGATTATACCTTTCTTATTATACTTCCTTCTTGCAAAGGAACGATTCGAGCGCCGTCTTCTGTTCCTCTTTTAGAGAAAAAGGCAAGTCTAAATATTTCATTGTAGCGGCCAAAGCCGTTTCAAACAACTGGTGTTCATCCATAGCCATCTCGCAATGTTTACTAATGACGAATGTCATCTCGCCTCTGGCCCGCCTATATCAGACAACCCGATGTGATTGGTGCAGCTCAGATAGAGGGGCATCATTATTACTCGACACCAGAGTGAACTCGCTGAGCAAAATCAAATTGTGCTCTCGCGAGAACTCTGGATTTCCAGGGTAGCAAAGCTCACTGACGGCCCCAGATTATTGTTGTTCAACATTCATTACTCGTTAAAAAAATCAAACTCTTACTTGATCTGGACAAAGGTGAACATCTTTAGAAAGATTTAAGACTCCAGCTTCGATATTTGACTGTTTATGATAAAACTGGTTTGCAGTGAAATTAATTTCTTCATTTATGCCAGGATTGCAAAATTATTAATCTGTAACGTTCCTTGTTTTGAATAGAAATCATCACTCATAGCAATCATTCATGTCTCCGGTTTATTTGTGTTCACATACATGCAAAATACATCATCCGCCAGAGTTCTTAGTCCAATGGTGCGCATATTTGGAGAAATAATGATTTATCATCACGTTTGTAAAATATAACTCTATGATATATTAATTATATATTTTTTATTTAAAACAACCCAAACACACCTTTATACATTTGGATGCTGCATTAAACAAATTCTTAAAGGGATTTAAAAATAATAATAAAAGTACATTAAATATTTGAATTACAAAAAAACAAAACAGATAAGGCTTTTATTTAAGATTAAGGTGTAGTAGTACACTAAACTGTGTGAGAGTGTCTGGGAAATACACAGTCCAAAACATGGAATCCTAAAGAGAAAAGCTTAGATGTTCTAAACGAAAAACACAAGGGAAAAAAGAACACAAACTCAAACATACAACTAGACAACACACAAGTCAAATCTTACAAGACATCTATTGTTGTCCATGCGAGTTTGGATGATTGGGATGATTCACATATGAATTGCGATTCTCTACCGATTCGAATCAATTAAAATATTGACTTTCTAAACTGTTAAACTTATTTAACTCCGCAGTACTACTCAGTTATTGACACGTTACAGTGTTATTAATCACAATAAGGGATAAGGACTGCAGAACATTACTCTTTCACAGCTCAAATACACACACAATTATGTCAAAATGCACATCTTGTGGAGTATTCATGCAAACACAGTCTGTTATGTCCTATACGAGAACGTAAAAAATCGGATGTGTAACAACATATAGGGCCCTATCTTGCACCCAGCGCAATTGACTTTGTACACCGACGCATGTATAATTCCTATCTTGCACCCGCGCACAGCGGACTCTTCCCTCCACAGACGCACGTCTGTAAATTAGGGAATGAACTTGCGCTCGCGGGGGTGGTTCGGCGCAAAGAGGAGGCGTGTTCCGGCGCAAAACTCCCCTGGTGCTATTTTCCAGTTTTAGAAAGCAATTGCGCCACTAACCAGGAAAAAAACAGTCTAAAGACAGTGGCGCGTTGCGCGTTAGTGATATGGTATTTTAAGGGCGCGTGCTTGGCCATAATGTAGTGTGTTAACGCGCATCCACTTTGATTCTCTAATATAAACAGACGCAGCAGTTTTCATTTTTGCAAATCATACATTATTACAAGGAAAAATATTAGCACACGAGGGAAATCATTGTTGTGTCCGTGAAGATGTGAAAAAGATATATCTAGATTTTTAAAAAAAAATCTAGATTAGGTAGGGGTGTGACGAGATCTCGTGCCACGAGATCTCGCGAGACTAAAATGTGACGAGATTTCTCGTCGAGTGAAAAACTGTGTCGCGATATCGCCATGATTAGCAAAGAATTTGCCACGTACACATTACATTACGGTGTACACCGCGGCACCGCCTCCACTGTCGTTTTGCTATTGTATTGTAAACATCTACTCTGCTCATCCAGCACGAGTTGCAGTCGCACACAGACTGTGACAGTGCTGCAGGAATCACAGTTCACTGATCGCGTTACGATGGCGGAGGATTTGTTGCGCAACAGAGAGTCGATCTGAGATGTCTTCTGAGAATGAGATGTCTTGATATGTCTGAGATGGCGGTTCACACAGAACGTGTTTTTCCATTCCAGTGCGGTACTTTTCCATTGTTTTTCTATGTAAACGCGCTAGACGGATGTGTAACCTTGCGCTCGCGTCTTGCATCTTTTGCATCTTTTTGCATTCTAAAAACGCGGCGCTCAAGTTAAAATCAGTTCCCCCATTCCACTGCCAGCGTATCGCATTTGTGTGAATGGCCCCTTATCTTGTAGAACGCGCGTTCAGCACCGCCACTACGGAGTGAAAATGAAAGTAAAACACGATGCGCGCAAATTAGACTGCATACAATAGCCCGTCTCCCAATATCAAACCTATCTCTGGACGTTATAGTTGTGGCTCTGGTCTCTGTTTTGGTCTCTGCTTACACTTTGAATACAGAGAGAGTTGGCCTCCTTTGATTATGGTTGCACTTGCACTTAATTATCGTTTGCACTAATAAGACTAAGAAAAACTGTTGTTTTATACAGTTTTTATTTCTATTTTCAATTTGTGAAAAGTAGTTTTATTTGGAGGTCACACACAGCCTCAGAAGTTCTGGAAGCTCATAATGTACAGTAAGGTCTGAAGAGACTCGTGTGAAATCATACTTGAGAGAAGCTAGTCAGTTGAGTTTGTGGTAAAACCTTTACAGTGCTTCTATATTGTTGTATTTTAATGTATTTGATAATTCATACTCAAAGTAGAACTGAAATGACATTCATTACAAGATGATTTAGTTACAACATTTCAAAATGCACCTGCAGACTATTTTTCCAGTCATGAATTTTGTCATTGAGGAGTTCTATCAAATATTGTGCAAAAATCTCGTCTCGTCTTGTTCTCGTGAACCCAATCTCGTCTTTGTCTTGTCTCGTGAGATAAGGGTCTCGTCACACCCCTAAGATTAGGCTACACATTTACCCACATTATACCCCTGTTTAACCGAAGCTAATTTGGGTGGTTTCTCCCATCATCCCCAATGTCACTTCTCTGAGTTTTACGGTCCTGACGAGAACGTCGGCCTCCTCGGCTGTGAACCGCTCCTGGCGTGCGCCGGCAAACCCGCCGTTATAATAGCGATTCGCAATGGAACAAGCGCGCCGGCTCTTAAAGGGAATGTGAGAGGACGCTCTGATTGGTTTATTTCACGTTACGCCCAAACCACACCTATGAGTAATGAAGCTACTTCAGACCAACACATTTTAGATTTGCGCCAGGCGCAAGAGTCATTTATACCGCCGGGAAAATAGCAACAGCGCCGGGATCCGCCCACAAAGTTACTAGCGCTTTGCCAGTGTTGTAATGTAACGGAGTACAAATACTTCGTTACTGTACTTAAGTAGAAATTTCACGTATCTGTACTTTACTTCGCTATTTAAATTTATGTCAACTTTTACTTTTACTTCACTACATTTCCTAGATAAAATGTTTACTTTTACTCCGCTACATTTCCACTAAGCATCTTCGTAACTCGTTACTACAAAATAAAATCAGAAGAAATGTGGGTTTGAGGTTTGGCGAATCACTGCTCCTAGATTGCATTGCGCAAGCTCTATTTCAGCGTCAAGCTTGTTTGTTGCCATGGAAGCGCGAGCTGCGGCCGCGCGCGAATCCCAACGCGACGCTTCACGAGATAAGATGCAAGTGGCTAAACTAAACCGCTGATTTACAATAGAAGTTTTAAACGACCGACATAAATAATCAGTTTGCAAAGCTCATCTTCGGGAAGGGGAGATTTACAGGTAAAGATAAAGAGACTGAGAGAAGAAGAACGAGAGATGGAGATGAGAGAGGGGAGCAGGTAGAGCAATAGCCTTTTGCATACTGTGCCCAGAATGAGAATAACTTTATTACAATGGATTCCTATTTAACACAGATATACATATGTTTTTTGCCAATGACAGTGGAAAAATAATATGCCCCCGAACCCCCTAGCAAGATCACTTTTGGGACCTCTGTATTTATAAAACCCCGTAGGCTATACGGCTATTGCACTGAATATAAAATTATATTTTTGAAAAATACAATGAATTATAAGGCTGTACAGAACAGTGCACTATTGCAGACTGATTTTTTCTTAGTAGAGCAGCTAACTTAAGGTACATGCAGTGGGAGATAAACGATAACACAAGTACAGGCTACAAAACACAAACAACAGCAGGTTGTACCAGTTAATAGTATGCCTAGTATAAGAAATCCACAATAAAGTTCACAAACAAAGTTAACCGCTTGCTTTAATAAAAAATAAAAAAACTTTTTACTTTTACTTAAAATACTTAAGTACATTAAATATCAGAAAATTACTTTTCATACTTAAGTACAAAATAAATCAGATACTTTAAGACTTTTACTTAAGTAATATTCTAAAAGGTAACTTTTACTTCTACCAAAGTCTTTTTCTAGTACCATACTTGTACTTTTACTCAAGTATTGCTTTCTAGTACTTTATACAACACTGCGCTTTGCGCTTTGACACTTGCGTTTCAGATCGTTAAAATAGGGCCCATAATGTTAATAAAAAAATCACTCACTGCTTTTGACTGAATCACTTTTATCTTTAATATGAATCAATTATATATTTAAGTCATACAGTGTAGACTATACAGTGTTTTATTTTTACATTTGATTATTCAATTTAGTATTTCTTACATAAACCTAGGCTACTGTACCTTTTTCTGTATTTTTTCTGTTGTATTTGTCCTATTGTTTGTAAATAGCTTTTTTCTTCCTATTTTTGATATCAGAAATAGAATTGCCTGCCTTGCTTTATTACAGAAAACTGCCAGTTATGTGTGTAATGATTGCAGTCAGATTAATAATAATAATGGGTTGACTAAAATGAGAAGAAAATCAAAATTAATTTCAGGTTTCTGGGATTTTTGACCTCAAGAATCGATTTTAATTGAATCCGAAAGATTCCAATACCTAATATTTTGATACGAAGGTACATCACGTTAGCCTGGTCCTACCAGACTCTCGTACATTTCATTTGTACAGAGAGTCTGGCTTCTCTCCATTGACAAGCGTTAACTTCCTTGGAGGCGGTTCTCTGTTGAAGTTTAAAACTATTGGATCTGCCCAAAGTCACTCTGGATCTGCCATAACCAATCGCTAACGTTAGGTCGTGAGTCTCGTGACGTATGTCGACTCAATCTAGCGCACGACCTCAACGTCATCGTTCTCAGACACTCCCTCTGTTCGCTTGTTAGACCGGTAAAAAATAGATCGGAGAAAACCCAAGAATACACCACAATCCCAGACGTAGTACTGAAGGAAAATGAAAATTGAGCGGAATTACGTAGGAGGACGGAGCCAGGCTAACATCACGTAATATTTGAATAAGATTCATAAAACGGAATAATTAAATCAATCAATCAATAAAATACACCAATCAAAGGAATACATTGAATTTTTTTGAAGGCAAATCATTTCACATAGGCCTACACCACTTGTAATTTGTCATTTATTTTGCAAAATCATGAGTAGCTGCATGTGAAGCAGAATCCAGCATTAAATCAAGCCGTTCTGATGCAGTATGAGGAGGATGATCAGTGTGTTGACAGCGAGGCCGAGACCGAGAGAGACATGGTTCAGGATCAGTGTCGTTCTGGAGGACCTGGTCGCTAAATCTCGCTCTCCAGCCATGTTAGCATTTCGAGTCTGCAAAAAAAAAAATCAAACTGTCAATGCATTTATTTCATACTAAAAATCTGCATTTTTCATTCTGTAATGTCATATCATAGATCATTGCTATATCAGAGCTATAACCCTAATTTTGCTGTAATCTCTATTGTAAAAGGAGAATCCAGTCTGATGAGATGACTATGATGTTTAGAGATAATGAGAATAATGAATAAATGTTGTGTTTGTGGTAGGGCAGCTGCTGATCAGATGCGCACTGCAAACGGAAAAGAAGACAACGGGGCTAAAGGCGCACCGGGGTAAAAGACTACTTTGATTTTATTTTCCACTAGATGGCACAAAAACTTGCCAAGGCACTTTCCAAAACATCCGCTTTTCAAGATGCACGTGGAAATTTGTCTGATTCTTGACTCGATTATGCGGTAATTTGATCTAATATGTTAAAATGTTGTAGATTTCAGTAGCAAATGATTTAGTCCTTGCTGTCTCGCAGCATCATGGCCTGGCGTGTCTTTGTCGCTTTATACTCCTCGACCACTGATGTCACTGGCAGCTGCAGCTTGCTGCCTGTGCTATACAAACCAATGGAGCAGAAGCTTCTTGGAACGCCAAGCCACCTCTTCAAATAGGTGTTAATCTTCCCCTCCAATCCCTCGACGGTAGAGACAGGCAGAGGTGGAAAGTCCAGGGGTCAGAAAGTAAAAGTCCTGCCATATGTTTATTCCACCCATGAACTCAGTCAGCTGATTTCACTAATTAGTTCTATCTCCTGCTGAAAAACTGTGCTAATTAGCAAATCCAGGTGATTGAAAAAAAAATACTGAGGAGGACTTTTACTTTCTGAACCTGGACTTTCCACCTCTGGAGACAGGTACCTCATAAACAAGCAGAGGCCAGAGCAGCCTAGGAAGTACCCCGTGTTGGTAACCCCAGGCTTGATGCATGTCTCATAAATCGTTCAAAAATGTAAACGTCTGGGAGAAAGAGAAGAGCAGACATATGGATAGATCTGAATAAGAGTGACGACGCAAAAGAGAGCTTTATTTGGTATGTTTTTCTGTGCGAACACACACACACACACACGACCCGAAGAGTGCAGCCCTGCACATAGACAGCTATACAGCGTGCAAGGACTGAATTGAGCTCTCTTTCTGAATGGACAAATACACACAACGTTATGTCTAAATGTCTGTTTTGGAGAGTATTCACGTAAACACAGTCGGTTATGTCTTTACAGAACGTACAGTTGTGAGAATATCGGATGTGCATCAGCAGTGCAATTGGATCTGCACACTCGGTCTTAAAGTGACAGTGCGTAATAAACCTAATGCGGTCTGTACACTTAATATCAAACAACAAAATAAAAAGAGAAAAGCATTCACTGCTCTTTTTAAAAGCTTTAAAAAGGATCAATGATATTTAAATCATACAAATAAATTTATCTGGTTTAAAGAATGAGGTATGTAAGTTAAAGACTGCATAATCATTAATTGAAAAAAAAAGACTGTTCTACTTTAGGAAAAGTGTTTTTAAGATATTATTTTATGTCACAGTGCTAAATCTGTCTGTATTGCATGTTCAAACTTGAAAAATGATTCATATTAACAGGTTAATAGATGTTTTCTACGGAATATATAATGGATTTGGAAATTTTAGAGAAATTCAAAATTAATGCATTACAATTTAACTAAACCCATTCGATTTTAGTCTTTTGACTAAAATGCCATTTTAGTTTTAGTCATATTTTAGTCATCTGAATTGTTTTAGATTTAGTCTAGTTTTAGTCGACAAATACAATAAGATTTTAGTCGACTAAAATCTTATTGTATTTCGTATTGTATCTTATTAATCCTAAACCTACCAATGCTAGGGGAGTAATAATTGGGTGGGGGTCGAAATTCGGCACAACACCCGCAAACGACTCCCTCTGGTGATGTAATATGACGCGATGGTAAAAAAAAAAAAAAAAAAACGTTTTTTCAACACGGTCAAGGAAACTGTCACGTTTTCTACTAAATTTGTGCCCTTATGTCTTGCAAAACAATTTTTAATCCTGCCTTTACTTTTCATATGGTATTTTCATACAAGGTTATATATAAATTTTTAAGAAAAAAAAAACCCTGCAATATGCCCTTTAAGTTGAATTACTGAAATAAATTAACTTTTGCACACATTTTTCGAGTTTCACCTGTATATGAGGTGAGAGCGAATACTTACAGAGACAGAGTAGATGACAGCAGCGATTCCCAGTGGGAAACAACAACACATCAGAGTAAAGATGGAGTAGCCCAAGTAATCCGGCAAATGAGTGGGCGTTGGTGTGGAGGTCATGAACACAGCTGGCTGAACTGTGACCCCGGTGTGAACTGGACCTTGTGGATATGCAGGCATGCCTGGCACAGGCTGACCCATCCATGGCTTCTGTGGTGGATTCTGCTCATCTGGAGCGCCACTGAATGAGGGGTTTATTCCCCCGATTGTTGGTCCTTGATTGTACATTATTTTCTTGTACTCGTGATCTCTTTGGTTTCTTGCTGGTGAATCTGCCGTCAGTCTTGTGTTTTCATGAACCTTATCCTCTGATGGTGATGGAGATTTATAGGACTCTAATGGGAGGTGGTTTACAGCTTGATAGAGGAGGTTCAGTCGGTGGAGATTAAGTGTGATGATATTTGCTTTATTTTAACTAAACATTACAGTAATAACCGGTTGATCAAGCTTGAACATGCTTTAACTGTAATCAAGAATAGTAAAGCAAAGCATGCACCTTTAATTAAAGTGAGTAGAAAATCTTTTGTTGTTGATGTCTAAAATCATGTCTTAACAAACTACAGGATTCTTTTGCAAATTCATCTGCCATTTGGTAGAAGCTCATTAAATTAGACAGATGTCAATATGGACAGTTTGCGTGATGCTGGTGTTATTTTAGTATCATTAAGATCCTTTTATAGTTTTTATTAATATTTTAATATTTTTCATTTTAAATTTAATTAACATTTTAGTAATTTTGTTGTGTTGTTGTAATTGAAAAAAATACATAGATATACACAACTTAAATTCAATTTATAATACATACATAGTTTTATATATGTTTTATTAGTAGTACAAATTAAACTAAATAAAAATGAAATAAAATAAGTTTAAGGGTTTTTTTTATATTGTATTTTGTTTCGGTTAACATTTATTTTATTAGGCTATTTTATTCAAGTAAAGGGATGGTTCACCCAAAAATAAAACTCATTGCTCATTAACAAACTCAGTAAAAGTCATTACTCACTCTCAAGTTGTTTCAAACTGTTTGTTCTGTTGAACACGTAAGGAGATATTCTGAAGAATGTTGGTATAGACACCCATGACTTCAAGAATTCAAGTTACTCTTGTCTAGCAGCAGTCTTAAAGATTGACGTCAACTCACATATATAATGTGTGTATATACAGTGATGTGAATAAGTAAGGACACCTATGCTAAACTTGCCTAAAACGAGGAATAAAAAATCATCTTTTGGAAATTTATCTTAATGCCTTAATTTAAAAAATTAGGAAAAATCCAACCTTTAAGGACACCAATTTTCTTAGTGAATGAATTATATATCGTAAATAAATAAATGTTCTTCCTTACAGGGTGCATAAGTCAGGACACCCCTATGTTAAATCCCCATAGAGGCAGGCAGATATATTTTTTTAAAGGCCAGTTATTTTATGGATCCAGGAGACTATGCATCCGGATAAAGTTCCCTTGGCCTCTGGAATTAAAATAGCCGCACATCATCACACACCCTTCACCATACCTAGAGATTGCCATGGTTTTATTTCAGTTCGCCTAATAGCTGGTTTGATTTGCATTGAGAGATGATCTTATGGAAAGTACCCCATGCCGATCTCTAGGTATGCCTTGCAGATGCAAACGGGGTAAATCATGTTTTTTTTTTCTCTCTTGCATTTTTCAAGATTACTGGCTGATTTATGGAGAAACTCCATTAGCCACTCTAAAGGTTAATAACAAAGGTTTTTGTGTGTATTACGACTCAAGGACACGATGTGAGATCCACCAATCAGAGAGGTTCCTGAATCCCAATCGATTTTTTTGATTGAAGTTTAGCAGAATTGGTTCAGGGGGTTGGTGCATGAGTTACATGTTGTGGTCATTGTGTCTCATCCCGTTTTCCGGCGACACATGCGCGATCGCGGCCGTTGGTGACCTGATGGGGCGTGTCTGGCGATGCTACAAAGTTGAGATCTGTTTAACTTTATGCAAATGAAGAGCAACGTTCGGAAGCGACAACCAATACTAGATTTTTATCCAGATACAGAGGCAATTTATTCTAGTGACATATACTGTTTAAAAAAATCGCTATGATGAAGTAATAATTTTTTCACAAACCAAGAGATGAGAATCAACTTTGTTATGTGAAAATATTTGTTTCTTCCCTTTAAAGAAAAAATAGGCAAAACCTTCAGCACAACATTTTACATTCTCAACTTTAATGATTATATGAGTCAGCAAGAAAATGCTTTTATAAAATACATTCACAGGTATACATTTACATTAACCAGGTAGTGATATAATGATACCATATATGTAGTTATAGTGGACATTTACTATAATGACCACTGTAATACAAGGTCTAGTGAAGCTAATGGATGGCAATGAATATGTCCTTTAGCAAAACACCTGATGAGCACTGACGCTTTTTTGATTAAGGCATTAGGCAGACATAAAGTACAGTTTATGAAGCTGAAAAGAGAAAACAAAATGCTTTAACAATATGGAAAAAGATAAATGATTATTTTCAATATTGGTTCTGCATATATCAAAGAGATCCTGAGGAGGAGTGGGACTTCACATGAAGACTTTCAGAAACTGTGACAGAGCAAAGCACCTCGAAAAAATGTGTTCACTGATATGTGGGCATAATTAAAAGTATGTATTTAACAGCAAGCAATATTCATATGAACTCGTTTTAAAATAACATGATTTAAATTGTCAGCAGTGTAACTGATCTGATCATGACAAAATATTTGAGTATCTGATGTCATGTGACAAGTCAGATTATCTTTTCCACTCTTGCAAACAGAGGTAGGTAATGAGGTGTGGAGAGACATCATGTAGGAACATGAACAGACAGGGCCCAATTTGTAATAATTTGTAATATAATATAAACTTTCTGACAGTGTGTGGGACATCCGACTACTTTCCAAGAAGGGGTGCAAGTGATTTAAAATTTCGCGATATAAGAAATGCTTGATAAAATGTTTGATTAAGGGTTAAAACCAACACATACATACCATTGCAAATATTTGCATTTACCGCTTTCCACCTCCTTCATTTACTTCTCCTCAAACAATAATGGGCTGTGGTTCTATGAATATGCAAATGAGCCCCACCTCCACTCACTCACAGGCACAGCAGCTCAGAGATCCTCTCGTTGACCTTCAGCACTTCAAGTCAAGTCAAGTCATCTTCATTTATATAGCGCTTTTAACAATGTAGAGTGTTTAAAAGTTGCTTAACAGAGATAAACAGATAATTTTATAGTCAAGAATTAATTCTATAGTTTATGCGCATTTGAATATATTTGCGCAGGTTTGTAATTCCCTACAAACTATGCCTACACAAACAACTTGTCTTGCCTACTTGTCTACTTTAATATTTTAAAATGTATACGATGTTTAATAGGCAGTAATATGGTCATACTTCCTGGTTCTGGTAAGAACTCGAGCTGCTGCGTTTTGAACTAGCTGTAGTTTGTTTGTTAAGCGTGCAGGGCAACCACCCAGTAGAGCATTACAATAATCTAGCCTTGAGGTCATGAACGCATTAACTAATTGTTCCGCATTTGTCAATGAGAGCATATGAGAGCATGAGTAATTTATACTCAATGAGAGTAATTTAGATATATTTTTAAGATGGAAAAATGCGGTTTTACAGATACTAGACACGTGACTTTCAAATGAAAGATTGGTATCAAAGAGCACACCCAGGTTCCTAACCGACGACGAAGACTTAACAGAGCAGCCATCAAGTGTTAGACAGTACTCTAGGTTATTACGTGTGGAAGTTTTTTGTCCAATAATTAGAATCTCTGTTTTTTTCAGAATTTAGTTGTAGGAAATTACTAGTCATCCAATTTTTTATATCAGCTATGCATTCCATTAATTTTGTGAATTGGTAGGTTTCCTTAGGTTTTGAAGAAATATACAGCTGAGTATCGTCGGCATAACAGTGAAAGCTAATTCCATGTTTCCTAATGATATCTCCTAATGGTAGCATGTACAGAGTGAACAGCAGCGGTCCTAGTACTGAGCATTGTGGTACGCCATACTGAACTTGTGATTGATAAGATCGAGTAACACTAATAGAGAGATACAACCACGATCGGATGATAAGAGCAAATCATTTGTGACTCTAACGTGACCTGTCTCGGTACTATGGTACGGTCTAAATCCGGACTGAAAATCCTCACAGATATCATTTATTTCTAGAAAGGAACACAGTTGTGAGGATACTGCTTTTTCTAATATCTTTGACAGAATCATTTATTTCTAGAAAGGAACACAGTTGTGAGGATACTGCTTTTTCTAATATCTTTGACAGAAAAGGCAGATTAGAGATCGGCCTGTAATTGACTAATTCTGTAGGATCAAGTTGCGTTTTTTTAACAAGCGGTTTAATCATAGCTAGCTTAAAGGTTTTTGGTACGTATCCTAGAGACAAAGATGAATGAATGATATTAAGAAGAGGATCTATGACATCTGGAAGCATCTCTTTCAGCAGCTTAGTCGGTATAGGGTCTAACATACAAGTTGTCGATTTAGATGAATTAACGATTTTGCTAAATTCTTCCTCTAGCAACGAATTAATCTAATTTTCCCTCAGGGAGACTACAATGCACTCCCTGATTTGATACTGTAGTAGACGGTTGCATAGTTATAATTTTGTCCCTGATATTATCGATCTTATAAGTGAAGAAGTTTATAAAGTCATGCTGCTGTGTTGCTTGGAAACTTCTGGGCTTGAAGCTTTCTTTTTCGTTAGTTTAGCCACTGTTTCAAATAAATACCTAGTATTGTGTTTATTTTCTTCTAATAGGGTTGAAAAATAAGCAGATCTAGCAGCTTTTAAAGCCTCTCTGTAAGCAATCGAGCTCTCCTTCCATGAAATGCGAAATACCTCTAGTTTTGTTTTCTTCCAGTTGCGCTCCATTTTTCTGGCTGCTCTCTTAAGGGCCTGAGTGTGTGTGTGTGTGTGAGTGTGCTCGTTGTGCCACGGCGTTGGACTATGTTCTTTAATCTTCTTTAAGCGCAACGGAGCAACTGTGTCTAAAGTGCTGGAAAAGAGAGAGTTAAAAGTTTCTGTTGCAATATCAAGTTCTTCTAAGCTATCCGGGATGCTGAGATGATGAAACTGATTAGGAAGATTATTGATAAAGCAATCTTTAGTGATAGGTCTAACATATTTATAACACGGAGTCGGCTTTGCAGCCTTGGCTAAATGTAATTTACACAAGACTAGATAGTGATCTGAGATGTCATCGCTCTGTTGCAGTATTTCAACGGCATCAACATCTATTCCATGTGATAGTATTAGATCTAGAGTATGATTACGACAGGGAGTCGGTCCTGACACGTGTTGTCTAACTCCAATTGAGTTTACAATGTCTTTAAATGCCAATCCCAATGCATCTTTTTTATTATCTATGTGTATATTAAAATCACCAACAATTAGCACTTTATCTGCAGCCAATACTAATTCTGATAGAAAGTCCGCAAATTCTTTGATAAAGTCTGTATGGTGCCCTGGTGGCCTGTATACAGTAGCCAGCAGAATTCTCAAACGTGATTTATCGTTTACACTATATATTTTTACATTAAGCACCAACACTTTAAAAGAATTATATTTAAAACTAGATTTCTTAGTGGTTTTGAAAATATTACTATAAATTACAGCAACACCTCCTCCTTTGCGTTTCAGACGAGGTTCATGTTTATAACCGTAATCGTGTGGGGTTGACTCATTTAAAGCAATGTAATCGTTTGGTTTTAGCCAGGTTTCTGTCAAACACAGCACATCTAGGTTATAATCTGTAATCATATCATTAACTATTAGCACCTTTGAAGTAAGAGATCGAATATTCAGCAACCCAAGCTTTATCATTTGCTCATCCGTATTATATCTGTTTTTTATTTGTTGAACATCAATTACATTTTTAACCTTAGATGGATTTGGACGTTTTTTGGTTTTCCAAGTTCGGGGAACAGACACAGTCTCTATATGATGATATCTAGGTGAAAGAGTCTCTATGTGCTGGGATTTATCTGACCTTGGTGACGCGAGGCCGCTAGCAGACGGTCGGTTAAGCCAGTCTGTCTGCTTCCTGACCTGAAGTCCAGTTACCAGTCCAGTATAGAATTCAATTTAAAATCCTGGTCCTTACTTTCAGAACTTGCATGGTCAAGTTCCTACCTACATCACTGGCTTAATACAGCTTCACACTCCCACCCGGAGTCTCAGGTCATTAGATCAGAGGCTAGTGGTTCCCCGCACTCATTTTAAAACTAGAGGGGACCAATCATTACAGGCAGTGGCTCCTAGGCTGTGGAATGCTTTGCCTCTTTTTTTGCGTTGTGCGAACTCTGTTGATTCTTTTAAAAGCAACTGAAGACTCTGCTCTTCAAGCAGGCTTTTAGTTAGTTGAGGGGGGGTTTATGGTTGTTTGTTTGTTTTCTAATTGCAGTTAATATTCTTGTATTTTGTATTTGTTCTGTATTACATTTAATTGTGAAGCACTTTGTGATTTTTATCTGTGAAATGTGCTATATAAATCAATTTTACTTACTTACTACTTACTTAGGCCTACTTACCGGTACTTATTGGAATTACATCGTAGTTTGTGACGTCAGAGAGACCAGCGATTTCAAACCAGGACTGTCTTTGGTTCACTGCAATTTTAAGGAGAAAATGCTTAGCAATGCTGTCGACTTATGAATTTGCACATGGTTTGTCTTAAAGCATATTAAAAACACCACATAGGTTTATAAAAAATATTAAAAGCTTGATTTTCACCACAGGGGGACTTCAACCATTGCTAAACAATTCTTAGCAAGCTTACAAGTCCTCTCTTCACCAGCAGGTGTCAGTGTGAGATCACATTTCTAAATGACACTTGAGATCAAGGGCCGTTGCATAAACATAGCCATAAATTAAGAAGATCTAGTATGACTCACTTATCAGGTCAAGAGTCAGTCAATCTTACTTTCAGTATCAAATTAGGCCAATCTACGTTTTTATGTAACTGACTTAAATAAAGATATAAACAGAAATCTCTGATGACTAACTTATAGTAATACTAGTCGTCTTAGCGATTTATGCAACCGGCCCCATGTGATTAGATAGTCTCTCAACCTCTCACACCATGAGCTTAAAAGTGCAAATCTCTCTTCATTAACGAAGAGCCAACAGTTTTCCCAGATTTTATTCAGAACAAAGTACCATAAAAATACAAGTCTTGAATCTTACATGTGTAAAACGTTTTGTTTGTGATGAATCCGGGGGCTTTTCATTGAAATGTGCCTTCTGCGAGGACTTTTATGCTGAAAAGTAGCCACGGAGGCCGCCATTTTGAAAACGGTCCCACACGCACTACGTCGCTTCACACAGCTGAATATATTAAGCCTCCAAATAACCGGTATTTATATTCGTGAAGCGTCCTCGTCCGTGCGTCCTCATAAAGAAAACAAGCACGACCCGCACCTGTGTCAAAAAAACAAGTTAAGAGAAATTTAACCTCAGACAAGACGTGCGCGTGTTTTAATTCTGATGAGGATATTATTGCACGCGCTTGTAGAGCTCATTTATTCCACGGTGGATTTGGGAAAGGATTTATTCTGTTTGGGATCTTGTCATTGGAGCAAAGGAATACAACAGAGTCCTCAAATCCGTTCGGATTGACAGGTAACGGGAGACATAATTTCCATTGCGTTATTGTGAATCATGTGCGAATATTTGGCGCAGTGATTCTGTGAGCGTCATTCATTCACACGCGCGACTTTGACGCGACGCGTTACATGACATTGTGTGTCTAGTGTTTGATACAGTTTGTGTCTTTTATTTATGTAACGTTACCAATTCGTCAAAGCAAAACTATATTGTGTACCGCACATTCCCCACAAGCCTGCGCTCGTGCCCGACGACAATTTCTCTTTTGCTTTATAGCGTTTCTCTCGGTGTGTGAACAATATATTTAATAACGTGAATCGCTCAGAAACGCCCTGCGTTGACATGCGGGTTTATCATGATATTATTAAAAACCTCAATGACTGCTTCTATGTATAGCGTATTTTATATTCGCTCTTTATATTCAGATAATGTAGCTTATTTCAATTTAATTCATCGTCATTTATTTATACAGCATCAATAAAAGCAAAGCAGTGATAGGACAAAATATGCAGTAAATGCTAATTAAATAATGTAAGTGAACATTCAAGACTTTAATGAACATTAATAATAGACAGATCTGGATATATTTGAATATGAAAATGAGCTGCAACTCCTCATGACTGTCTTATCCAGCAACCCCTGCACCTGAAAATGTGAAATGAAATTAAACTTAATTAATTGTTTCTTTAATGCTTATTAAGAGTGAAAGTAAAATCTGCATTAAATGTAGGCCTATATATATATATATATATATATATATATATATATTAAAGTTTAAGTTTTACTTTATTAAATAAAAATACAAACACTATTAAATAGGGCTATTTATTTGTCTTTATATATTGTCAACTGGTAAAGTTTTTATTATGTATACATACTTTTATAAACGCTTAGTTGCACTCCTAATCGTCCATAGTTTGCTTAGCAGTGCTATAGGCTTATATTCATTATTTTTTACAATATATTTGACCATTGTTTTTTATATAGTCTGTTCTAGAGGTTTGACCATGAATGTCAAATTTTTATTTATTATTCTATTATTATTATTATTATTTTATTATATATTGTTTTGTTACATTTTAACTGCATGTTTTTAACATGAACTTTATTAAATAAAAATACAAAAAAAATATTACATATTTATCGTCATTTATATTTTGCAACACTTTGTAGTGCTTATTATTATTATAGATTAACATTTTTATTTTTAGATAGCCTACTAAATTGCACTCATCTATAGTTTGTTTCACAGTGCTATAGCTTATATTTATACATTTTTACAATGTTTTTGACAAAAAATGTTTTGGCTGGATATGGTCTAGTCTAGAGGTCTGATGATGGTCATTTTTATTTCTGATGGTGCTTCATTTTATTTATTTATTTGTTTGTTTGTTTGTTTGTTTGTTTGTTTGTTTGAAGTTCAGTGTACACAAAGGGATCATTATTTTTTCATATCTGTATCTCCAGTGAGAGTTCCGTTTATTATCATGGATTTTTATGTGATTTGAGAAAGTTTGATGATTTAATGTTTGCTGTCAAACTCCATGAATCCAAGCATGTGTTTTGACACTGTCAGTAGATTAGATGAGTAAGCCGTCCGTGTCTCGACTGTTTCTCTCCGTCACTGCTGCATCTGAACCGGCTTCACCTCAGGGTGCTCGGCTTAGCGGTGAAAACCTGGGCTGCTAATGATACGTTTTGGGGTTCAAATCCTAGACGGGATTGTTGAAAACCTGTTGTTGAGTCTTGAATTGCCCGCTGAAGTCTTGCACATTTGCTTCAGTCCCGCTTTGCAAACTTGATTTGTGGATCTTGTGGAAAAGATTTATTTAATTGCCTGAAAGAAATCGAGAATAATAACTGACAGTTGAGGAACATTAGTGTGTAGAACGTGCTGGTTTACATTGACAGCTGTGCTTTAAGACAGTTGTTGTGGTGTTTGGATAATGTGATTACACACACACACACACACAGGTGTTCGTTTAGACACAGGTTATGCTGGTGTCATGTTCAATCAGCTTCAGTATTGTTCTACACAGCGTTAAGTTGAACACAGACCGTAAACGAGAGCTTGTGACCGACTGGTCTGGTCAAGTTTGAACACCTTTTTAAAACATTTTCCTTTTTCTTTTTTCTTTTTTTACAATCTGTTTGTTTGAGCGATGCCAACATTGACGCCATTATTTATCCAGTTCTGTGATACACAAATGACATGCTTTACGTTTAAATAAAGTCATATTTATAATAATAATAATACACATTTATTTGTATTGGGCTCAGATCTCCAAACCACAAATGTTTTTTAAATGATTTTTATATATATATATATATATATATAATAAAATGTTTTATTTTTAATGTAAATATTTTATATTGTATATAATTTAAATTATATACTTGCATTTTTTAAATGATCTTTTTTGTGTAAAGGGTATATTGTATAAATATAGATATATTTTATATATTTATTTTTACGTTTTAAATAAGATATATAAATTACGTACTTATATATATATATATTATATTATTCCTCTTTGAAGTAATTTTTCTCACGTTTTTTTCTCCCAATGTTTAGAGTCTATTTAAAGTTGCGAATTTAAGGTATTGAAATTAAAATATCGCATAAAACATTTGCGAATAAAGCAGTTTTCATGAGAACAAAATCGTTACTTCCTGAGAAATTGTTACAAAATATCAGTAATAAAAATGGACGTTGCTGCAACCGGGGAAGAAACTGAGGCTCTTTTATCCTCCATCATAAACGAGTTGATCATAAACGCTGTCATGTTCTCTCGCGCTGTGATGCTGGTGTCTGGGAACACACTCATGCTGAATTAAACCAAATCATTCTTGATGACAGACTTTGGTTCAGGCGTTTCAGAACATGCTGCGATGCGATTGGTCCACTGGTTAGTCCAGTTATCCAATCACAGCCTCTGCTGCATCAACAGGGATTTATTCGGTTAATGTGTTTCCATCATAGTTTGTGCCCATGCCACCTTATCAGGAAAATAATTATCCGACTCATTAAGTGCATGCATTTTTTCTTTGCGCAATTATTGTGCATCATGGCGTTTCCATCCAGTGTGTTTTTATGGGATATCCCAACATTTGCATAAAATAGTTTGATGGAAGCATGGCATATGTTTTCACTGGTGGCCAGAAGGAAAGTTTGAATATCATGCAAAAAATTATTATGCATATTTTTAGAATTATTGCGCTTCTTTGTGTTTCCATCCAGTGTGCTTTAATGGGATATCCCATAATTTGCATAAAATAGTTTGATGGAAGCATGGCATATGTTTTCACTGGTGGCCAGAAGGAAAGTTTGAATATCATGCAAAAAAATTGTATGCATATTTTTAGAATTATTGCGCATAATGGTGTTTCCATCCAGCGTGTTTTTATGGGATATCCCAAAATTTGCATTAAAATAGTTGGATGTGTGAGCATGGCTTGTTTTTCACTGGTGGCCAGAAGGAAGTTTGAATATGATTTAGTGATCAGCAGCGAGAGGTTCAGTCTAATGAGGAGCCGGAGGAAGTGTGTGTGTGTGTGTGTGTGTGTGTGTGTGTGTGTGTGTGTGTGTGTGTGTGTGTGTGTGTGTGTGTGTGTGTGTGTGTGTGTGTGTGTGTGTGTGTGTGTGTGTGTGTGTGTGTGGAGCATCTCGTCTCTCAGCATCTGCTCATAATAATAACAGTTGACCCTGTATCATTAATAACTTATCCAGCAGATCTGTGTCAATGAGCGTTACGTTAAATCAACACGCACGTCGTGCAGCTTTCTGTCATCATGTTAGGTTGATGTGAGGGGCTTTAGTACAGGGTGTTCTGGGAGGTTACCCAAGCGTTGGGTAACTGGGTCTAGTTAAAGGAGTGCATACCTGATGTTATAGTCTGTAGATATGGCTCAGGATCTTATAAGGTGACCCACAAATCACTTTAGACTTGGACATTTTGATTTGAGGCTTTGTGCATGAATATTCAAACCTTCTGGCAAGGACTAAACCCAAATATCATCACAGCTCAGATGTCACTCTTCCTCTGGGTCAGTGTTTTTCATGTGTCTGAGGCGGCAGAGGGTCTGTTCGCGTGAGATAAG
Organism: Phoxinus phoxinus; assembly: GCF_949152265.1. NCBI lineage: Eukaryota > Metazoa > Chordata > Actinopteri > Cypriniformes > Leuciscidae > Phoxinus > Phoxinus phoxinus. The sequence goes on from NC_136897.1 coordinate 27,904,237, forward strand.
CGCGTGCGGTCACATGATCTTGGCAGTCGTTGCCCGTGTGTGTGTGTGTGTGTGTGTGTGTCAGACGCAACAACTGAAAGCTCAGTGCTGTGTCATGCTGAATGCGTGTTGTTTACGGCAGCGGTTCTCAACTGTGTGTCGTGACCCAAAAACAGACGTCTGTTCAGATAGAGGAAAACAGCACTGAATGCAAATAATGAGAAAATAAAATAAAAACACATGCAAATAATTAAACTTTTGATATGTTGTGCAAAATTACGTCATGCATCCCATTGATTTGTATTATTTTGGCTTTTGCTGTTGGTAATTTTATTGATTTTGCATATAGTCCTGTTTATGGTTTGTTTCAGATGGAAATGATGTCCATTTTAATGCAGCATGGAGTTAAGATTTAGTCAATTGATGTTGTTTTCACATTTAGATTACTTTGATGCAAAGTGACTTTGATTGCATGGAAGTTATGCATTTTATCAGTTCATGCATTATAGGAATCGATCCCATGACCTTGACGTTGCTAAGCGAACGCTCTCCTGTTTGAGCTTCTGAAAAGCCAAGATATAATCGTAGCATTACCATATACATTAAAGGGGTCATGACATGAGAAATCAAATTTACCTTGATCTTTTGACATATGTGACCCTGGATCACAAACCCAGTCTGGAGCCGCACGGGTATATCTGTGGCAATAGCAACTATACATTGTATGGGTCAAAATTATCCATTTTTCTGTTATTCCAAAAATCATGAGGATATTAAGATCATGTTCCATGAAGATATTTAGTAAATGTCCTACCGTAAATATATAAAACATATATTTTTGTGAGTGAATGCAGCACAATCGTGAACATAAATGCACAACTTTAAAGGAGATTTTCTCAATGTTTCCATTTTTTTGCTCCTCAGATTCCAGATTTACAATAGTTGTATCTCGACCAAATATTGTCCTATCCCAAAAAGCATATCTATTCAGCTTTCAGATGATGTATAGATCTCAATTTTAAAAGAACTGACCCATGTGACTGGTTTTGTGGTCCAGGGTCACATATAAGAGGTCTTTGCACCATTAAAACATCCTTTAAGGTTTATAACTTACCAATCAGATCTGAAAGGTTTGGTGTATTTTTACCGAGAACCGTTACACCCCTAGTTTCTACGGCATGCTGAACCTCTAGAGCTTCTCTTTAATTCAGTCTGGCCTTGTGTGTGAAGACAGCACTGACTTCATGTCAGAAATATAGAGATCAGCAGATCTGGATGAGGAGTCTCAAGCCTCCTCAGGGTTTTCCTCTCGCTTCACACTTCGAGACGGTCCGCTGAGGTCACGGCCATCAAGACGATATTTAACTTGATGTCTGTCCACACGCCTCGGATAAATGACCAGCCGTGAACCGCTTCAGGATATCGATAATCTAATAAAATGCAGACGCTAGCGAGTGGTTTTGGCGGGTCGTTGAGAAGTGTTTCCTGCGTGAAGAAAGCAGACGTGCCATTTAATGCACTGAGAGAATTAAAAGGTTTAAAGTTTTAACTCGATTACTTCAATGCATCAGCACAAGACGAGCCAAGAGATGTTTTAGATTTCATACCGGGCATGTGATGCTGCGATAACTCGATTGAACGTGTTTTTAACCGGCGTAGTTGTGCAGGACATTACTGAACAGATCAACACAACAGTCTTGCTCTGTAAGTAAAATGTTTTTTTTTTTTTTTTTTTTTTTAAAGAACATTTATTTTTAGTAATAATGCACCTTTCTTGTAGGGATGCTTGATTAATTTAAACAACCAAATTCTTGATCTGGCTCAGTGTGATTATCTAATTGTGATTGAATTAAATGCGCTGCTTTTAGAGTGACGTGCATCACGGTGTTCATTAACTCCTGATTGACGGCGTTTGCAGTGTCTCGAGCGGCTCGGCTCACAGCAAACGCTCCTGCGTCTGGGAATGAAACATGCCAACAACATACAAGACCAAAATACTCACTGTAAAAAATAAATGCAGAAAAGTACTGTTCTTATACCCGTATATATACTGTAGCTTATTACCCGGAGATTATGCAGTGATTCTACTGACATCTCCGTTAACCATAAAACACAACAGTTAAAATTTCAAAATGCAGGTAAAACATGTCGTGTGGGTCATACAAGTTTGACTCATGCTATTTTGCTTCAAGGTGAAGACACAACTTTATGCATGTTTTGTAAGATTCCCTTATCTATCAAACATAAATTAATAACAAAGACTTAATACAAGGAGAATGCTCTTTTAATGCTCATTTAAGGACTTATTTAGTCAGATTATGCCTAAAAAAATGTTAATTAAAAAAATCTTGTATAATATGACTTGCTTTTTATGTTTGTTGGGTTTTTATTGTATTTATATACTCACTCAACTATTAACAGAGAGATAGTTGAGAGAGTAGAGCATTTCAAATATCTTTATTTGAATATCTTTAGGGGTTTACAAATGCTGTCAACAAAGACAGATATTAGTAAACTTAGGCACTTGTCTGTTCAGCCACGTCTTCCTCTGCTTCTGTATCGCAGTATTATTGAGCCAGTCCTTCCTTATGGTGCCATTTGCTTTGTTTTTTCATATGCTTAGTTACCAACAAGAACAAATTCTTAAAGATAACTCATTTAGCAAGTAAAATGATTGGTATCCCGACCCCTAATTTATCGGATAGTGTCTCGACATTCACGTTGCAAAAGGCACAACAAATCTTAAATGACTCAGAACACACACTTTACAAGTATTTTATCCTTCTGCCTTCTGGGCGCAGCTATAGGTTACCGATGTGTAGAAAGGCCAAGTTTAGTAAGAGTTTTGTTCCTGTCTCTATACGAGCTTTAAATACATAGGAAATCAGCCACTGATATGCAAGTATTCTCTCTTGTTTTTTATATTCATGTTCTTAATATGTTATGCGTGCTTGAAACAAATTTCCTCTCAACAAATAAAATATATCTCTAGTTAATTTAATTTTTGCCATGAAAACCGCTTCGAATGCTGACCTGGCACTAAATAAAATCTGAATCTACAGGTAAAACACCTGTAAAAAAATTAATACGTAAAATTCCTTCACATTAATACAGTACATTTTGCCCTATTATACAGATTTTTTAAGTGCTGCACTGCTGTCTTAAACTGGTAACCAAAGTCAGAGTATTGCCTAAACCATAGTAGCAGATTATAAATACCAATAGAGAGTTTAGTCTCAGTCTATGGCTGTGAAATACTTTTAATAACATAAAAACATGAATAATATCACTTACAGCTTCAACATTTCTCACATTATCATAGTTTATTTGACAAACTATGTCATTGTTTACTTTATTTTGCTCTCCTGACTTACATAAATGAACTATAGTGTCCTGCACACTTCTGTGTGAATGTAGCCGCTGTCTCTCATGCGAGTGAGTTTGGTTGGATGATTATTTTGGATATTTGATCAGACATCGGCACAAATATAAGCAACAGCGAGTCTTATTAACTCACTCACAGTGATGTTAAATCATACGGTCTCGTGGGCTTTTATTGAACTGAAGGAACATCATCTCAGTTTGATGAAGTATTGGCACTGATGACTCTTTAATGATCTCGTTGGTCTGGACTGTGTTTCTCAAAAGCAGGAGACTGGCACTGACGGCTCCTCATGATCTACTGAGGCGTGTGGTGTGTTTGAGAAACACAGTTCATGGTCTTCAGATCCTTCTGTGGACATCTGTGCGTTCCTCTTTCTTTATGATTGTCCTCTCAATCTATACACACACACACACACACACACACACACACACACACACACCATCCTCAGATGACCTCAAAGGGGGTTTTTCCTTTTAATTAGCGGATGTGAAGTTCATGAAGTTGAATGTAGTTCAAGAATGTAATTATACTTATTTAGACCACAGATGCTTTAACTTTCTCATTAAATGATTTAGTTTTTTCATCCTCATCCTTTTTCTTTTCTGTTTTCTCCTCCCTTTTTCTTTTGTCTTTTCTTCCTTCTCATTCTCCTTCTTTTTCCCTTTGTTGTATTTCCTCTTCATGGACATGGTCAGGAATTGAACTTCGGTTTGATTTGTGCTCATAAGATGAACCAAAAACATTTTGTTAGTGTTCAGGTCAAGTTATTCACAACCCTGATTAAACTTTATAGAAGATGTTGAGAGCGAGACCAATATTAATATGACATAAAACACAATTAAAATGTAACGTGACCTTAAGCGGCACCTCCCATTTTTTTTAATAGACATGAAAATGCACATTTCAAACTTAAATGGTTGTAATTCAGGAATTAATGTAGAAGTGAAATAAATTAAGAAAGTTAAACAAAAAAAGTTATAGAAGTTTGAGTTTATGAAAATGTACAGTGTTAAACATTTAATTATTCATATTTTACATAAAATATATATTTTCAAAACCTGAGGGACTCTAAAAATGCAAAAAAATCAAAGCCAAAAATCTGAACAAGTTGTGTTTTTTCAAATTTTATCTATGCCAATATAAGGGGTTAAAATGTATTATTAACTCCATTTATATCACTCTTTTTAACTTTTGAAACTCCTTTTTTCGCTCTCATTTTTTTATGTGTGTGAACTGGGGATGCAGGAAAATTCAATGCATTATTGATTTTACCAGTCAATTCTAATTACCACAATCAAACCCCATCATGCATTAGTTTCTGACCTCATTTCAGTGGTAAACATCAGATAGATCTGGACATAGACTCTCATTTCAGCCATTTTACTTATTCTTCCACCTTCTCTCTGTTTCTCCTCGTTTTTGATGCTAAAGTAGGAGAAAATAGAAACATATTTTTGCTTTTTTAACAACTGTAAGTAGGTTAGTGGATTCAGCGTAAATAAATAAACAAACATACAAGACTATATGAATAAAAAAATGCAGCCAGGCTCGGACTGTATCCTCAGGGGAACTCCTTACACTGATGCTGGCTTTATATTTAATGGCCTTCTCTTACACAGAATTCAGATTGTGTGTGTGTGTGTGTGTGTGTGTGTCTCTCTCTCTCTCTGTGTGTGTGTGTGTGTGTCTCTGTGTGTGTGTGTGTCTCTGTGTGTGTGTGTGTCTCTGTGTGTGTGTGTGTCTCTGTGTGTGTGTGTCTCTGTGTGTGTGTGTCTCTGTGTGTGTGTCTCTGAGTGTGTGTCTCTGAGTGTGTGTCTCTGTGTGTGTGTCTCTGTGTGTGTGTCTCTGAGTGTGTGTCTCTGAGTGTGTGTCTCTGTGTGTGTGTCTCTGTGTGTGTGTGTCTCTGTGTGTGTGTCTCTGTGTGTGTGTCTCTGTGTGTGTGTCTCTGTGTGTGTGTCTCTGTGTGTGTGTCTCTGTGTGTGTGCGTGTGTCTGTGTGTGTCTCTCTCTCTCTCTCTCTGTCTGTGTGTGTTTGTGTGTCTCTGTGTGTGTGTCTCTGTGTGTGTGTCTCTGTGTGTGTGTGTGTGTGTGTGTGTGTGTGTGTGTCTCTGTGTGTCTGTGTGTGTGTGTCTGTGTGTGTGCGTGTGTCTGTGTGTGTGTCTCTCTCTCTCTCTGTGTGTGTTTGTGTCTCTCTCTCTCTCTCTGTGTGTGTGTGTGTCTCTCTCTCTCTCTGTGTGTGTGTGTGTCTCTCTCTCTCTCTGTGTGTGTGTGTGTGTCTCTCTCTCTCTCTCTCTCTCTGTGTGTGTGTGTCTCTCTTTCTGTGTGTGTCTCTTTCTGTGTGTGTGTGTCTCTCTCTCTGTGTGTGTGTGTGTGTGTCTCTGTGTATGTGTGTGTGTGTGTCTCTCTCTCTGTGTGTGTGTGTCTCTGTCTGTCTGATCACGTTTCTAAGGCCCCATTTAGGCTACATTTACACTGCAGGTCTTCATGCCCAGTTCCGATTAGCTGACACTCCGTTTTTTTTTTTTTTACGACCCGCTTGCATCATCTTTTAAAAGTGACCCGTATCCGATATTTACATTTACACAACCAATGTAGATGTTCTGACCCAGAATAGGAAGTAAAACGATATGCAATGGATGCAGACAAAAGGATGATCCAGTGGTTTGACCGCTTTGTATTTGCATTTTAAGCTTTTTATTTTACTTTGGCATTGTAGCCACGAGCGCTTAACCATCCCTCCCCATCTCTCCTGAAATCTCTTCAAGCACAGATTGATTTCGGTAACAACCCTACATTTTTCCCTGCCCCAAAGGCTCAAAAGACACACAACCTCAGCATTACTCCACTGTGTTCAGCTTCTGGTGCGTTCAAGTCATCTCGTATAGATCGTATTTACGAGTTGAACGCACCTGAACGCCACAATGTCGTAATTACCAGTGGGAAGCTCGGGATTTTCTCTAAGCCCCGATCTTTACGAGTTGTGGGCGTCACTGAGAAACATGGAGGAATACCACAATACAAGGTATTAGCTTGTCAGGCTTTTCTATTTACAGCGCAGTACGCTAATTACAGCACAGAATATGATAGCATTATAAAATAACAATGCAATGTGTAACGATAAAGTTTGCAGTGGCTTCATAAATTAACTAAAAACATAAAAAACCAAAGCACACCTTATGCAAAACTTTTGTGTAATTAATTAAGAGAAAGTACTCCGCCATCTTACTCCGACGAACGTTACTTTAACGCACCGGCCGTCGTAAACACGACTTCCCACATTGTGTGTACGAACTTCCCAGGAGGACTTGAACGCACCATTCTTCCTCCATCGCGCCATTAATAGGTCATGTGATCGCAGTTGGTGTCCACCTGAGGTGACGTCACTTTTTTTAATGACGTACGACTCGCATTTACTTGCAATTCATATTTGATTTATTTCCACATATGAGTGAGGCCTGAAACCCATCTGAGAATATCCATGTGCTTTTTTTCGTGTGTGCCACACGAGAGGAAACAATGGGTCACTTGAACCATGCAGTGTAGACAGTTACCCAAAGCATCATCTTGCCAGGTTATTGTTAACCGGATAAAGATATGCCGATCTTATGGTTCCCTATGAAGACCTGATCTGGCTAAACCCTGGAGACAAACGCTTTCAGTTCACAGCCCGTTTCCAGCATTCTGTGTTTTGAGGCATCCCAAAAGTCATCATTTACTCACACAATCCCTTTTGACTTTCTTTTCTCCGCTGAACACAACAGGAGAAAATCTGAAGATGGTTTGAAGCTTATAGTCAGTTTTCTATAGTCAGAAAAAAGCCTCCTTTTGTGCTCTGAGGAAGAAGGAAAGTCTTTTTTTTTTTGTGAACTATTCTTCTCAATCAAGTTTTTTCTAAGCTTTGAACCAAACTAACAGGCTCAGAGGTGAATCGTTGTATTACAACAACTGAGCAAGCCTAGAGTCTAGCCTCTGCCTACAAACCTCAACACATCCCTCTTCCTGTTGCCATGGTAACAGTAGGAGCGTTTCCATTACATATTTGTGCAAAAGAAAATTTGTGTGTAAATGTCGACAAACTATTGCGAAATGACGGCGTTTCCATTAACCGATGTTATGCGACTAAAAGTAATTCCAAAAATCATGCCAACGGATGTTGGTTTATGTATATCCCAGTCACCGCACTGGCCATTATTATTAATGGAAGGAGACGTGTGTGTTTGTGTGTTATCCAATCATTAATGGCAAGGAAAGACGTATACTGTGAGCGGCTCATATGAGGAGTTTCTGTGTTTCTCCCTCAGTTCTGCTTCGAGGTCTTGATTGTGGCGTGTCTTTGAGGATTATAATCCAGTATTCCTGTAATTATTTTGTCTTTTATGAGTTTAATAAATAACTGAGTCTTGTATTCTGTTCAAACACACAGCATCATGCGCAAAAACTGTTTCCATTGCAGTTTTGCGAAATATTTATTTTTCGAATTGCCTGAAAAAAAAAACTCATGCGAGCGTAAAAACTTATTTTGCGATAAATGGGAGTTTTTTTTGCGAAATTGACGTGTTGTCATTGGGCGTATTTTCAATTGGCAATTTCAATTTGCGCAATTTAAAGGGTAATGGACGTCTCTCTTTGGTTGATCTTTCTTTTACACTTTGAGGCCCTGTTTACACGAGAACGCTCGCGGGTAAAAAAGTAAAAATATTTTAGCAGATGTGCCTTTCGTTTACACGGCGCCGGTGTTTTTGGGGCTTAAAAACACAAAAAAGTGAAACCACCCTCCAGAGTGGAAATCGTAAAAACGCTCCACCATTGCGTTCCCGTCTAAAGTGTAAAAACACAAAAGTCTGCTAGACCGTGAAGGCACCGATCTGCTCACGGTGGCTCTCGTCGCGTACGCGTTTACGTCACGCGCCAGTACAGGAAAATAACAAAACATTATCAAACTAATATATAGTATTAATTTCATCGACACACGAAGAGCGTCGAGGGTTAAAGCAGCAGCTTTACCGTATTAAACATGAAAAACTGTGTCAGCGTCTCTCACTTTCAGTGCTCCACATCGCCACCTAGCCGCCTGGAGTGCACACTACATCCAATTAGATTTCCCCCTCATAACGCTCGTCTAAACGCAGAATAAAAAGTGATAACGCAACGCCACTTTTGATCGTTTCTGTGTAAACAGCCTTAATTAAACCATTTTTCAAAGAAAGAAAAAACATGGTGGAGTAAGAGCCAGATTCTTTTCATCAGAATTAAATGTTTTTACTTTTGGTTCTGTTAGCGGTTCTAGTTTTAGTTTCTAGTTCAGTGAGTATAAATGGATAACACATTTATATTCAGATAGATGCACATCTCTAGATCTTCTTATTGAATGCAACAACAAACACTGTGTGACCAGTGTAGTGTGATCCAGTTGTTTATAATTGAATTAGTCTAATGACTCGCTGAATCATTCGGTGATGTTAATGAATTAACATCTGACTCACTCACATCATTATTAATTTCAGTCACATCTTCTCGACCTGAGAGTTGCTGCGGTGTTGTACTTAAGACTAATGAATTATTATGATTTATGAAACCACCTGTTGTTAAAGATACACATTTAAGAACCGCAGATCTCACAGTACAGATATGCTATCAATACCTAAATACCTATTTTGATTTTAAATTCTGTTTTTATTTAGGGAATCATGTTGAATTGCATATGGGTTATGAATTATGATTTTCATAATTTATGCTTTGAATTCATTAATGTACAGTAAATGATTGCACTGTCATCTGGATTGAGAAATGCTTTAGTTTCACTCACAGTTTTGTGTTTAGATTGATGAATGGAACGAAACGAAAAGGCTCATTACTGTAAGACAAGTTTATTAATATCATAATAACATCTTGTCTTTCTGTAATGAGCTTTTCCGGTTTTCCTGACATTATTGGACCGCTTTGACTCTGTCTCAGGACGTTCTCTTGTTTCTATATTACCTGAACTCTCTCTGACTTCCACAGCTTCTCTGTTTCTTTATCATTATCATTATTATTCGATATTAGATTTTTGTTTTGCCTTGCAGTACTTTCTCTCTCTGTATATTTATGTATTAACAATAAATTGACTATAATCACATGCAACTAACCCTCAACCAAATCCTAATCCTTCCCTAACCCTATAGTAAGTACATGTAGTTGCATAATATTACTCAGTGCTTAAATATATACATACTCTGTAACAATTACACATTAAAGTGTAAGTGTTTTATTTTACTGTGTCCTTGTTACACATGTCATACTGTAGTAATAACTATAAATTATGCATAATTACATGCAACCAAGCCTATAGTACGTACATTTAGTTAATTATTATTGCACAGTACTTAAATGCATAATTAACACACACACACATATATATATATATATATATATATATATATATATATATATATATATATATATATATATATATATATATATACCTTAAAGGTCCCATGGCATGAATTATTTTATTCAGACAGTTTCCTGGGTTGCCGTTAGTATGTTTTTTTTTTAGTTAAAAAATTGTCATAATTTAGAAATAAAAGTAATTTTTCCTAGCCTGACGTGCTGTCCCACGGGCCTTTCCACAACCTCTGCTACAGCACATGGGGAACGAGTGGCAAACCCAGGGAGTGTGGACTCGTCTTCGTGTAGAAATGATGAAGATTTATCAGCAGAACTGGCATCTGACAGGAGTTATCACATCCTGATGTCTTTACGGGATGTGTGTGTGAACGCGCTCACAGTTTCCGGGAAAATCACTGGCAGTGGGAATGAACCAAAATCAAACGATCCCGGGACACACTATCCGTGTATTTCCCAGAATCTCTGTGTGAAAGGGGCTTATGATGCTGGCTATGTAGGCAACACACCGGGTGTTTGGAACGGCTCCTGTGTGTGTGTGTGTGTGTGTGTGTGTGTTGAGGCCAGTGTAGCAGAACAATCTACCGCAGTGCGCTTCAGCCCGACCTCACCTTCTTATGCTCTCTCTCTCTCTCTGTGTGTGTGTGTGTGTGTGTGAGAGATCCAGTCGTGTGCTGCGTTTCGGACAGTTCCAGGGGTTGATCCTGTGTCTTCAGCCCTGATTCTGGTGCCGGTCGTGTTGTGTTTCACAGACAGAAGAGCCACAGAACTGAAGGGGTTTTCAGGATTAGTGGTCATGTATTATCTGTGTTTCTCCTCTAAAGCTGAAGGGTCCGTTTAAATTTAGTTTCGCCCCTTTGGCTCCATATTCCAGCCATAATGCCACAAGTCCACTTTGCAGCACACTTGAAGTAAAAGTTCACCCATAATTAATGTACTTCCAAACCCACAAGGACTTTAAGCACATTAAGCACGAGTTTTGTGTTTTGACGAATATCCAGGCCAGAAACTGTACAGTCTGTACAGCTGAAAACAAAACTTCCTCGCCTATCGCAGTTTAAAAATGATGAAATAATGATTTTTCAACCCAAGTTTATATGAGCATATAGTACTGAGGCGAGCCTATAAAATTATATATGATCAGTCTCATATTTTGAATGAAAAAGTTTGTCTTTTACCCTCTGGGAGAGACCCTTTGCATTAAGCCGAATTAATTGTTTGTAGAAACACATCTATGCCTACTTCAATTTTATACATATGAATACGATTGCTTCATGCAAAGTAGAAGAAAATAACCCCAAAAAATTATGTATCTTATAGTATGTTGTGTAGTTTTTATTTATTTAAATTTATTATCATGTTTTATTATATTTTATATTGTGAATTGTATACTAAAGTATTATAGTATGTCATATTTGAGTTTATTTACATTTGTTATTATTGTTATGATTATATTTAGAATTGTATAGTACGTTATATTTCATATTTCAATTAATTGTTGTTGTTGTTATTATATACCGCTCTCCCCTTTTGTATGTTTGTGTTATGATTGTTCTGGCTTATGGAGTCCAAGAAAGTTTCCCTTAGCAGGATAATTAAGTATATTTAATCCAATTCAGCTCAGAATAAATAAGGCCGTGAATAAGAACTGGGCTTGTCGAAAGAACAAAAGCATCATGAAAGTCCATTTTGACCCAGATTGACTGCATTTTAATGCTATAATTCCAGTGGAAACCTCCTTAAGTGTTGCTTGAAGCTAATACCCTGTAAACATGACTGATGAAATCCTGGAAGCTGTATAGATGCGGGCCAGTCGCTGTAGTCGTGTAGATGCTGTCTGATCATGTGATCTGCTGAGTGCAGCGGTTGTTTGAGCGTTCATCAAAAAATACAACCTCCGATCATTAGCAGTCTTTCAGTCAGAAACCTCCCACACATCCCACACACACACGTCTGTCACCGGTACGCCACACACACTCGCCTCCCCTGTGCTGACATGGAGTCAGTTTTTAGATGTTGCTGAAATGATCGTCCTGCTGTGGATCTGTGTGGGCTGGAGAGATTTCCCTGGTTCCTGCCAAGGTGTTTGTCGGTGTGAGCGCTGGGATGAGTGTGTGAGCGCTGGGGTGAGTGTGTGAGCGCTGGGATGAGTGTGTGAGCGCTGGGATGAGTGTGTGAGCGCTGGGATGAGTGTGTGAGCGCTGGGATGAGTGTGTGAGCGCTGGGATGAGTGTGTGAGCGCTGGGATGAGTGTGTGAGAGCAGGGATGAGTGTGTGAGAGCAGGGATGAGTGTGTGAGAGCAGTTGACACTGGGAGCGCTGGGATGAGTGTGTGAGAGCAGTTGACACTGGGAACGCTGGGATGAGTGTGTGAGAGCAGTTGACACTGGGAACGCTGGGATGAGTGTGTGAGAGCGGGTGACACTGGGAGCACTGGGATGAGTGTGTGAGAGCGGGTGACACTGGGAACGCTGGGATGAGTGTGTGAGAGCGGGTGACACTGGGAGCGCTGGGATGAGTGTGTGAGAGCGGGTGACACTGGGAGCGCTGGGATGAGTGTGTGTGAGAGCGGGTGACACTGGGAGCGCTGGGATGAGTGTGTGAGAGCGGGTGACACTGGGAACGCTGGGATGAGTGTGTGAGAGCGGGTGACACTGGGAGCGCTGGGATGAGTGTGTGAGAGCGGGTGACACTGGGAGCGCTGGGATGAGTGTGTGAGAGCGGGTGACACTGGGAACGCTGGGATGAGTGTGTGAGAGCGGGTGACACTGGGAGCGCTGGGACGAGTGTGTGTGAGAGCGGGTGACACTGGGAGCGCTGGGATGAGTGGGAGGATTCAGACGGAGGAGAGTAGTCGGATGCTCTTCAATCCGGTGTCTAGTGTTCCGTTACGTCAGAACACTATTATATAAACCTCCAGTGTGAGGCTTTCATGTCTGCTGGTCGTCTCAGTGCTGATGAGAGCATGGTGACGGTCCACTTGAATACTGTAAATGCTGAGGAAAGAAACATTTTATTTTTTCTCGTGTGTGTGTGATAATAAACATTTATTTTGTTGCATGTTTGTTATTTATTATACTTTACTGCTTTACCGCTTTTTACATATTTACTAAATTAGAAATAATTGTCAAATAAAAAATAAAAAAACTTAAGAAAATAAATCCATAAATTAAACAGATTTATGCTTTAGCAACTTCTTGATTCAGGAATCCTTGCTACTTCTTAGCTATAGGCTAATCCTATTATTAGTATTTTTCACAAATAAAAAAATAAAAAAGTTTAAAAACATGTGCTCATGCTTCTGACAGTCAAACAGAAACACTTGTCCATCGATTAAAGATGCCAAATATCAGCTGATATATCGGTTGAACAATTATTTTTTTTTATAAATGTTTTTTTTGTCTAGTCAAACCCCAGCTCTGGAATGTTTGGTCTTCGTGTAGTTATGAGTATATGATATTAGGGATGGCGAAAACTAAAAAAAATATTGACCGACCACCGAGCCTCATTAGCCGGTTGAAACCGGTTAACCGATTAGTTTAAAATATGGTAACGTTACGCTATTTGAAATAACAGCCATCTCGAGCCGCGCCTGCAATTTCGCAACTCTCTCCGCCGCTCTGCCTCCGCTCACACACACACACACACACACACACACACGGCGCCCTTACACTCACGTCACTTTTTTAAAATCCCCAACAGCGCGAATGAGTCCCGCAAACGCGGCGCCGAGGAGCTGTATGTAATCGGCGGACAAACGCCTCCTTAGTTTCGAAATGGTTTGGGTACAAGGTGATCGCGTTGAAAATAAAGGCGTTTATCTAGCGTTAGAAGCTCATTTGAAACATTGCCGCGGCTCATTTCAGAAAATGACAGCTCCGAACCGAAGAGACGCCGCTTTAGTTTGAGGTAGTGCTAACAATAATAAAGAAAGATGATGATCATCATCACCTTATCTGTTACCACTGAAATGTATTTGTAATGTATTTTCATATCAATGGGGTGGTGATGGCGCATGGGGTGGTGATGGCGCAATGGATAAGACACATGCCTTTGGTGTGAGAGACCCGGGTTCGAATCCACTGTGAGACACCAATGTGTCCCTGGGCAAGACACTTAACCCCTAGTTGCTCCAGAGGCGTGCGACCTCTGACATATATAGCAATTGTAAGTCGCTTTGGATAAAAGCGTCAGCTAAATGAATAAATGTAAATGTAATGTAAATATTTAAGCGCTGTATCACACAAGTTGCAACTTACGTTACATCTGTGTCATTCTGTTTGGTGAAATGGTCCCACACACTACTCTTCTCTGCACGCTTCATCCTGTTGTCTGCGCTGGCTCTAACCTCGAGTGTGTTAGCCTGTAACGTTAGCCTTTACTTTTCGCAATCCTTGTGAGTGTGCGAACCCAAACGCTGTGACCTCGCGCCGAATGTTTTTATTGGTTTATTAAGTACAAACGGGCGAATTATGAAAGATTGAGTGAGGGATTTGTTCACTTCACACAAAAAGATCTTGGAATATGACGACTAACTGTAGTAGCGTTTAGTCCACTGTCTATAATAGACTAATTTAGAGATCACTTTTTTTTTTTTTTAACCGACTACCAACAACTTTGATCGGTTAACGTTGATACGGTCAACCATCGGTCAAACGGTCATCGGTTAACATCCCTATATGATATATCTTGCTTTTCTTGTCCTCAGGATGTTGCAGTGATTGTAGAGAAACATCTGATCGTGACGATGGGGATTTTTGGGAACCTGGCCTGTACGGGTCAGACCAACTGTTACAGCAACTCTTCCAAAGACTACTGTTACTCGGCCCGCATCCGCAGTACGGTTCTGCAGGGGCTTCCCTTCGGAGGGGTTCCCACGGTCCTCGCGCTCGACTTCATGTGCTTCCTGGTGAGTGACTGGCGTGGAGAAACGCACACTTGATGTCTCTGAGCTCTGCCTGTAGAATAAGACAAGAATATTTTAATATTAGCTGCAAAATATCTGTCCTAAACACACCAAATTAGTGATTTAAAAGCTTAATGGTTCAAACATCATTAAACACAAACTGAATAGTGGAATCTCAGTATATTATCCACTAATGGAGTTGATTTTTTGATGAATCGCACAAACCTGTCAAGAGAATTTCCCAGTAGGGCTTGCGACAGTCAGGTAGTCGACTACTTTAAACACTAGTCGACGCTTTCGGAAGCCATTGAGTATTCAAACACACAAACATAACGACACGCTTGTTTTTCTTATTGCAATCCAGCGAGTCATGACTACAACCAAAGAGAGTCTGTGGCAGGAGCACGATAAAAGCTTGAATTTTGTCCTATTTTATTTTAAACTATTTTGAATTGGAGGAAGATTTAAGTGATGTGAGGACAGATCTGTTTTTTTTACTGGTGAAGACTTGTGAAATGTAATATGAAGAGGCTAATGTTGTATAAGAACCCTTGGCTAACTGTTAAAATGAATTTTTTTCTCTTTTGAAATTGTAACATAAACCACAAGTAGTCGAGTAACTCGGGTATTGTTTTGATAAGTAACCGATTAGAAGAAATTATTAGTGAATCCCCAGCCTATTTATCATATTTTACTCCAAAAAAATCAAAACATAGCAATAAAAAATATATTTTGCCTTTAGAAATTAAAGCCTTTTTAGGACCTTTTAGGATATTTTGCATTGTGAAATTTTCATGACAATTGAAATAGTGTTGTCATGATACCATGGGGCAGTCGTGGCCTAACGGTTAGTGAGTCCCATTGGTTACCCATAGGTTGCTGGTTCAGTTCCAGTACTTTCCACTTTTTTCACTTCAAGATCACAGTAGTCGGTATCAATACCAATTTCAGAATGTTGAACTTTCCATGGATTGGCAAGTTTAATAGATTGACCCACTTTTCTGGTTGTCTGGTCAGAGTTATATTCACATCACTTCGGATGGAATCAAGTGACCTTGCATTTTAAATGTAGATGAGCAGACAGAGCTACACAACATCAGGTGTTTTACCGACCAACTCTATCAGCTCGAGCAACTCTGTCAGCTCGAGCAACTCTGTCAGCTCGAGCAACTCTGTCAGCTCGAGCAACTCTGTCAGCTCGAGCAACTCTGTCAGCTCGAGCAACTCTGTCAGCTCGAGCAACTCTGTCAGCTCGAGCAACTCTGTCAGCTCGAGCAACTCTGTCAGCTCGAGCAACTCTGTCAGCTCGAGCAACTCTGTCAGCTCGAGCAACTCTGTCAGCTCGAGCAACTCTGTCAGCTCGAGCAACTCTGTCAGCTCGAGCAACTCTGTCAGCTCGAGCAACTCTCGGCACCATGGCTGCTCTCTTAACCTACATTTCTGCTGATGACTTCAGTGGCGAGCTACACATCAGTGTAAACGGCAAGCTGTTGTTCTGCTTCTCTTCTCAATTCAATATAAACCAGATTGAAAGCTCTAAACTGCTTCAGAAGCAAATTTATTCCTAAAATCTATTAATTGTCTGTTCATTTGCTTCTCTCTCCATCTCAGGTTCTTCTTTTTGTCTTCTCCATTTTGCGGAAAGTGGCGTGGGATTACGGCCGTCTGGCCCTGGTGACGGATGCTGACAGGTAAGGACATGTCGTTGTCCAACTTGTTTGATTGATGGGTCTTTTTTGGATGTCAAATTGAATGATTTCTCAGATGTAAAATCTTCAATTCTCCTGTATATTCTCTGTGTGTGGTGTAAAAGAACATCCTTGTGCATTTCCTGGAAAAGTGCAAGGGTAAAAAAAGAGCATTTCATCCTTGCTTCATCTGAATCCAATGACACAGCCTGGAAAATTATAGGGATTTAGCAGCTGTGGATGAAGGGGTTTTGCCCATTTCAGAATCCCTGTTTCAAGCTATCAACTGAAATGACCAGCAATGGACATGATCTCATCCAATCAATAAAATCCTCTCTCAGAGTATCTCCAGAAGTGGCCAATCGTGGACGAGAACCTGGTGTTTAAGTAGAATTACAGTGAAGAGCAGATTCAACCTCACTTTCTGTTAACCACGGGTCTTGGGAACACATTTGAGTTTAACGGAGAAGACCATCTCTGGTTACTGATTTAAAAAAAAAGTATTTTTGTCTCACAGGATGGAATTTGGTACTTTTTTTTTATGAGATATGGACCCAAGCCCACTGCTCGTTCCATTATAGCCAAATTAATGACAAACACAGCATTACAAAAGGCAATCTCCAATTACAGTCAACTTCAGCCTTCATCAGAGTCTAAATAGTTGGCAAAAGTAGAGAAAATGACGACAGAACAATTGTCGTCCAAGAGCTGGACTTGATTAAAGTTGAAGATTCATCAGGATTTCCTAGTCATAGCACCTCCATTATAGCCTGGTTGACACCAGACCCTTCTCAGTTGTAATTGTGGGTCTGGGAAAGGTTCATTCACAGCCCATTTCCAAAGGGGCGTCACAAACGGACGTCGCTCAAATGCCTCTGGGCGCAATTGGATAGACCAAACCAATCAGAGCGATCGCCATAGTGTAAAGCCCGCCTCAACATTTGAGATTGGTGCCTCGATTTGTAAAATGTGGAAATGGGCTCTTGGCCAGACGGACTTGCAGAGCAAATCTCAAATTTGCCGGAAGTTCGTCAGGGTTTTTCCAGGCTACCTCCATTGATGGAATTGGATGAAAATTGGTGCGTGTCCTCAAATTGTCCTGATGTTCATATGTACCAAGCTTCATTGAGTTTGATCATTGCGTTCGGAAGTTACGTTCATTAGTAGAAATGGGCTATGGCCAAATATTTATTTGGCTTGTGAGTGCAGGATGAATTCATTAATAAAAAATTCCCTAAATTATCTTCTTTCTGGAGTGTCTCTTGATGATGCTACCCTTATTATTCAGATTCTGCCTCCCAGAGACGGTCTTCCTCCATCGGTGCGGTCTCACAGCTTGAATATACAGGTGCAACTAAATGCACCCAAAAACTTTTAGAAACGTTTCCTTGGCAGGGTAGGAAGTGAATTAAAGTCTGCTCACACACACCATCTGCTTCATAACACAGTGGGTTTCATTGTCGCTGAGCAGATTTGCTGCTGTCAGTGCACATCACTGCTGTGGGTTTCTATTTTCTCTCTGCTCTTCCTTCTTTCCACTTTTCTTTGCTGTTTTCTTCCCTCGCTGGTGCCGAATGGAGCCAGAAATATTCCCTTGTATCATTTTCCATTGAATCGATCATGTATTATTTGCTTCTTAATATTATTGTTACTGGAAATTGACTCAGCCGCTGACATTGTCTTTTTTTCTTTAAACTTGGTTACATAATTACCACAAATATATTTATTTTAAAGCCTGAGCTTGGAAGACCTGCAGTTTAATCTGGTAACCAGAAAGTACCGTTAAATGCATTAATGTTTGAAGGCTGTTGTAATGATTGTTTTCTTGTTAAGTCTAATTGATTGTGCTCCCATGATGCCTCACTTCTTCCTGTAATAGAGTGGACAGAAGAAATGGACTTCCTTTTAGAGTCTCACAGTTGATTAATAGACATTTTGCATGTCCGGCTCCCTTACTCTTTCACAGCGTGCTTTTGTCCATCCTCTCACTCAATCTCTAATTTACGTCGTTTATGGCCAAAGGCAATTTAAAAACCACAGTGACTTTTGCATATTGACTGTTTTTATATTGAAGTGTTAGTGGACCTGCTGACTGCACAGCGTCCGTCTGTAAACCGCGACACACTCCAGAGTAAAGACTCTCACGTGGACTGTACATTAAACACGAGGCTCCAGGTTACGCTCTCACGACTCGACGGTCATTTGCATGTAAACACTTGAGAGCTAAAGTGAATGCACAGCCGTAATGTAGCTAGTTGTGGGCATTTAATGAATATCCTATATCCTATAAAGATCACAGAAACGTTGAGCATGCATGGATTGGGTCATAATAACAATATTTTGGCATTGGTACTTTATTTTATTTCTTTGCAAGAACGTATTTTACTTGCACATCAGTCATCTTTAAGATCTATTGAGAGGTTCTGAGATATATCATGCATCTCTAATCACCTAACATCGCTCTGTTCCCACAGCTAAAGATCTAACAGCTGCAGTCTTCAGAGAGTGTTTGATGTGAATGAGTTGAAGCTTATTTTTTTTCCTTCCTCTTTTCTTTCCTTCCCAAGACAGAAGAGAAGATTCAACGGTCTGGAGGAGCGGGAGTAGTATGTTCAGTTATTGTTCCTATGCTTTATTCTGCTCACTGGTGAACTAACTGCTCTCTACTTCTGATAAACTAGTGTGTGTGTGTGTGTACACGTGTCATGGTTTGTTATTATGGAGGTTCCTCACCTTTGACCTTTTCTAATACACCACGGGTGACATGTCGCTTTAGAGCTGTGTGTGTGTGCGGTTGCTGTCCTGAGTGTTTTCTCTGATTGCACACCACATACTAATTTTCCTCTGGTGTGTGTGTGTTTGTGTGTGGTGTTTGACTCACTCATGTGAATTTGCTTTCCAAAGGCCTCTAACACATGAGTGTCAATAACCGCCTGTCCTTCGTGTCTCTCTTTGTGACGTCTGTTATGTGACTACAGTACGAGAAAGGAACGGAATAACTATGAGCCCGTACGCAGGTAATAGAGCGCTAGCGTGTCTCTCTGACCCGTTGTGACCCCAAAGAGTGGATCCAAACAAGACCCCTCAGTATTGTGAGTCTTCCCGCCCTTGTGAATGTGGCCAGTCAAGTATATCTTCTCATGTAGAGCTTTTCTTCAAAAGTGGTGATCGTAGATGGATGTGACCTCCTCAAACCTCCTTGCACACGAACACACAGATAATCTCTTAGTTTTAATCACACTCATGATATTCCAAACTAGGGATGAGTCTTTTAAAGTAAATTTACTTCTTTAGGTTATTTATCACAATTGGTGACTACGTGTCATTCAAACAGCTGATTTAAAAAAAAAAAAAAATTAAGTTGTAGCTTCAAATTATTTATTTAATTTATTACAATGGGCGACTACTTGTCATCCAACAACTGATTGTTTTTTTATTTTAAGTTGTAGCTTTAAATTATTTAATTTTTCTTATATTTTTTATTTAATTTAATTTATTACAGTAGGCGACTACTTGTCATCCAACAACTGATTAATTATGTTTTTTTTATTTTAAGTTGCAGCTTTAAATGATTTTATATATTTATTTATTATTTATTTTTATTATTATTTTTCCCCCAAAATAAAAAAAAATGCCATAAAAGTACCATTGAAGTCCAGACTGGGAATATAACAGAAGCTAAATGACTTTTTTTGGATTATTTTTTTGTTTTTTTGGAAATTGATATGAACATTCTGCTTTTGTGCAGCACAGAACTAAAATAGTCATATGGGTTTGGTTTGGAATAACATAAGAGTGAATAAAAATGTGAACAATAAAAAAATTTTGGGGGTGAAATATTTCTTTTGTATACAATATGAATCATACGCTGTGTAGCGTTTCTAGTCCATTTATGGCATCAGCAGTTTTCAGTTTTTTGACACACAAACACTGCTGTCTTATTGATTGACAGGTCATGATAAAAGTAAACAAGTGTAGGAATAGATCTCGGATTCAGTTCAGTGTATTATGAAAACGGCGTTTCTCAATGCTAAGGTCCGGAAACGCTAAATTTTTTTAATGTTAATTCTGGCTGGGTTACCTTTTAAAACCTCCGTTCTTATCACTTGATTTGAGACGCACTTGTTTCAGAAAAGCCAGCGAGAGAAAGTGTCCTGCGTCCCTCATGCACAGATCCATTTTCTGCGGTCAGTCTATCGAGTCTGTCAGTCATCAAGAGGAACCACAGTAATACAGTCATGCGACAATATCCTTTTTTTTTTACGAACTGTGCCATTGCTCGGACAAAGAAAAAGAGGATCCGGCTCTGTAAACCTGCTGGTTTAGCAATAACATCAGAGAACTTATTATTAAAGCTGTGATAATATAGTTTACATTTGTGACGATATAAACAATCAGAGAGTTGAGATTTGCTAGTGTATATGGCTTTACGGGAGTGTACTGAGTGGTAGCTGTGTGATAATACAGGTTTTTGGTGATATTGTGTCATTGTTCAGTTCTCAGGTTAATGGAAATGAGGTTCACAGATCCCTCGGCTCTGCAGTTAAGATGTTTTTTAGCTGCCAAACACTCAAAATTGAGTTTTATGAGGCTGGAAAGACCACAAACATCTTCCTGTCAGGATTGGTTAGATCTGGATTTGATCTGCGGTGTGTTCTGGGAGTAGATTAGTCTTCATCTGAACTGTGGACTAATATCTTGCAGCGTACGGAGGGAAATGTGCTTTACAGATATGTTCTCCGTTCTTCAAAGCACATAAATACTTAATATCCCATCAACCCTGAGATGAGACTGACCTATATTTGCCTGTGTGGACCTGAATGTTCAGACTGTCCGGCTTCGCTCGCTTCACTTCAGACCTTCAGATTAACCCAAAGCATCCAGTTTAACCCTTCAGAAGACCTGGTTTCTGACATGTTTCTCACTTTATTCTTTCTCTTTTTCCTTCTGCTTTCTGTCTTTATTTCTCTCTCTGTGTGTGTGTGTGTGTGTGTGTGTGTGTGTGTGTGTGTGTGTGTGTGTGTATGTGTAGTGTGGCTTCAGCTCTACATTCTGAAACGCCGGACCGTTATGAACGTCTCACCTCTGTCTCCAGCTCAGTGGATTTCGAACAGCGAGATAACGTAAGACACCTGTCAATCACTCCATCTAGCCCCGCCCCCTCGTCTGTATTCACAGCTGATTGACTGTCGCGGGTCACATGACTGTGTGTGATGATCGGCGTAAGAGTCTGTGACTGTTAAATAATTCAGTGTGTGTGTGTGTTCTTGTCTTCAAACTTAATGTGAAAGTGTTTTTCTTCCTGCTTTCAGGGGGTCTAAATGTGTGTTTTTTTTTGTAAGAAATTAATATTTTTATTCAAGAAGGACATTAAATTGATCAAAAGTGACAGTAAAGAGATTTTACAAGTTACATAAGATTTCTATTTCAAATAAATGCTGTTTATTTTCTTCAAAGAATCCTGAAGAAAAAAAAAGAAGTATCATGGTTTCCACAAAGATATGAAGCTGTTTTCAACATTTACAATAATCATAACTGTTTCTTGAGCATCAGATCATCATATTATACTGATTTATGAAGGATCATGTGACACTGAAGACTGGAGTAATGATGCTGAAAATGCAGCTTTGATCACAGGAATAAATTACACTTTATTATATATTCACATAGAAAACGGCTATTTTAAATTGAAATAATATTTCACAATTTTTACTGTATTTTTGATCAAATAAATGCAGCCTTGGTGAGACTTCTTTCAAAACATTTAAAAATTCTTACTGACTGGTTGTGTGGACGTATATATTCATGTATACTGTATATAAACACATTCTCAGTATGCTTTTTTTGTCTAGTTTTGCACAGTGTTTAAAAGTCAGGTTGCATTTTTTGCACTTTATATGGAAGCAAAGACAAGTTAAAGGAAACACTGAAAAAAAAAATACATAAAGACGATTTGCAGGCAATTTGACTTTGGATCCTCTGGATGTCTTTATTCGCCGTCTCCAGCCCCTCTCGCTCGCCGTGGACATCATTGATTTTCCCATGCAACACTGACCTCACGTCAACGTTATATATACGCTCGGAAAGAACCAAGCGGCCTTCACAGAGGGCAACAACTTCCTCCCTCCTTCATTTCTGTTTAAATCACAGTCATGATGAACCAGCATTTCTGCACTCGTTTGGGACGCCGTCCTTGAAAGTCCCCAGAAGCCTTCAGGAGAGAATAATCCCCCCTCAAAGTGAAACTAAGTGAGAGGAAAAACTGAGAAGAAACGCGTGTACGCCTTTAAGGCCCTATGAACTCTGGGATGTGGATGTAAAGTCGTGACACTGGATCACAAACCCAGTCTGGAGCCGCACGGGTATATCTGTGGCAATAGCAACTATACACTGTATGGGTCAAAATGATCCTTTTTTCTTTTATGCCAAAAATCATGAGGATATTAAGATCATGTTCCATGAAGATATTTAGTAAATGTCCTACCGTAAATATATAAAACATGTATTTTTGTGAGTGAATGCAGCACAATCGTGAACATAAATGCACAACTTTAAAGGAGATTTTCTCAATGTTTACATTTTTTTGCTCCTCAGATTCCAGATTTTCAATAGTTGTGTCTCGGCCAAATATTGTCCTATCCTAACACACCACACATCAGTGGAGAGATTATTTATTCAGCTTTCAGATGATGTATACATCTCAATTTAAAAAAAAATTTGACCCATGTGACTGGTTTTGTGGTGCAGGGTCACATATAACGATGGCTGATAGTGAAAAAAATATATTTTATTGTCCGATACAGATTATTGGCTTATACATCAGTGCATCCCTATTTAGTGGTCTTCCATTGTTAATCCGTGTTGTGACGCGTTTTCGTCAGGTGACATCATCACCCGCCGAAGTCAGCCGGTGGGACGCCACTTTAAGCCTGTTTACCAGCCTCTTAGAGATCAGTGCAGGACTCCAGCGTCTTCTGTGTGTGTTCACCTGTACTCACCTATAATCCTGCAGAGAAAACACTCTCACACACTCTCACACACACTCACACACACACTCTCTCACACACACACTCTCTCACACACACACTCTCTCACACACACACTCTCTCACACTCTCTCTCACACTCTCTCTCACACACACTCTCTCTCACACACACTCTCTCTCACACACACTCTCTCTCACACACACACTCTCTCACACACACACTCTCTCACACACACACTCTCTCACACACACACTCTCACACACACACTCTCTCACACACACACTCACTCTCTCACACACTCACTCTCTCACACACTCACTCACTCACACACACACTCACTCACTCACTCTCTCACACACACACTCTCTCACACACACACTCTCTCACACACACACACTCTCTCACACACACACTCTCTCTCACACACACACTCTCTCACACACACACACACACTCTCTCACACACACACACTCTCTCACACACACACTCTCTCACACACACTCTCTCTCTCTCACACTCTCTCTCACACACTCTCTCACACACTCTCCTCACACTCACACACTCTCTCACTCTCTCACACACTCTCTCGAAAAACTCTCACACACACTCTCTCGAAAAACTCTCACACACACTCTCTCACACATTCTCACACACACACACACACACACACACTCTCTCCGACTGACGGGCAGAGGCTTTTACAGGCCTGGCCGGATGTTGAAGATCTTGTGTTGATATATGCAGTAATAGTCTGTTTATTGTTGTGTGTACTGCATTATGCATGTGAGAGAGAGACTGAGCAGTGTGTGTGTGTGTGTGTGTACATCGTTTGGACAGTCATTCATAGTTTGATGTGCTTTTATTGCAGGGCTTCTGTTCCTGGTTGACTGCCATATTCAGAATAAAGTAAGTGGCTCTTTGGCTCTAGCGTGAGGTTGTTAATATCAATAGCACAGCAGAACACACAGCGCTAGACCTGTGTTGCACACTCAATATAAGAGTTTCTCAAACGCTTTTGACAGCCGAACCCCCGAAAATATTACCTTATTATAGTTAATTATTATTACTCGGTACTTCAATATAAAATTACACTATAACAATGACACCTTAAAATAAAGTGTAACCATTTTTTTTTTTTTTTTATCGTGTATCTCCTGCGGTTTCCTCAGTTTGGGAAACCCTGCACCATATTATATATTCTATAAGCCATACTATTTATCCCATACACTATAATTCATACTCTCTTTACTTCCTATTCCATACTTCAAGCTCAATATCTCCATCCTGTATAATCTTTATACTCTGTAATCAAGCTTTCTCCAGTCCGCACACTGCATGTGTTCTCTATATCATGAAGTGTGAGGGTCTCTCTCTCTCTCTCCACAGGGACGAGGAGATCCGGGAGAAGTGTGGAGAAGATGCCGTCCACTATCTGTCGTTCCAGCGGCACATCATCGGTCTGCTGGTGGTGGTGGGCGTTCTGTCGGTGGGCATCGTTCTGCCCGTCAACTTCTCAGGCAACCTTCTGGGTGAGTCCACGAGAACTGCGGCGTGCTTAAAGGGATCCTTCACCGATTAGCATTAAGCTTTGTATCAGTAGAAACCCGGTAGTATTTTCCGTGACCGTGCTTCCCTCCCTCATGTCCCCCTGAGACGAGAGATTTCTGTATTGTGTGTCTGGAAAAAAAACCTCCGATGACGCAAAAAACGCCATTTAGCATCTGAGGCTTTCCTGGCCAGAGGATAGAGACTACAGCCAGTATTCACCAATTGACCCTTCACAGGGAGCTTGATTGACAGGTGATCTGACCAATCATACTTCGCCATCCGCCATTTTGTCCAACAAAGCAGTCAGGAGAGTTAGTAGATTAACATGGAGGATTTGAACTTGAGAAGCGGAGTGTACTGACGCCTTTCCGCGGTTAAAACAACATTCCTTCTGATGTTCATTCATGTTTATTTGATGCTATAAATGAACTAGAAGGAAGAGATGATCGGTTCACGAGCGGCTTTAACTGAGCGATCTGTCACGACACGTTAAAGAGCCACAAAACGGTATTTATCGTTTAAATTTCTTTTAAAAAATGACCAAATTTGAAAGGTGAGACTTATTTAATATGTTTAATATCAAAAGTAACCGAAAGTAACCTGGTCTGTGTCTGTCAGTCAGTGTGTTGTCAGTGTCCTCTCTGGTCCCCGATGTGTTGTTCACTGCGTGAGAACATGGTGTGTGTGAGAGAGCGGCGTAGCTTATCGGACATAGCGACAGTAACTAAGGGGGGCGGGTCTTTGCGAACTGTCAATTACACCATTTTCCTCCAGTTATATTAGTGCGCACAGGACTCTCCATCACTAGACGGACGCTGTGCTAACATTAGCGCTGGCCGTGTCCCGTCTCTCTGACCTCTGATAGATTATTATCGGAGAGGGTTAATCCACAGCGCTCCGCTTGAGTAATAAGATTGAACTTCTCTCTGCTCGACGGGTAATTGATCGGCTGTTACAGGGACGGAGAGAGCAGTGAAAGCCAGAAAAACGAAGGGAAACGGGACAAATCGATGATGGGCGTTTTGCACGAGTCCTTCGAGACGTGAACACTGTGGACCGAGTCAAAGAGGGCCGAGAGCGCCGTCAGGAGTGACATCTAAAGCGACCAATCACAGTTTAGGCTGTTTTAGGCTCCATCTAAGCCTGCAAGAGTAAATGTTCACTTTCTCGGCTTGAGTTTCAGGCCTGAGATAGAAGGAAGGATTGAAGTGTGTGCATAACCATAACCGCCAGTTTCAACACACTACTTTATGAACTCAACCAGGCCCCGCCCCTTTATTCTGCGTATTAATTATTGAAATGAGAATATTGTGACGTGTTTGTTCCCGGAAGAAACTCGAGACTACAATGGAGGCGTTTCAGGAGTTCAGAAACACTGACACTGATATAGAGAAGAGCTCCTGCTGGAGGGACTTTGTGCTTTTGAACCATTTTATTTTTATATTTACATTTTATTTGATTCAATTGTGTGTGTATTTGCATTTATAATTGTTTATTAAATGTATCTCTTTTTTTCATAATTTATTATTTCATATTTTATTTTTATAAATTTTTCCATTTATCTATTTAATTTTTTATTTTACTAATTTATTATTTGTTTGTTTTTACTTACTTATGCAATTGTATTTACTTTTTTTGCATTTATCTATTATTTATTTTATTTTACTAATTTATTATTTGTTTTTTTTTATTTACTTATTATGCAATTGCATTTACTTTTTTTTTTGCATTTATCGATTTCATTTATTATTTGTTTTTATTTACTTATTATGCATTTATAATTTTATTTGAAAAAGGCCATAATGTGACCGCGTTCAGCACATTCTGACAGCGTTTCCTAAATATGACCCTTTGATAGCTTTCAAAAGCACAAATGAAGTTATTGTTGTTGTTGTTTTTCTCAGACAACAACGCGTACAGCTTTGGACGTACAACAATCGCCAACTTGGATTCCAAGTGAGACATTTTATTCATTGCACACACATTGAAAACCTCCCTGTATGCTTTAATTGAAGGATTCTGGGTAAAGTGTGCTTGTGTTTCTCTGTGTGCTTCAGGAATAATCTCTTATGGCTGCACACGTCGTTTGCCTTCATATACCTGCTCCTCACCGTCTACAGCATGAGGCGCCACACGTCCAAGATGCACTACAAGGAAGACGATCTGGTACGTGAACCCTATCACGGGACAAAAAGTGCGGTAACACTTTACTTGAAGGGGTGTGCTAAAGACTGACATGACACATTCATAATCATGACACGACATAAGTCATGAATATTAAGGAGGTTTTATGCATGTTTATGACAACTGCCATTAAGTGTCATTCGCTCAATTATGACATTTTTAATGCAAATATGACATTGTTTGAGATGTCTTTATGACAACTTGACATAAACCATTGCATTATAACCTGACAGTGTCATAACTTGACAACACCAAGACAACATAGGAGATTCATTTTCAAACTTAAGAAACCACTTAGCTTTATGGGTTAATTGGCTGTCATGAGGCCATTATAACTGTCATGAATATTCTTCTTGACCTCAACTACAGTGGTACAAATTTAACTTTTCATTAAAATGTAATTTTAATAACAAATTCAATCCATAAAGCGAAGTAGTTTCTTTAGTTTGATAATTAATCTGCTATGTCATGTTTATGACAGCTTGTGTTGTCTTGGTAATGTCAAGTTGTCATGATAAAGACACTGACAGGTTATAATGCATTGTTTGAGATATCTTTATGACAACTTGACATAAACCAATGTCATATTTGCATTAAAAATGTCATAATTGAGCGAATGACACTTAATGGCAGTTGTCATAAACATGCATAAATCCTCCTTCATATGTCATGTCATGATTATGAAGGTGTCATGTCAGTCTTATGCACACCCTTTCAAGTAAAGTGTTACCAAAAGGGCTGTTGTTAAATAACAGAAGATGCGTAATGTGAACACCAGCACATCTCGAGGCTCTTGTGACGTGTGCGGCTCCTCAACAGCTGTAATGCTCATGAAATATTCATGAAGTCTGTCTATAGAGCTGACCTACATTTCTGAGCTTAACCTCAATCTGCACTGCGACGTCCTCCAGCATCAGCGCACATGTAAATGAAGTAAATATCATAAATAACATCTTCTTTTTCTCTCTTTCTCAGGTGAAACGCACTTTATTTATCAACGGCATTTCTAAATATGCAGAAGAAAGCCATATAAAACAGCACTTTGAGTAAGACTTCCCCTCTTCTATGCTTTAAACATCTATGCTTCCCTTCGCATTTACATTTTTAAATGGGTCACGGGAAGAGCTGGCCGCTGTAAATCATGTCTCATGTGAAATATTAAAACCACATGTGTGTAGTTTGTACGTTAGTGGGCGGCAGGGATGTGAGCGTCCTCCTCGTATGCCACAGGACTGTAATTGTCTAAATGAGTGTTTTAAATTCGAGTCATGCGGCCGATCAGCCGAGGCTCTTCTTGCCAAAAACGAGTGTGATGAGGCGCCGGGGACCAACTATGAATAGACTCGAGTGTTAATGTCATTTTACCTGAGAGCTGCTAGCAGAAAATCAATAAAAAACGTCACCGGATAGGAGTCTGTCATTACTCATTACTGTAATGATGAACAATAGGAATAGATATTAAGTATTAAGATATTAAGATATTAATAGTGTAGAGATATTAAGATATTTACAGGGGAAACTTGAAAAATTTGAATATCGTGCAAAAGTTCATTTATTTCTCCGCATTGAGGCAGTAATTCATGCAAAAGAGGCTCAAACCAAATACCGAGTACATATGCATGATTATACTTTTTATACTTTTTTCAGATCCTTTTTTTAATTGATTTCATGTATTATTCGAGATTTTGAATTTGGGGTTTTCATAAGCTTTAAGCCATAATCATCAAAATTATAACTTTTGCACGATATTCACATTTTTCGAGTTTCACAGTCTGTAGTTATTAGTGATATATGCAATTTTAGATGTTAAAATACTATTTCGTATCCCAGTTTAAAGGATGCAGATGTGTCTAAATTTGGGGTCTGTAATATTTGTATGTTTTTCAAAGAAGTTTCTTATGCTCAGCAAGGCTGCATTTATTTGATTAGAAATACTAATATTGTGAAATTATTTTTACAATTTAAAGTAGCTGTTTTCTATGTGAATATATAGTAAAGTGTAATTTATTCCAGTGATCAAAGCTGAATTTTCAGCATCATTATTCCAGTCTTCAGTGTCACATGATCCTTCAGAAATCAGAATAATATGAGGATTTCTGATTATTATCAATGTTAAAACAGTCGTGCTGCTTCATGTTATTGTGGAAACTGTGATGCATTCAGGATTTCTGGATTCTTTGTACGTTCAAAAGAACAGCATTCATTTGAAATATAATCTGGAACATTATAAATGTCTTTTGATTAGTTTAATGCATGCTTGCTGAATAAAAGTATTCATTAAAAAAATAAAAACATCTTACTGTCCCCAAACTTTTCAGTGATAATGAAAAGTGAACCTTAAAAGTATTTGTTTTCTTGTGGAATATTTACTCAATTTTTACAATAATATAGTTTGTTTATTTTACCCACTGATTTTTTTTATTTTTATTTTTTTGAAAATCAAGTTATTTTGCATTTCCAAAATATGCAAATTGCATGTTTTTGAAATTCATACACTTCTGTTTTAAGTTTCATGACCAAAGCAACGGTATTAGAGTTTCTGATGTCATTATTATTATTATTATTTTGTGAGTGTGAGATGTTGATTTCTTCATGTGTGTGTCTCACAGACAGGCGTACGAGAACTGTGTGGTGCTGGAAGCACGTGTGTGTTACAACGTGGCGAAACTAATGTCTCTGAACGCGGAGAGGTAAACATTCACGCTTTAATGCATCAGTCAGATTTGGCTTTGGATAGGTTATTATTCACAAAAGCACTTTCTTTCTTAGCTTCAGAAATGATACGACCTCTGAGACTTTCTATTGATCTCTTAAACGGGTGATCTCTGAGGGGACGAGCATTGATCCGCTGAGCTGAACGTGTGTGTGTGTGTGTGTGTGTCCTGCAGGAAGAAGACTGAGCGCAGTAAGAAGTTTTTCACGGATCTGATGGCTAAGGAACACATGCCCACGATGATCAACCCGAAGCCCTGCGGTCACTTGTGCTGCTGTGCCATCACCGGCTGTGAAGAGGTATAAACGCATTACCCACAATGCCTCTGTGCTGTCAATATATAGTACAAAGTGCCGTTGTCAGAGGAAATACTCAACACTGACCAATAAAAGCAGGGTTCAAACCATTTTTACGTCTTTTCTGCCCATGGCTGCTAAATACATTTGCTAACCATAATTAATACTTATTGTTATTATTAGGAGCCAAGCACAAAAAGTGCGTAGTCACCTCTTTTATTAGTTAGTGTTCTCTTGAATTATGGTAAAAAGTTTAGATTTGGCACACAGATAGAAGACAGTCTGAACATTAACCACAGCGAATTTTGAGTCTCTATCTCAATCCCTCTAGCGCCACCAACTGGCCAAATTCTCATTCACGTTTATGCTAGTAACTTTTGAACCATAAGAGCTACTAACTAAATTCCTCTGATTCCTTGACTCAAGACTATTAAACGTTTCCCAAAAAAACTACTTCAAAATCACCCACGCCTGTTTGTTAAATTTTCACTAAGTTGGCTCACATCATCTTCAGACCTTGCTGGCAAAAAGTTATTAAAAGCTTGAATAGCACGCAAACGAATTTGATGAAAAGCGCAGCTCTATCTCCGCAACACTTTAGTGCATTGAGACGAGTCTTGGTACATATCACAAGCATGCAGCGCTTCAGCACAGCGCCACCTACTGGTCAGGAGATATGAAAAATGGCCTATTTTGCTTAAAACTTCTGAATGTTTTGTGGATTAAAATCCTAAAACTGGTCTTGTTTTAATTCAGTACTGCATACAGTCAGAGTTGAACAATTTCCCTTGTTGAATAATACCCAGTTTTCCTAAATCGGCCATTTTGGGCGTCTGCCATTTTGAATTTTGTCGTAAAATGCTGTATTTTTGATAGACTAAACAGTTTTCAAATAACGCATCAACGAAATGAATATCTACTTTGGTGTAATATAAATTAGTCAACATATCTTGTAATTTTTTTTTACAAAAAATACAATTAAAAAATGTTTTGTTACAATTTAGATTTTTGTTTTTTAGAATGTTAAATGTAACAAAATAGTAATCAGAGTTAGCATCCAATCAGACCATTTAGAATCAAGTGTTCTATTCTGTTTATTTCAAAGGGATATATATTCTAAATATAGGCTATTATGTTAATTTTTAATTGCGTTTTAATTTATTTTTATTTTTAAGTGACACTTCTAGTCCTAGTGGTTTAATGAACTCTCATTAGGCTTTTGGTGTCCTTGAATAAAAGCATTTGTGTCGCGTCTGAGATTGAGTGGTTCAGAGGAAATGAAAGCTCTCGTGTGAGGAAGTAATAAAGCTCAGGATTTAGGAGGCTCGTGTCTGGTGGCGTGTGGCTGTTTGCACTGGTTTGGTGATGGAGACGTAAATCTGTGGTTCTGCAGGAGGAGGCTGTGAGTTATTACACTAAACTGGAGGCCAAACTGAAAGAGGAATACAGGAAGGAGAAGGAGAAGGTCAACACTAAACCCCTGGGCATGGCGTTCGTCACCTTCCAGAACGAGACCATGACGGCAATGTGAGTATGAGCTTTTTCAGACAAATAACACGTGTCACGTGAGGGGATGTTGCAATATGAATACAAATAACATTGTGTAAAATATAGAAAAAATACTAACTTTATTAAATTGGAAAATATTTTGCAATTTAAATTGTAAATTAATTTGGAAAATAAAATATTTTGCACGAATATTGTTATTGGTTGTGCCAAAAGAGCTCTAGCTCCCATGAAGCACTGCGAATGATGTAATCGAGTCGATCTCCCTACACTCTCAAAATACAGTACTTATGGTATATATGGTATATATGTTGGTATATATGCTCATATTTTGCAATAAACTTAAAATATATATATATATAATATATATAATATACTGCTTATGAAAACCTTTTCACAATATTTTGAATTTGGGGTTTTCATAAGCTGTAAGCCATAATCAAAATTATAACAAATAAAGGCTTGAAATATCTCACTTTGCATGTAATGAGTCTATATAATATATTAGTTTCACCTTTTAAGTTGAATTACTGAAATAAATGAACTTTTGCACCATATTCAAGTGTTTCCAGTTTCACCTGTATATGTATAATCAACATTTGTAAATGAGTAATTTTCTATTTTTATAAATTTATGTTTGTAGTGTTGTGATTCTCCTCGTAGCTGATTGGCTATAACTCTTTAACGAAGACTTTTTAAAAAAAAAAAAAAAAAAAAATATATATATATATATATATATATATATATATATATAATTTTTTTTTTTTATTATTATTTTTTTTATCCCTGTGTAAAAAATGAATGGAAAAAATGGGACAGGCGCTGTTGCACTCTATAATTTATTTATTTGAACTTATTTTGTTAATTTCCAAGTGATTGATTTACAGTTTTTTTTCTAGATTTTTTAATTTCATTTTAATTAATGAAAAAATCTGCCATCTCAAAATGCTGTCTAGGTGTTCAGCTCTCCTGGGTTTTGGATCTGTTGATGTAGTGTGTGATTTCCTCTTGATCTGTGTGTGTGTGTGTGTGTGTGTGTTTCTGCAGAATCCTGAAGGACTTTAACGCGTGTCAGTGTCAGGGTTGTAAGTGCCGTCAGGAGCTGCGATCCTCTCAGTTCAGTGAAAACCTTCACGTCTATAACTGGAGCGTCAGTTATGCTCCCGACCCACAGAACGTGCGCTGGTGAGGAGCAGACGTCTCACTCACACACACATTCTCTCTGTCTCGGTTATTTATTCTCTGCATTTATTTTCTGCATGCATGGAAAATAACCGTTGGATTAATGGAAATGTGCAGTCACTGTGTGTCCCACAATGCAATGCTTTAACTTGACCTTCCAATTCTTGACCCTTTATTCAAAGGGGCTGCAAATAATTCAGATGTTTTTACACAAAACTGAATTGCACAAATGCAAAATAACTCTACTTTGATGTTTCATAATGCATATTTGAGGCTCTGACGCGGATGGAATCACAGAATCCAGTCATAAAAAATGGAATTGACTGAAAAATACAGAAATTCACAGAATGGATGAATAAATCAAAAGTACATGCAATCAAATCACAATATATTTGGTTATACACAATATAAGTTTGGTTTAGCTTGAAGAAATTGTGACAGAAATATATTACTGTTGTACGGTAGAATGCATTTCTTAGTCACATTAATGATATTAATAATACATTTATTAAAACTTTTAAGAAATATCACAATTTTTCTTCCATGTTTTAATTTTATCAGCAAACCTCTCTTCTGCAGGACTTTGGTTGCCAAAAATAAAAGGATTTACTCATTTTCAACAGATTAGAACATTAAAAATGTATTAAATTGCTATTTTTTTTATGTCATCCGTATTTGATAATACATTTTGTAGTAAATCATAAATCCAGAAAAATTTTAAGAGCACAGAATTTCATATGTCCCTATTATTGTAAATCTTTATGAATGAAATTGATTAGACTTTTTTTCTTTTTAAATTGAAGAAACCATTAAACCGGAATCCAGAAACATTTACAAAATTAAGAACGGATTTTTGGAAAAATCTAACGTAATTCAGGCCCTAATTCTGTTTGACACACTAATTTAAAAGCATAGTAGGGCTTTTATACAGTAGTCTACGCTTGAACCGTACAGTAAGCAATGCGCCGTCTCTCTCTGTCTGTCAGCCGTTTCTTTGCTGACTTCATTATGTTCAGGAATTACCCACGAGCACTCGATACCTGATCAAGCTAAGAGATTTGATTCTTTCTGCTGAGTGTGTTTGTATTCTTTAGTTTGATTGAAACTCTGTTTTGCTCGCAGGGAGCATCTGTCTTTAGGAGGAGTCTCCTGGTGGCTTCGCTGCTTCATCATCAACTGCATCCTCTTCCTCCTCCTCTTCTTCCTCACCACCCCTGCCATCATCATCTCCACTATGGACAAGTTCAACGTCACCAAGCCTGTGGAGTATCTGAACGTAAGGCGTCAAGTCGTTGTGAAAATGCTGCAGAGAAATCTGTCAATCAGAACATCTTTGATGTTTATATAGAGACTGAGCATGTACATATGCAATATATATATATATATATTTTTTATATTTGTCTTGTTTTCCAGTCAAAATATCAGACATTTAAAACACACACACACACACACACAGATATATACCGGTATATTACTTATAACAAGGAAAAACATTGGTATAAAACATCTACTATATATTCTCTGAATATATTAATAAAAATATTATTGCAATTAACTAAATGTAAAATATTAATGGATTCATTTTATTAACATTTATAAAAATATGTAGTTGAGATATATATATATACACAAATGTATTATTTATTTATTAGTTAATTCATTATTGTAAATTACTATAATAATTTTAAACATCTTGCTTATGTTTTTTTGTTTTTTTCTCCACTTAATTCATAAAATGCAACAAAATATCAATGATCCTAAAATAGGCTTTATTTATTTTTGCTAAAATATTTAATTTGACCTGCACATTCAGATTCACTCCGTCATTAATTTATAATATTTTACGCATTTAATGAGATCCTGATGGACAAGCAGGAGTTCAGAAAGGGAAATGCCTTCTGGAATGGATATAAAAATGCTTGTGTAAGCGTAATCACGTGACCGTGTGTGTGTGTGTGTGTGTCCAGAACCCGATCGTCACCCAGTTCTTCCCCACTCTGCTCCTGTGGGCGTTCTCCGCTCTGCTGCCCACCATCGTCTACTACTCCGGCTTCTTTGAAGCCCACTGGACCAGGTACAATCCCACAGTCTCTGTCAGCATAACACACTTTTAAAGACTTATTTATGGAT
The DNA here is from genome assembly GCF_949152265.1 of Phoxinus phoxinus. Taxonomy (NCBI): domain Eukaryota; kingdom Metazoa; phylum Chordata; class Actinopteri; order Cypriniformes; family Leuciscidae; genus Phoxinus; species Phoxinus phoxinus. The sequence continues at coordinate 27,939,126 of NC_136897.1, forward strand.
CCAGAATGTATTTTGCTAAGAATTTTTTGTAAATGTACTTAATTATATTTTTTTCTTTATTTATTATTATATTTAATTTTTTCTTTGCTCATTCCTCCCGGGTTAGTGACATCACCAACCCTAACATTTACATAAACCCCGCCCCCAGAACACGATTTATAGATTATCATGACAGAATATGCTAATCAATGACTAGAAGATAACTACACATAAGCTTCATAAATTCGTCAACAAACAATACAGAAATGTCCTGTTGCTTCTACATGTTGTCACTTCTTCTTGAGTCTCTCCATCATTGTGACTCTGGTGGTTTGATCTGTGTGTGAGGTAAAAGGACACAAGCTCTTGAAGCTCCGCCCCCATTAAGAATTTTCCCGCCTCAAAAACCAAACTCAAACCAATCAATCTTAAAGGCCATGTTGCAGGTTTAATTTTTCAACGAATTTGTGCAATTTGCTTGTTGGTAATGAACATTTAAACTTTTATCCATTGTATTTTATGTTGTTGGGTATCACAAAACGGAATATAATACGAAAAAGTAGGTACTATCTTACAGCGCCAACGATTCTCCTTTCCGCCACAATGCATTGCATGACGTCACCTTGGGGAGAGAGTTTACCAAAGCCCGCGTTGAGAGTGACTAGAGAGACGAGTAGTAGACGAGTGTATTCAGATAGCGCAGATTATAGAACATGATCATTGACTATACAACACATCTATAGTCACCTATAAGTGTTTAAATTGGTTCATAAGACTTCGTGAAAAAAGTAAACAAACAACATACTCGTGCGTGCTGGCTTGAAGGGGACCATGATCCTGCCTGAGATGTGTGTATGCTATCTTCAGCACAAACGGGTTCAGGCAGCATGCATTCAGCATTCAGTCACATCTGGTCGCGGGGTGAGCTCCTCGACCAGCGACCAGAACGCACTCACTCTGCCCTACAGCACAAGCTTTCCAGCGCAGTTTCCATGGGACGGCACCGCCCGCGCGAGCACCTGCCAAACACCGCGACAGACGCGCGGCGGCTACGCTTGCAACAACATTTTCACCGGAGGAAGAGAAACGCTTAGAAACGCCCATATAGCAGCACGATGCCTTCTATTTATAGATGACAAAGACAAAGTTTACCAGTACTGTGACAAAGGCTACCGGTACTTATCTGAACTAACGTCATGATCACCGCCACTATAAAGAAAACGTTGATTTTTCACTCGGTGCTATTCAATGACAGTAAAAAATATATATGTCGTTATCTCATTGCTGCGTTGCTAAATGATAGTAACTCACCAGGACACTTCACCAACTCTCCACTCATTCTCCTCGGACTATGCATTTCATCGGCTTTGACGGCCATCAGGCTAGCTTTCCTCCACTTCTCCCCAACGTGACGTCATCACCGAATTGCGTAAAAAAAACGTTAATACCAAAAACGTAAAAAAATGGTATTTAAGACCATTTTTGAGACATTTTAAGAATGATATACATATCTTGAGTCTTTATGTACCCATTAATCGACAGTGGTGGTTAACCTGCAACACGGCCTTTAACTTGCGTTTTCTGAGTAAACAAAACATAATATGTGAATTGTACAGATTACTAGATTACTAGAATCACTGTTGGATTTTACAGTGTAATCTCCTCCTCGTTCCCTCAGGTCGGGGGAGAACAGGACCACCATGCACAAGTGTTACACGTTCCTCATCTTCATGGTTCTCCTGCTGCCGTCTCTGGGTCTCAGCAGGTACACACACACACACACACACACACACAACCCCTACCTCTAAACCTACCCATCACACACACACACACAACCCCTACCCAAAACACACACAACCCCTACCCCTAAACCTACCCAACACACACACACAACCCCTACCCAACACACACACACATACACAACCTCTACCCCTAAACCTACCATCACACATACACACACACAACCCCTACCCCTAAACCTACCCAACACACACACACACACACAACCCCTACCCAACACACACACACAACCCCTACCCCTAAACCTACCCATCATATACACACACACACACACAACCCCTAAACCTACCCAACACACACACACAACCCCTACCCCTAAACCTACCCATCATATACACACACACACACAACCCCTAAACCTACCCAACACACACACAAACACAACCCCTACCCCTAAACCTACCCATCATATAAACACACACACACAACCCCTAAACCTACCCATCACACACACAAACACAACCCCTACCCCTAAACCTACCCATCACACACACACACACAACCCCTACACATCACACACACACAACCCCTACCCCTAAACCTACCCATCACACACACACACACACACAACCCCTACCCATCTCACACACACACACACACAACCCCTACCCCTAAACCTACCCATCACACACACACACACACAACCCCTACCCCTAAACCTACCCATCACACACACACACACAAACCCCTACACATCACACACACACAACCCCTACCCCTAAACCTACCCATCACACACACACACAACCCCTACCCATCTCACACACACACACACACACACACACACACAACCCCTACCCCTAAACCTACCCATCTCATACACACACACACACAACCCCTACCCCTAAACCTACCCATCACACACACACACACACACACACACACACACACACACAACCCCTACCCCTAAACCTACCCATCACACACACTTACTCGATCAGAGACTTTCTTCTGTTTGTGATGTAACTAGCAGTTTTTCTGCAGTGGAAGTGGGTGGTTTATTAGAATCTTTATTTGCATAATTGAATCTTTATTTCTATCTGTCAGGAGACTCGTTTGGGAAGCTTCTCGAGCTCTCGTCCAAGCCGTTATATTTCAGATATATAACGGCTTATGTGTTTTTGGCGAAGCGCTCATTGTTTTGATTGATTGATTGATTGAACTGTATAAATAATAATAAAATATTTAACATCAGATTACTAGTGCTCTTCATATAAGGCTTGTTAAAATTATTCAATAAAGGCTTGTTAAAATTATTCAATAAAGGCTTGTTAAAATCACAAACCAAGTATTAAACTGAATTAAACAGTTTCATAGTAGTAAATGTTCTTGTGTGTGTCTTAGTTTGGACGTTTTCTTCCGCTGGCTGTTCGACAAAAAATTCCTGGCTGATGCCGCTGTCAGATTTGAGTAAGTCAACTATTTTTATTTTTATTTTTTTTTAATGTTTAGTTTATTCATTCTTTAAACATTTTTTTATAATAAATATATTGTTAAAGTTTGTTTATTCATTTTTAAACTTTAACAATATATTTTATTTAATTTATTAATGTAATTTATTGTTTTTATTTAATTCATGTAATTTATTATTTTTTTATATTTATATATTATATATTTTATAAAATATTTATAAATATTTTATTTATTTTATTTTATTCTTAAACTTTTAATTCTAGTTCTAGAAATATATTTAAATATTTATATTAATGAATTTATTTTATAAAATATATATATATATACACACACACAAGAGATGCTTGTGTTTTGGTGCATATACTGGAGTGCTGATTTATTGCATCTGATTTTATGGCTAATTTCAGGTGCGTCTTCCTTCCTGATAACGGAGCGTTTTTTGTGAACTACGTCATCGCGTCTGCGTTCATCGGAAACGCTATGGACCTGCTGCGGATCCCGGGTCTCCTGATGTACATGATCCGGCTGTGTTTGGCTCGCTCGGCCGCGGAGAGACGCAACGTCAAACGGGTACACACACACACACACACACACACACACACACACACACACACACACACACACACACACACACACACACTCAGACCTTTCAAATTATTCACATGATCTTGTTCCTTATCTTCACACACTTATAGCTTTAGTGTTCAGTAAAATGTGTCAGGAACACATCTGGGTCATGTTTATCCTAATTATTAAATGCATATAAATATATTCATTATAATTTTTAGATCTAATGCATAAAAATAAATAGATTATATTATGCATGAAAAAAATGATCATTTTTATTTATTTATTTCAGCATAAAAAATGCAGACCAACAAATACTACCATGATGCATAAATACTTTTTTTATTACAATTTTGTGTGGCATTATGTAAAATTTGCTCAGTTATAGTGAAAATAATGTCACCGTGGGAAAAATCTTTAAAATAAATAATTAAATTGATTTCCTTCAAGCAAAAAAATTATAAAAATAATAATAATTCTGCATTTCTTTCTGTTGATGTTGGGATAAAATGTGACTGAAAGTGAACATGATTTTGACAAGTTTTGTGGGATTTATCCACCCACCAATGAGTTATTTTTACCTGCTGTTCACCTGGGTGTTATTCCAGTCTGTGCTGTCTTAAGTTGTGTAACCTGTGTGTGTGTGTGTGTGTGTGTGTGTGTGTGTGTGTCTGCGCAGCATCAAGCCTATGAGTTTCAGTTCGGGGCCGCCTACGCCTGGATGATGTGCGTTTTCACTGTCGTTATGACGTACAGCATCACCTGTCCAATCATCGTTCCCTTCGGTGAGTGAGACCACGCCCACTCCCACATCAGCCCATTCACCAAACCACAGAACGACAGCCAATCAGAGAGAGAGAGAGAGCCAGATGAGCAACAAGAATGAAAGAGAATACAGGGAGAAAGTGTGAATGACACAACTGAAGAACACCAGTGGAAGAAGTGTGTGTATCAATAGCGCCCCCTGCTGGCCGTACGTCTACATGCCGTTTTTAACAGTGGAAAAAGCCCAATGCGCCAGCAGAGACCACCTGCCTACGCACCGTGTGTGTGTGTGTGTGTGTGTGTGTCAGAATAAATATAGATCCTCCGCCTGTGTTTTTCACTCCAGAACACAGAAGCGGGGAGGAAATGCTGCATTTAAACAATAATCTCTTTGTTTTTCTGTGACTGTGCTTTTGTATGCACACATTATGTCTAGAACTCTCTCAGAAACACACACACACACGTCCTTCAGCTGGCGTTGCATGACTCATCGGGTCATGGTGGTTCTGTTATGCGGAGGAACAGATCCGGGATAGTTTTACACGTCACACTGCAACCGCAGACGGAGATGTTCTTCTCGGACAGTGTTTAGCGTCTGACACGCTGGTCATCCTCATGAGCGTCCGGCTGTAACGTGCTGATGTGAACGATGCGTCTCAAACCTTTTCAGCCCGAGAAACACCTCAGGAGATTAAAATTGTCTTTTTGTGGCTTTTAGTCCATATCTGCAGGCTCATCTGTACACTAATGTACTCATAAAAGTTGACTAAATATACTTTTAGTAGATATATGCATTTAATATCTGTGGTCCATTTGATACATCTTGTTTGCTTAGATTTTGGTGATTTTTCTTATAAAAATTGCAATTAAAAAAGTGATTTATTTAAAGCTCCAGGTTTGCAGGGCTGCACTGTAAATATAAATATATATGTATTAATAATAATTATTACTACTAAATAAAAATTTTAAACAAAATAAGAAATTGCTATTGTAAATAAAAAAAACTATTGTAATTATATTATTGTAAAAAAAAAAAAAGTATATAAAAAAAAATATATATATAATGAAGAAAAACAAAAGTCTCTTGTTGACAATCGGTTTATAAGTGCTTCTTTTTACAAATATGGGAAGAAGGTTTGCGCATGTTGCGTTTCTAAACTCGATATAAGCGTAAAAAGCATTTACTGTGAACCGAGCTACTCTGAAACACTGAAAACATCCAAATGTAACGCGACTCATCCGTTGACATCATCAAGGTGGTGTGGGCGGGGCTAAATACTGTCAACCAATTACATCACAACCCACTTTGTACGATCCAATCAGTTCCTCCCTACATTTTCACTCATAAATGCGTCTTATTACAGGAGTTAATTGTGTTGATGATTCTGCCAGAACAGCATGTAGTGATGTAGTGTGTGTGTGTGTGTGTGCAGGACTGATGTACATGCTCCTGAAGCACCTGGTGGACAGGTACAACATGTACTACGCTTACCTTCCCTCTAAACTGGACAAGAAGATCCACTCCGGAGCCGTCAATCAGGTGGTGGCGGCTCCAATCCTGTGCCTCTTCTGGCTGCTGTTCTTCTCCACCGTGAGGACAGGTGTGTGTGTGTGTGTGTGTGTGTGTGTGTGTGTGTGTGTGTGTGTGTGTGTGTGTGTGTGTGTGTGTGTGTGTGTGTGTGTGTGTGTGTGTGTGTGTGTGTGTGTGTGTGTGTGTGTGTGTGTGTGTGTGTGTGTGTGTGTGTGTGTGTGTGTGTGTGTGTGTGTGTGTGTGTGTGTGTGCATTTAACATTTACATTAGGGCTGTCAAAAAATGTATCGTGATTAATCGCATCCAAAATAAAAGTTTGTGTTTATATAATATATGTGTGTGTGCTGTGTATAATTATTTATATATATAAAAAACACACACAATCATGTATATATTTTTTTTTTTTATTGGTTATATTTATATATAAAATATTTATATATAATATAAATTATATAAATGTATATACAATATATAAATGCAAATATTTCTTAAATATATACATGAATGTGTGTGTATTTATACATAATAATTATACACAGTATACACTTTTAAACTTTTATTTTGGATGCGATTAATCACGATTAATCTTTTGACAGCCCTAATATACATTTAATAATTTGTGACCCTGGATCACAAACCCAGTCTGGAGCCGCACGGGTATATCTGTGGCAATAGCCAATAACACATTGTATGGGTCAAAATTATCTATTTTTCTTTTATGCCAAATATCATGAGGATATTAAGTAAAGATCATTAACCCTTAAAGACCTAGACATTTTTGAGCACCTGACTTGCCTGTTCTTTTCTTTGTTTTTCTAACACATTATAGCGGTCAGCATCAAGTGCCATACATCATTTTAAACAGGAGAACTTGAAGTTTCCATCTAGCTCATTTAAATTCCCAATTTTACATTAATTTGGTCTTGGAATGGATGAATTTACTAGATTTAAGAAAAACAGCATATTTTTAGTGATTTTTTTTTTTTTTACTCAACTCAAACAAATCCTCCTGAAGTTTGGATTTTTTCCTTTAGAAAGTTTTACTTGGATATTCTATATATCCAGATAACATTTTGCCTACATGTAACAATCCCTAAGCAAGTTATAGCCATTTATTACAACATTATTATAGGTGATTTTCAGTGAAAAGCTGGAGTTTTTTTCAATTTACTGACAATGTAGGTGTGTCCAAAAAAGTTCAGGGAGTAAAATAAATAGAAAACATTGTAATAGAACACTGAAGAAAAAGTGACATGTATATAAACCAATCTAGGCATGAGGATGAGACTAAGCATCAACAATCATTCCTGTTTGGCTCAGAGAAACAAACCGCATGGGTTTCTTTGACGAATCAATGCTGATCAAAACCTGATGACGCAATCACATTCACTACGGTGCCTCTGAATGTCCAAACGCGATCAACTCGATACCACATAAAAATCCTCTTTACAGGACTTGTTAAAGCATACAGATTGGATTAGCGGTTCAAAAGTTTTAAGAACCGCATTTTCCAGACTACAAATCACACTTTTTTTTTTCCATAGTTTGGCTGGTCCTGCAACTTATAGTCCGGTGCGACTTATATATGAAAATGTATTCATACTGACTGAGATGAACCAAGAGAAAGCATTACCGTCTACAGCCGGAGAGGGCGCTCTAGTTAGCGGAGTTGTTTAGAAGCGACACCGAGGAAGAACTCAATGTATTCAGTGTTGAGGAATGAGATCGGGAGCTTGGTCTTTGCTTAACGGTAACTTGTTGGATTCGCTGGCTAATGTTAGTTTAGCCTATTCAGCCTCACAGATATATGTTCGTTATGCTTTATGAATAACTGTTAATGTGTTACGCTAACACACCGGACACCTTCAGCTGTTGTTCTGTGTGCTGTTGTGGAGCTGAATAACCTTTCCAGATTAAATGTCTGTTCTTGCACTTGGATTTTGTGAAATACATTTCTAAATAAATGCGACTTATAGTCCAGTGCGACTTATATATGTTTTTTCCTCTTCATGACGCATTTTTTGACTGATGCGACTTATAGTCTGGAAAATACGGTAGCTGTGGAATGTGATCATGTGACTGACCACACGTGAAGAATGAGTTTTGTAATGTATTTTTACTGATGTGCCATTTTAAATGCGGTTTATTCCTTCTCATTTCTCAGGGTTTTCGACCCCGACGTCCATGTTTACCTTCGTGGTGCTCATCATCACCATCGTGGTGTGCCTGTCGCACGTCTGTTTCGGACACTTTAAATACCTCAGCGCACACAACTACAAGGTACGAGTTGCGGTCCTGCAGGTATGAGCTCTGTAGCTCAGGTACGCTCGCCTGTTCCCGAGCAGAAACACTCACATGACCTCGCTCTCGTTTCAGATCGACAGCAAGGACACCGACGTCGACGGAGTGGAGAACGGACGTCCTGCTAGATCTTCACCCTCCAACAGATCTCAGGTACATTTCACTGAGGAACCATTGCACCTCCAACTGCTGTGTTCTTCTCATTTGTTTGCGTTTCTTTTTTGTTACTTTAAAAAAGCTCTTCTACAACAACACTTATGTTCGTCACGGTTTATTAACACGGTTAAACAGGCATTCTCTATGATTCTTAGACAACATCAAGATCTCCCAATTAAGACAATTAAGCAGATTTAACCCTCTCTTTTCCAGTTACCCATAGCCTACTGAAAATAACTTGTTCTTTTTCTTCTTATAAACATTATATATAGCAACTATAATAATATATTTATATATCATATTTTTATAGTACCACTGAATTAATTAATGAATGATTTTAATGTTAAAAAGACATTTGTCTCTATTATTAATAATATTAATGATAATAAAAAAAATACTTACGGGAAATTAATATTGTTTTTTTTGTAGGGCAACTGAAGGTATATATGATGGTAGTATTTGTTGTAGAAAATGAAATTGCTTATTTTAATAATACAAAAATATTATTGTTGTAGATGATGATGATGATAATGATGAAAGAATATTTGGTAATAATTATAATATTTAAATGAGTCAATGACGTTTTCATTTATATTGTTTTTATAGAACAACTGATACAAAATGGTAGTATTTATTTTACAGAATTAAATTGATAATTTCAATTATAAAACCTACTGTCTGTATTAATAATAATTATGATGTTAATTATTACTATTATAAATAATGAATACTAAGTAATAATATTTAAATTACATATTTAAATGTATACATTTTAAATTGACATTGTTTTTATATAAGAACTGATACATAATGGTAGTATTAGTGTTGATTTTATTATAAATAAGTCACTTTATTATTATGATGATTATTGCACTACAGTTGGCCTAATACAAATAACTAATACGGTAATGTAAATGTCACAATGCAAATAATAGTCCTAAATGCAGGCTTAATTTTCTTTATACTAAGTATAATTTCATATTTGATTTTCAATATTTTTTGTTTGTTTTTCATATATTTTTTATACTGTTGGTTTTGGGGTGAAATGATATTTGTGCATCAAACATTTATATGAAATGATCAAAGATAATCCTGTTTTTGTTTTTATTGTATTTATATGATATTTGTATTTTTGTAATTACATTTTTGCCATGAAAATCGCTTTGAATGCTGACATGGCATTAAATAAAATAATCCTGTTTTCCATCAATATTCTTAATGACAAACAAATTGACCTTTGTCTGTGTGTGTTTTCCCTCCACCGCAGCAGATGTACATCGCCCAGGTCCTGCAAGACCCAAACTCTGACGAGACCGGCGCAGGCAGCGGAGAGGACGACGGGCAGGGGTCCTCGCAGGACGAGGAGATGATCAACGGTGGGAACAGCCTGAACGAGGCCGACTTCCAGTCCGGAGAGGACAGTCTCATCGCCAACGAAGTCCACCAGTAACGGGAGAGCGAGAGAGAGAGAGAGAGAGAGCGGTGGGAGGAGGACAGCAGAAGAAGTGTTTCGTCCCCGTCGAACGCTGAATTTACCAGATGTTTGTTGGCTCAAAACATCAGCACCTTAGAAACCCTCATCTGCCAAAACACTTGAACACCGACTGTACATAAGCACACGCGCTCGCACACATCGATGCCGACACGCTAGCGTCACGTGCATGAACGCTCGTTTGGAGAGTCCAAACCCAGTCCAATCCAAGACTTCCTGGATTTCCCCTTTCGTAAAGGTCCATGAATATGGTTTGCGTACCCATAAGCCTCAGGAAAAGGTGAACCGAAAGCTCTCTTTCTCATCTCGGAAGCATCCCATGGTTCGCCGTAACAGCGATAGCATTCCTTGTGTTCATGTCCGTTGCCTAAACGACTGGATTTCGTCTGGTTTTCTGAAGGAAACGTGCGTAGAGGAATCGCGACCCATTTATCGTCACAATTCGGCTTTGACAGACCGCGTTCCCTGTACAGTATTCTGCCAGAACACTACGACTGACTGAACTTCTCCCGATGTACAGTATTTCTAGAGACGCGCGTGTGTGTGTGTGTGTGTGTTGTCATTGAATAACCCATATTCTTACGTTTTTTGTTTGTTTTGGTATTTTAAATGCGAATTTTGCCTTTACAACCTTTAATGGATGTGTGTGTACGCCTGCGACGGAGCACCGAAGTCCTCGGAGAAACCGATCCGTAATGGAGAATCAGTCGGCCGCTTGCGTCCCGCGGTTAACCGGATCGGGAAACTGCCCGTGCTCGTGTAGAAACCGCGTTCCTGTAGACTGGATCGTTTAAACCAGGACATTCCCTGTTCGGTGCCTGCGTTTGTACGGAGAAACCGGCATTGAAACGGATTTCACAAGTCGTTTTTTTTTTTCTCGTTGTGTAGTTAAACTTGTGAGGTCGATCTAATCCAAGTACTAATGCTACGAGAAATGTAGCGTCACATGAAGCGCTTGACTGTCCATACGAAGCAGTTTTAGTACTGAGATTAATAATCATAATAATAATAACGCAAGACATGCCCAAGCTGAGAAAACACGTAATTATATATGAAGCTTACAACATTTAAATCCGTCTGAAATCCCAGGTTTCTATTGGCCATTTACAGAAGCCAATCGTGTTTTAGAGTGGCGTAGTGTCAATATAAGACCGAAACCAGGTGTTCTTCCAGCAAACGGACCCTGGAGGGATTAAAGTGCATGTCAACAACATGTACACACTTGTTTAGTACGTTAGTAATGGACGCCGATCCTAAACACACAAAACCATCGTTCACGAGACACGACACTGGGGTTTCATGAATGAATTCTCCTCGAGTGAAATTAATCTTGACATTATTGTTATTATTCCTCCAGTTTCTGATGTGCTCGTCGCTGCTGCTGATGTGCCAGATCCAGTGTGAGGCTTGCACTGATGGGTTTTGTGTTTTTGTGTTACTGTATTCTCTGGATGAAGATGAATCCGTTAGCGGTTAGCATCAGGAACGCGTACGATTGTCTGGATCGACCGGGACTAAAGCGGCGCAAAGCAACTTGAGAATGGAAACGGAACAGCCTCAGGTGTGCTTTTATTTTCCTGAAAGACAAAAAATGTTTACATCTGTCATTTTTTTACTTGTTTTCCTACGTTTCTCATCGATGAAGACACAGAGTAACCTATGAAAGCTACACGCTGGAGATACTGACGTGTGTGTGTGTGTGTGTGTGTGTGCTGGATTTGTATATCCAAATTAAGGCCATTTCCTCGTTTCCGAACGGTCCCGTTTTCAGGGGTTCCTCACCTGCTTCTTATTGAGTTAATGACGTGAAGGTTTCTTCAGCATTTGGCGGTGAAGTAAAGAGCGGTGTGGGTATTTTTGTAATATTGTACTCCGTTTGGAGATGCAAACGTTCAGCCTGTTGAAGTATTTGATACTAGTAATGTATTAAAGCTATAGCTGTCGCTCAATGGATTTTTAATATATCATGACTATGTTTTATAAGCTGAACATGTCCGTTCTGAAGTGCGTTATGCAAGAATGAGTTCCAGGACGGTGTTTGTACAAACCTTGATTCCCAGCACAGCTCTGGTGCCGATGTACAGTATGTTCCCGTGTTCTGCTCATCGCTGTAGACGAACTGCTCTAGAACCCGTGTGAGATTTCTTTTCAACTTTTTCTGTCTAAAGGTTGTCCTTCTGGTGAAGCGTTTGTCATCTTCAGTTTCTTGATCAATAAAAGTTGGTATTCATTCTGTGCACTTGCTGTGTGTTTGTGTCGGACAGGAGGAGGCGCTGTTGCGGCGGCACTCACTAAAACAACTAGCCATTGTGTCTTAAAGTCCCCCTGTGGTGGATCAAGCTTTTAATGTTGTTTTTATGTCTTTAATATCTGACCCTGGATCCCAAACCCAGTCTGGAGCCGCACGGGTATATCTGTGGCAATATCAACTATACATTGTACGGGTCAAAATTATCCATTTTTCTTTTATGCCAAAAATCATGAGGATATTAAGATCATGTTCCATGAAGATATTTAGTAAATGTCCTACCGTAAATATATAACATGTATTTTTGTGAGTGAATGCAGCACAATCGTGAACATAAATGCACAACTTTAAAGGAGATTTTCTCAATGTTTACATTTTTTTTCAGATTTTCAATAGTTGTGTCTCGACCAAATATTGTCCTATCCTAACAAACCACATGGAGAGATTATTTATGCAGCTTTCATGTGATGTATACATCTCAATTTCATAAAATTTAACCATGTGACTGGTTTTGTGGTCCAGGGTCACATACGCTTTAACACACACCATGTGTAAGTTCATAAGTCGACAGCATTGCTGAGTATTTTCTGCTTAAAACTGCAGTGAACCAAAGACAGTCTCAAAAACACGGTGTGTAATCGCTGGTGTTTCTGACGTCACACACTACCTTGACCAATCAGATCAACGTGTGATCGTCAACCAGTGGATCTCTGAGTGAGTGGAGGCGGGGCTCATTTGCATATTCATAGAACCGCGTATTCTAAATGAGGCGAAGGTGTCGAGTTACACTCAAGATATTTTAAAGCATGAAGAATTTTTTTTTCAAAGAAAAAACATTTAAATGTCATTTTGCTGATCAAAGATGAGTTTTAAGGGATTAAAGTATTGACTACAGGGGACTTTAGGAACTAGTTTGACCAACTTTCAGTATCAAATTAGACCTTAGACTTAAAGTTGTGAAAAGTCTTGCATAAAAAAATTTGATGACTAACTTGGCAGTTTATGGCCCCTGATGATTTGAAATCATATTCAGCTATTTGTATAGTTTAGTTTTATTAGTATCTTGCAATTGCAGGTGATATAATGGTGTAACAACATTAACTAATATAAATCACCATTCTTCCCAAGTTAATTAATCACTATATTAAGAAGTGAGTTTTCTGAAATATTAGGTTTAAATATGCGGTAACACTTTAGGGTCCAATTCTCACTATTAAATAGTTGTTTATTAGCATGCATATACTAGGATATTCACTGTTTATTAAAGCACATATTAATACCTTATTCTCATATTCTATATCCCTTAATCCTACCAACTATTAATAATCTGAAATTAGAGTTTGAGGCAAAAGTCAGTGAATAATGAGAATATCGTCACCTTCCTAAAATCATTGAAAGTCATTTGAAAATTAAAAAATGACTTGAGCAATTATTTTAGGAAGGTGACGGTATGCAAATAAGCCAATATTTAATTAAATATGCACTAATTTGCATGCATTTCCATAGAAATCTCGACTTTTTTTTATGATTACCTTAATCTTCCTCTCAGATGTACAACATTAGAGCAGTTTCTGCATTGGTGACATTGACGAGTTGTGCGGTTTCACTGTAACTTCCCCTGCGTCTGTAAGGTTTTGTCCTGACACACACAGACCACACGCATGCCAGGTTTCGTCTCGAGCTGAACGTTACAACATTCGGTTTCAACCTCAGACGACACGTCTACACACACACTGACTTGCAAGTGCAATCTCATATCAATCGGCTGTTTGTCTCTCAGAAATATCAACTTTTTATATATAAAATGGCCATTCTGTGTTTGATCTTAAGCTCAACTCTAGTGAGAAATGTTTCTGTAAGTTAAGGGGTTTGTTGCAACCAGGACAAACACAAGAATAAAGATCAATGTAGAAGCAAACAAGTTTTTATTAATAATAAAGCATATTTTTGGCACTTTGGTGTCTCGTCTTACAAAGAATAATGTAGTGTAGAGGGAAAAAAATGTATTTAATATATACGAGGTAGAGTTGGTTTGATCGTATGCGCTTAACTTTAAAACTTCCATTTGATGTTTTTATACAAGTTAAATACTATAATATCATAATGCATTTCACCTTCTGATTATTAAAAACGGCTACAATACAATATGTGCCTTATATATATATATATATACTTCTATACAGAAAAAATAGTTATTTGAATATTACAAAAATGACACTTTCATCTTAAATGTTTAAGGAAGATGTGAAAAAACTTGCAATAAATTTGACTAAATACTATCATTTAAAATGTGTTAAAACAACGATGTTCTTAATAACAATAGTAGTAATACTAATACACACTACCGTTCAAAAGTTTGACAGAGTCTCTCCTGCTCATCAAGGATGCATTTATTTGACCAAAAAATACAGTAAAAACAGTTAAATATTACAATTTAAAATAGCAGTTCTCTATTTGAATATATTATAAATAGTAATTTATTCCAGTGATGCAAAGCAGCATTTCTGAGTGTGATGCATTTAGTTTTTCAGGATTCTTTGACGAATGGAAAGTTAAAAAGAACAGCATTTATTTGAAATATAATCTTTTGTAACATTATAAATGTCTTTACTGTCACTTTTGATCAATTTAATGTGTCCTTGCTGAATAAAAGCACCCCCCCCCCCCCCCCAAAAAAAAAACACTTTGAACGGTAGCGTCCGCTTTAAGTTCTTTATACATGTGCAACTCGAAACATTATAATATGGAGCAAAAGTTCATTTATTTCAGTAATTCAAGTTAAAAGGTGAAACTAATATATTATATAGACTCATTACATGCTAAGTGAGATATTTCAAGCCTTTATTTGTTATAATTTTGATGATTATGAAAACCCCAAATCAAAATTAGAATATTGTGAAAAGGTTTTCATAAGCTGTAAGCCATAATCATCAAAATTATAACAAATAAAGGCTTGAAATATCTCACTTTGCATGTAATGAGTCTATATAATATATTAGTTTCACCTTTTAACTTGAATTACTGAAATAAATGAACTTTTGCACCATATTCTATAATGTTTTTCGAGTTTCTCCAGTATTTTGGTCAGTCAGAGTTTAAGAAAGACTCGTAGCTTCCAGCTTCCGGTGGGATCTGTTCTGTTCCGCTCGGGATCCGGTCTGGCTTTGTGTGACCGCGCACGGATCCGCTCGGGACGGTTGTACCGCTGGACGGGTGATGGGTCTCTCCTGTGTGTGTGTGTGTGTGTTCAGACGAGCGCGCGGAACAGAAAGGACAGAGACGCTCCGAGAGCGAGACCGAGGGACAGGAAGAAGGCCATGATCGCTCCGGCTGTCTCCGCCTCGCTCGTGTCCACTTTCCTGAGACAAACACAAGAGATCCGCTCAGACCTGACTGGGTCTATTCTCAAATTGTTGGGTTAACAGTTCTTTTTTTTTTAATGAAATTTTGCTGTTTTTATTCTAAATGATTTATCAGTGCACATCATTATTGTTTTAATAATCTTGAATCAGAATAACTTGCAGCTTCTCTTCTCTGATAATGTGGGCGGGGCAAACTGTCATTTATCATTTTAATTCAACCCCACAGAAAATCTGGATTTTAAAAGTGTGATTTCTAGACCTGGAAGAAGTTATGGAAATTCATACTAACTTAAATGGACATTTTCTTAACAAATATACATTTTTCTATCATGTAGAAATTGTGAGTAAAAAAAAAAAAAATCCTTATGCAATAATTAAATCACCAATAACTGTAAAAGTCATTGGTTAATAAGAGCATTCAGCTCTTAAAACTTCTGGAGTTCTCAAATCTCAGTGTTTTATTACATTATTTTAATGTATGGATAAGTTTGAGAACCACTGGTTTAATTATAACTTAATTACACTTTATAAAGTGCCATTAGTTACTGCATTAACTAACAATGAGCAATAGAGTATTTATTAAACCATGCCAGTGTTTGTTAATAACAATAAAACTCTTCATCGTTAGTTCATGCTAGCTCCATTATATAATATTAGTAGATTGCTTTGTGAAATGTTGAAATTATTTACACTTTATTTTAAGGTGTCTGTATACATTTAAGTACGGAGTAATAATAATGAACTACATGTAATGTGCGGTTTAGGGTTAGTTGCATGTAATTAAGCACAATTTATAGAAATGACATTAGTAGCTCTACATGTTTAAAGGATAATTCCAGTATTTAACACCTTGAGTCTATATTGTAGTTTGTTTTGGATGAACAAGAGTGGTGGACAAAATTTTTTTGACAATGGTTCCTCTCTCGAGTTTTTGACTATAAAAGAATTGGCCATGGACCCATTTAACATTGGAGTCAATGTGCATGTCCGAAAATGTCATTAAAACAGCCAATAATGTTCGTTTACAAAACTGTGCAACTCACCGAGTGGTTAGTGGTGTTAGTTGATGTTCCAGAAACAAAAAGTGTTGCGAAATACAGTTTCTGTCGTGTTTTATTCGTCATTTTGTAAAATCCCATTGTTGAAAAAATAGTTCCACTATAGCAAAATAAACGGATTGGAATCATATATTGCGACGATATATTGTTTATAATCATCAACGAACACCACTAACCACTCGGTGAGTTTAACAGTTTTGTAAACGAACATTATTGGCTGTTTTAATGACATTTTCGGACATGCACATTGACTCCAATGTTAAATGGGTCCATGGCCAATTCTATTATAGTCAAAAACTCGAGAGGAACCATTGTCAAAAAAATGTTGTCCACCACTCTTGTTCATCCAAAACAAACTACAATATAGACTCAAGGTGTTAAATACCGGAATTATCCTTTAACAAGGACACTGTCAGCAAATGAAGCCTATCCTGAAGTGTAGCGTGACGTGTCCTGATAAACGAGGATTGACTCACTTGGGTCCGAAGCACATGCACAGACTGGCCAGATATCCGTTGGAGAAGGCAAAGAGGATCATGAAGGCGATGAACCAGCCGTCGTGTGTGAAGTACACCGGCAGATTGCCTCGAGGCTGGACGTTACACAGCATGAAGAGCGGGACGAATATCACACGCGCCAATATCAGACCCGGCAGCAGCTTACTGTCTTTACCAGGCTGAGCGAGAGACACAGAGAGAGAGAGAGAGAGAGAGAGGTGAGTATATGTGACCCTGGAGCACAAACCCAGTCTGGAGCCGCACGGGTATATCTATATAACTATACACTGTATGGGTCAAAATTATCCATTTTTCTTTTATGCCAAAAATCATGAGGATATTAAGATCATGTTCCATGAAGATATTTAGTAAATGTCGTACCGTAAATATATAAAACATGTATTTTTGTGAGTGAATGCAGCACAATCGTGAACATAAATGCACAACTTTAAAGGAGATTTTCTCAATGTTTACATTTTTTTGCTCCTCAGATTCCAGATTTTCAATAGTTGTGTCTCGACCAAATATTGTCCTATCCTAACAAACCACACATCAATGGAAAGATTATTTATTCAGCTTTCAGATGATGTATATATCTCAATTTCCAAAACATTGACCCATGTGACTGGTTTTGTGGTGCAGGGTCACATATAAGAAACAGAAGCACTTCGTTGCACAAACTAGTCATCAGTATTTATCACTGTACGCAAATCCTCCCGCCTTTTGTGAACATTGTGTGATTTAATGTTCACTTCAGTCACAGTAAAAAACACTTTCATCAACAAAATAATATCTGAATGCTTTAGTCACAGTTTAAAATGAGATTAGATGGAAAATATAAAAACAGGAGTCTTTAATACTGAAGAAAGGATGTGTAAACACACTTTGCAATCAAAACGAGTTTGTCCAATAGATTTAATCTGATGCATAAATCAAATGTAAGATGCAGTAAAGATGCATGAATGTTCCTCACCCACATACACACTGCGGTCAGACTGCGGCCGGCCCAGTCAAACACATTGAAGAACAGGAAACAAGACACTGGGATGAAGTACTTCTCTAAAGAGAGGGAATCTAGTCATTATGTAGCTTTTCATTTCAATAAGCAGGAGATCAGATGTTGAGCTGTATTATTAATATCCTCATGAACGGCAGCAGAAGTGATTTACTGTCTTTTAAGAATTATGTTTGGTTTCTAAGATTTCATTATTTGCTGGCATAATTCAGCACACAAACACATTATGGTTATTTGCATTTGTTTTTCTCTGCCGTCTAAACATTATCAGACACGTGATCTACGGAAGCCCATTCCTGCCACACCAGAAATACCTAAATATGAGATAAAATGTCAAACTTATGACTTGGTATGTCATCATTTCACCTTTTTAATTTCATAATGATTTGGCATAATTTTACTTTTCTGTCAAATAATTATGACTTAGTATGTCATAATGATGACCGTATATTCAAATCATCTCAATTTTAGTGTCAATTTTTACTTTTTATCTCTTAATTATGACTTTAAGTCATTATTGACTGTCAATAAAATGTGACATTATGACTAAATGTACTTGGTATGTCATTGGCTTTTTATCTCATGATGACTTAATGTCATAATTTTGTCTTATGTCATAAATACACCTTTTTTTGAATCTCATAATGACATGTCATAATTTCAACTTTTTTTTATCTTATTCTGATTTATCTCAGTTTTAGTATGTCATAATATTTACTTTTTTTCTCAATTATGACATAATAATTTTGTCTTTTTAACCCCATGATGACTTTAGTATGTCATAATTGACTTTTTATGGTAAATGGACTGCATTTATATAGCGCTTTCACAGACCCAATGGCCACCAAAGCGCTTTACAATATTGCCTCACAATATTCACCCATTCACTCACCCATTCATACACCGACGGCGGTGTCAGCCATGCAAGGCGATCCAGCTCGTCGGGAGCAGCTGGGGTTAGGTGTCTTGCTCATGGACACCTCGACACTTGGTCAAGTGGAACCGGGGATTGAACCACCAACCTTCCGGTTTGTAGACAATCTACATGAACCACTGAGCCACTGCCGCCACTGTTTTTATCTCGTAATGTTGACGTTTTATGTCATAATTCTGATTTCCCAAATGTCTTTTATGTCATGTGTTGTAAATGATCATCAGTTGGGAAGCGTTGATGTCGAGTGAATCTCACACACACACACACACACACACACTCACCCCACACTCCTCCTCCAGCGATGCTCGATCTCACACACACACACACACACACACACACACACACACACACACACACACACTCACCCCACACTCCTCCTCCAGCGATGCTCGATCTCACACACACACACACACACACACACACTCACCCACCCCACACCCCTCCTCCAGCGATGCTTGATCTCACACACACACACACACACACACACACACACACACACTCTCACACACACACACACACACACTCACCCCACACTCCTCCTCCAGCGATGCTCGATCTCACATCCGCAGTGACCGCAGGAAACGTGCCGATAGTGACCGTGAAGGCGAAACACACCGAGACGGCCATGACCCAGATCTGAAGGCAGAAATATTTATG
>NC_136897.1:27966400-27973900 GCF_949152265.1 Phoxinus phoxinus
GCCCCTTCTGCCTACTTCTATCCGACCCTTTATAATTGCTGCTTTATAAAAGTTTGATAAAATTTCAGCAGGAAGAGCGGTCACAGCATAAGCCATGTTGATACCAAACCAGAGCCCAGATGAAGTTGACGGACGTAGCAACAGTAACTAAGGGGGGCGGGGCTTAGCCAAAGGTGAATAGTGACGTTTCTTTCTGACCAATCAGCAGTCTGCTGTGTTTTCACGTCACATTTTAGTATCGCCTCAGCTCGCCCAGAACCTCGCTGGAGATGATACGAAAAAAAGTATCTGGAAGCAGTTAGTACAACTTTTACACAGTGGAGAACCAAACAAAGGCGAGTCGAGGCGAGCTACTGTGTAGTGGAAAAGCGCCTAAAGATATCAGATGCGCTGCACATCTGGTGCTACTCTTAAGCAGATGTAAACTTAGATTCAGCATTTTGTTTTAGAATTTGTTCTCGTTATCTGTCTCAGTGTCAATTTGCATCAGAAGAACTGACAAAACAGCGAGATAAGCCTAAAACCGATGTTCAACTCACTTGTCTTTGGGCACCTGAGGGTCCATGTCTGTGAGATTCAGAGAAATGACACTGGATTGTATTGTTCAAGCACCTGGAGGGAACATGGACATGTTCAGATACATGACTGAAAAAGTGAAGAAACTGGAAAAGATGAGAAAGCGTTCAATGAAAGAAATATCACTTTCTAATAAAAGCAAGACTAAATAAGAATATACTGTAAGTATAATCATAATTATATCATTTATAATATAGCATATAACAACAACATTTACATATTTTAAATCTAAACTAAAAACAAATAAATAAATAGTATTACAACAAGTTTCATTTTCTTACGCAAACTAGGCCTAAAATTTCTTATTTACTTTCTTTTTTGAACTTTTGAGATGAAATCTGACTAATATTTCATCTTTAGACTGAACCTCTGCAATGCACTATAAGTACAGGAATCATACTTAGAATTATATCAAATAAAAAAAAATTACAAAATGATAAACACATACCATGTATCATGCAAAGATATAAACAAAACTTTCAAAAACAAAAAAAGTTATATAACTTTCATCTTAACTAACCAGGACAAAGAGACATAACTAGTTTCACAATCACAAATAATTGCAATAAAAAAGTGAAGTGAAAAACTTACTGACCCTCGTATACATGCAGCTCTCACACTACTGTATCTCCACACACACACACACTGCTCAGCTGCAGGAGACCTTACTGGCTTTATCTGACTCCGCCCCCTCATGCATATGTAATGAGGGGCTGCACTGTTAGAACACTGATAGTGGGGCTTATCTGAGCGTTTGCACCAGCAACATCCAGACACACACACACACACACACACACACACACACAACTGAAACGCGTCTGCAAAACAACTAAACCACTGAAATTCATGGGAAATTTCTCAACAATGAAGCATAGAGCATAAATGTGTGCAGAAGAAATAAAAAGTAAATAGTTATTTTTTATTTAATATTTATATTAAAGTTACACTATGCAAAATGTATTTTTTTTAATTCACAATGAGTGAGAAAGGTTGACATTGAGCTGCTAAATCTCCAACTTCCACCAAAGCATAACCAAAACAATGTTCTTCTGCAAAATGCATGCAGTTTTGTTTTTAAACCACTAGAGGGCCAAACGGTACATAGTGTACCTGAAAACCAGTCATGCCACTAAGTACGTGCCAATGGCTTCTGTGTGTAAGATGTCACTTAATGTTAATACAGCTACTGGCCTAATTTGTTTATAAATAAACACATTATATATATATATATGTACCACTAAAACTTGTGGCGTGTGCCGATGGATTGCATCATGTGCCACTGAAGATGTTGATGTGTAACTCCTCCAGACAGATTTCAGCAGATAAACTGACATAACTGTGACACAAAATCTTAATAAATTGCCTAATTTAGTGATCTAAAAAACAAAACATATTTTACATTTTACAAACATTTAAACATATTGACAAATAGGTATTATTTTGTAGTCTGTATGTTGTTGATCTGCGCATTCTCACACAGAATTACAGTCTCATCTGTTACGGTAAACCTTTATGTTTGCATGATGCATGAGTAACACTGGCCAGCGCAAGATAAAGCAGAAATTGATCTAAATAAACATAGATAGGCCTATAATTTAATTTATATGTAAGTCGCTTTGGATAAAAGCGTCTGCCAAATGCATAATGCAAATGTTATAATTAATGGCTCTTAATATTTCACAAATATTTTATGGAATTATGTAATAAGAAATAAAACTATTTATTTTTAACAGTGTGAACATGCATTTTTTCTGGAGTTGCTTGAATGTTTTGACACACCGAGTTTACAATCATCACTACATCAAGAGCGGCGTCACACTCCTGAATGCATGCCAGTTTTCATGATGCATTGCACAAGGTTTAGTGACACATGCCAATGAGAACCGGACGTGCCAATGGCGTAAGATGCAACTTCTCATCACTTCTTGTATTGTAAAATGATTATGCATGTCACTGGATATGAAAACTGTCAGTCAGGATATACAAGACCTCAAGAACGAAACCTATGGGTCGCATCTTAAAAATGCTGAAGTGGGCAAAGCTAATCACGAGACCTGTGCCGATATGAGAAGTGAGTCTTTTCTCCACGGGTCATGATCATGATGCTGTCAGAGTTCAGCTGAGATGTGTTGGTTTCACAGCTCACGTGTGTGTCCTGAGGCTCTGGTTCCGCTCACACACACTCACACACACACATGAACTCTCCACTTCTGCTGTACCAGGCATTGAACATCACAGAGAGATAAAGGCTTCACAACAAACCCCTCTCTACAGGCTAGGCCAGAGGAACGTGTGATATGACTCGATCTGCTGGTTTTATCAGGTGAAAAGAACATTGCATAAGTTATGTAGGATGGAAACAATCCAATCAAAGAATTATTTCCCCACAGAAATGTTTTTGCAGATAAGAGCTGACAAGCAGAAATACAGCTTGGCAAAACCATCCGTGGAAAACTATAAATTACAGCAAGCGGCGCCGCCACACCCGGCAGTGAAGCAGCTTCATGGATTGTATATAAAAGTAATATCCATTTAATATAACTATATAATCAACCCGGTCACACTAAATGCGTCTCAATAGCACAGGTTATCGTGCGATTTATACACGAAAAATTCGTGTTTACAAGCATATGATACGCATGCTAGGTTTCGTAGTGTGTGCGTGTGCGTATCAAATGCACGCGACAAATGCGTATCATATGCACGTAAAAACTAATTTTCGTGTATTAATTGCACGATATACACAATGCGTGTGAAGAAGTAAGAAATAATTTAAAAAAAAATGTATGTAATATATTGTGGTAATTAATTATTAAAAATTAGGGCTGTCAAAAGATTAATCGCATCCAAAATAAAAGTTTGTGTTTACATAATATATGTGTGTGTATACTGTGTATAATTATTATGTATAAATACACACACATTCATGTATATATTTAAGAAATATTTGCATTTATATACTGTATATACATTTATATAATTTATATTATATATAAATATTTTATATATAAATATAACCAATTTTTCTTAAATATATACATGATTGTGTGTTTTATATATATAAATAATTATACACAGTACACACATATATATTATGTAAACACAAACTTTTATTTTGGATGCGATTAATCTTTTGACAGCCCTAATAAAAATATATAAATATGTAAATTATTTCATTATTAATTTGGGCCACTCGTTATTATTAAACCGATTTTAATTGAGGTTTATTATTATTTATTCAGCTGCTATGGTGACTTATTTTAGACGAGAACACTATTGACCAATCAGCATTCATAGCGTGAAAGATAAAATATAAATATAATATTTCTGAAACTACAATACCCTATGAGACTACAAATCCCATGAGGCCATCTGTCATCGCCATGATTATCGTGTTTCTCGTCACTCAAATCAATGAAAGAAACTCATCAGTGATCTAAGGACTTTTGAGTGATTCTTGATCGATGAACGACATTTATAATCAAAGGTAAAATATTCAGAATTATTTCTGCATTTTCTCTTCTTCGCATGAGTTTGTTACAGGACTGGAGCACGAACTAAACTAGTGGCGTCCAAATATGATTGTTTTCACCTGAGGAGATCTTTGAATGAAATTAACTTTACTAAAGCTCATAATACAACATTAGTTGCGATGAATAGACTTCAGTTCAGACTATAATATGGTATTATAGTGTTTATGGCAGTGAATGTGTGATGAAATTGTGTATGAATCTCCAGCAGGATGAATTCATATTTTGGTTATGCAGCCCTCTAGTGGCAAAATTAATGTATTATACAGAAATGCATATGTGGACACTTACATGTGTGTTTTAAGACACTTTATATCCATAAAATGTGCAACATTGACACTTTTATTGGAATTGAATCAACATTAAACTGAATGGATCCGCATCTAAACGACAACATTGTATTTTTAAAGCTGCTTTAAAATAATTATATAAATTTAATAACTGAAGAACTTTGTAACATTAATACTGTTGTTGTTGATTTCTTTATAACCGTGAAGCTGTCTTGTATAAAGCACTATAAATGTGAGTTGACTATTCTGATACTTTTGGTTATAGTAATTTTGTAATCATTTATAGGAGTTTATTATCATAAAAAGATGAGTAAGGATAAGGTGCATTACTCATATCTCATAATGCATATTTTAATTGTCCCTATCCCTAAACGTGGCGTGTTTTTCAACATTATTTGAAACTGGGGTGTCACTTTAAAGACATTCAGGACATAATGTGTCTTTTCAGGTTGTTTAGTAATGCAATTTAATGAAGGAATGAATTATTAATTCTCTTTCAGAGATTTTTTTCTTTGTCTGTCCAAAAAGTTTTTTTCTAAAATATTCTCACTGCACTGTATTTTGCATTCGGCACCATGTGTAAAGATCCTATGTGCTGATTTATGTATCATCTCTCTGACTCATACTGTTAATAATCAGCCTGTTTGGAGATATAATAAGATAAAAGACAGCACCGATCTAATGAAACGAGTCGTTTCTTCAGAAGTGTGCAAAGTCTGCTCTTGTAAAGATCTGCGCTAGATTAAGTGTCTGCGTCTGCACGTCTCAAATGCTGCTGGATGTTCAGTCGTGAGACTCTATGGCGTATAGGATGATGATGGTCCTTTACATGCGATCTGCAAACAATCGCATCATTACCGTATGGCTCATGCTGATCCTGCAGCCAATGAGATGCTTGCTCAGCACTTAAGCCGAGACACTACAGGTGAATAGGGTAAAACATTTAACTAGCAGATATCACCATGAAACTTACCCAGTGTATAATTATTTTGTATATATACACACACGTGCATGTATATATTTAAGAAAAATATGTTATTTATATATTAAATATTTATATATAATATAAATTATATACAGTATATACATTTCTTAAAGGGGTCATGACATGGGTTTTTTTATTTTATTATTATGTTCCCTTAGGTGCAAATATAGTATTACTATAGTTTTTTTTACAAAAAACTTTTAAAATGTAGTGATTTATGACCTTTTCCCTGTTTCTCATCCTCTGATTCACACAGTCTGTTTTGGGGGTGTTTCCCCTTTAAGAGTTCAGTGTTAACGCCCACTGTTATGATTGGCTAACGTCAGTGCCTATGCATCAATTATTAACGCCCCCAGCCAGAACATTTGCGGATTCAGCGTATTTAAAAAGTAGTTTAAAGTTTTAAATACATTACTTACAGTTTGCGTCGTCGTTGTTGAGCCCAGAATAGTCGGCACGGACTTATCTTTGAGCAACAGTTTTCTGGCAAAGCCAGCATCATTTTGGGATTTGTTCTCAAAACAGTCATCCTTCAAATGTACAGAACAAACGCTTAAACTAACACTGCCGTGACTGGGACGTCCGCAAAAAATAAAGTGCATCCATTTTCCCCTGACGTCTGGATCTTTCGCAGCGTATTCACAGATGTTGTTTGTCCACAGCAGGAACAGCACATCTGTGGCATCGTAATTTCCCTGTACACAGACCCACTCGCTGTCCGTCGACTGAACACTTGTGCGGCGCGCAGCGCGCGGGCGCGACAATGATACGAAATGAGCGTAGTTGCCTTGCGCTTAAAGCGTAGTTGTCTTGTGCATGGAGGCGGTTATATGCAAACGCTGGTACGTCACTTCGCACCGTGACGTCACTTCTTACCATGGATCCAGAACGAGCTGTATTTAGAGCTTGATTAAATAAATGATTCGTTTATAATGGGGAGGACGTCTTAAGCTATGAAACTTGCAGGACGTTTTAATGGTACAAAGACCTTTTATATACCAAAAGATCCAGGCAAATTTGGTTTCTCATGTCATGACCCCTTTAAATATATACATGCACGTTTGTGTATTTATATTTACAAAATAATTATACACAGTACACACACATTTATTATGTAAACACAAACTTTTATTTTGGATTCGATTAATCGTGATTAATCGTTTACATTACAGTATATATTAGTTGTGGTCAAAAGTTTACACACACCTCGCAAAATCTGCAAAATGTTTCAATATTTAAGCAGGACAAGTTAGAACTAGAGGTTTGGTCAAATTACTGACTAATAGTGAGTAATGTAATCTTTGTCTTAGCAAGCGCCACTAATAAACTTTTAAAGCCATGAAGATATGCGAGTAAACGACGGTCCTAGTGCCCTTTACTATTTATAACCCCTGAAAACACAATCATTAAAATCCTCCACCCAACAACAGCCTTTAGATTCTCAACAGCAATCTCAAAATGATTCAAGTAATCTCAGTAATGTCTCAATTATTTATGACGCTGGACCACAAAACCAGTCACATGGGTCATTTTTTAAAATTGAGATGTAGGCTATATAATCTGAAAGCTGAATAAATAATCTCTCCATTGATGTGTGGTGTGTTAGGATTGGACAATATTTGGTCGAGACACAACTATTGAAAATCTGGAATCTGAGGAGCAAAAAAATGTAAACATTGAGAAAATCTCCTTTAAAGTTGTGCATTTATGTTCACGATTGTGCTGCATTCACTCACAAAAATACATGTTTTATATATTTACGGTAGGATTTACTAAATATCTTCATGGAACATGATCTTAATATCCTCATGATTTTTGGCATAAAAGAAAAATGGATAATTTTGACCCATACAATGTATAGTTATATAGATATAGCCGTGCGGCTCCAGACTGAGTTTTTGTGCTCCAAAGTCACATATACTGAAACTCCACATGACTGACACACATCATCCGCGCTCATTCTACGGGAAGACAATGCAACCGAACTAATACACCAATCAAAACAAAGCTGGACTCTATTAATAGTGCGGTCTGTGTAGTTTAGGAAGCAGTGCATGTAAGATAGCCGGTGATTCCTCAGTCTCTTCTGCATTGTCAAGCGGAACGGTGTGTAAACATC
>NC_136897.1:27978900-28011400 GCF_949152265.1 Phoxinus phoxinus
CTCTCCGTCTCTGAGAGATTCAGAAGGGAATGATTCAGATTTCTCTCGGCACAGCAACTAGAAGACTGACAGCTGTCAGACACACGTCACATCTACGTCGTCAAGCTCAGTTTGAGCCTGCGCAGTTCGTCTTGCGATCAGGAAGTTAGTGCTTCTAATGGACTTCACTTTTCTCCGTTGAAACCTATGGGGTCGCTGTGTCCAGTTTATATACTGTCTATGATTTTACCACACACACACACACACACACACACACACACACACACACACACACATATGCACTGACATTTTTTTTAACTTTTAGCCTTTATGTTCAAACCGGAGTCAGAAAGATGGAGAGACTCAAGAAGAAGTGAAACATGTAGAAGAACAGGACATTTCTGAACGGTTAGTTGATGAATTTATGTAGATTATGTGTAGTTATCTTCTAGTCATTGATTAGCATATTCTGTCATGATAATCTATAAATCGTGTTCAGGGGGCGGGGTTTATGTAAATTCTAGGATTGGTGATGTCACTAACCCGGGAGGAATGTCGTGTAGTTCATACCAGCCGTTTGTTGTAGTCCTTAAAAAGCGATTTCTTTAAAAGCAAATATCTCCCTTTGCTCTGAACTTTGAGCGTTGTAACTTTGCAGATGTTGTTTATGATCAAACACAACATTACACACTAACTACAGTTAGAAAACACAACATTACACACTAACTACAGTTAGAAAACACAACATTACACACTAACTACAGTTAGACAACACAACATTACACACTCACTACAGTTAGACAACACAACATTACACACTAACTACAGTTAGAAAAGTCAAATCATAATCAACCACCCCTTTAAAGAATCACATCCAACAAAGATTTTTCTGTAGATTTCATGACATTGTGAAGCGGATCACAGAGTAAAGGAACAACAGTGACAGACAAAACTGTTTTTACAAACATGATCATTTTTATTGGTCTGATTACAGTTATCAAGAATGACTGCAGTCAAAATATATTTCTATAGACACAACAGCATTATTCCAGTCACACACACGCCGGACGCGTGATCACGCGAGCGCACAGGACTCGTTCGGTCTGCTGTGTTTAGTGCCGCTAACTCAGTCTCAGCCCAGAACAGATTGTGTAAAGCTTGGATATATAATGATGGCGAAGTCTTGAAGCTGTGCCGTCCACGTCACCTACAGAACAAAACCGCATTATATTACATCTCACAACTTTATTTAGGGATGCATGATATATATCGGCCACCATATCGGTATCAACCGATATATGTTCATTTTTAATGTTATCGGATAAGAAAATTTGGCCAATATTTGCAGGTGAAACTGGAAAATATGGTGCAAAAGTTCATTTATTTCAGTAATTCAACTTAAAAGGTTAAACTAATATATTATTTAGACTCATTACATGCAAAGTGAGATATTTCAAGCCTTTATTTGTTATAATTTTGACGATTATGGCTCTAAATTAGAATATTGTGAAAAGGTTTTCATAAGCTGTAAGCCATAATCATCAAAATTATAACAAATAAAGGCTTGAAATATCTCACTTTGCATGTAATGAGTCTATATAATATATTAGTTTCACCTTTTAAGTTGAATTACTGAAATAAATGAACTTTTGCACCATATTAAAAAAAATTGCGTTTCACCTGTAAATATTAAAGCGATAAATAATGTAATGTTTCCTTCAGATGAGACTCTTCAGATGTTCAACATGATGGTTCTGAAATATGATTAGAATCACTTCAAATAAGCAAAAGACAGTCTGTCATATCGGCTACATAACATTATAATGAGAACATTATTATAATTGTGTGTTTGGGACATGGCTTTTAATGGTGAGACTTTTGTTTTTGTAATCAGGCTTTTAAAAAATATATAAAAATTTGGATTTAGATTAATCGGCCGATATATCGGTTATCGGCTTTGCAATATAAAGAATTATCGGTATCGGCCAAAATTTCCCTAACTTTTAAATGTGATTAAGAAGGGATACATTGATTCTCAATCCTTAATCGTTAATCCAATAAAAACAATAGCGAGTTGTTTTGTTTGTCATGTATGAACGGATCACACTTACATGTTGAAGAGCACAGGCAGCGTTTGAGCGTGAGGGCATCACCTAAACCAGAGATCATAAGAGATCATAAGAAATGAAAAACAAAATGCATTCAGATTGGAAAGCAGTGTGTGTTTGCTTGTAGTCTCTGTGACTCCTTCAGTGTGTGTTTGCTTGTAGTCTCTGTGACTCCTTCAGTGTGTGTTAGCGCTGCACGATTAATCGCAATATACATGTAATCGCATTTAAACTGATTTGGCTTATCGTGATTTTGAAATGGCAAAGGCTGTGATTATTAGTAATGCGCAGCTTGTCAGTGATGATCGGCTCTGTGAACGCGGCTCGCTCTGAAAGCACTGCGAGTTTGTGTCGCAACAAACATCTTTCCAAACATGAGAAGCATTTATGAGCCTCGTCCAACAAAAGACGACATTTAATAACACGCTTTTACTCCGAACTCACTTCATAAGGACGGCTGAGCTCCTCCTGTGAGATGATGCGCTTCTGACACTGAATAAGGCAGACGTGTGTTTATTAGTCGTGTTTAATCAAAGCGTTTCAATCTTCTGTTTATTCAGCAACAGCAATGATGCCTGATGGGAGTTTCCTGGAATGAGTGTGTTATCATACTCCTGCTGGGGGGATATTTGGTGTGTGTGAGACGCCCTCTGGTGTTCAGAGGTGTGTGTGTGTGTGTGTGTGTGTGAGCGCCCTCTGGTGTTCAGATGGATATGTATGTGTGTGTGTGTGTGTGTGTGTGTGTGTGTGAGCGCCCTCTGGTGTTCAGATGGATGTGTGTGTGTGTGTGTGTGTGTGTGTGTGTGTGTGTGTGTGTGTGTGTGTGTTAGACGCCCTCTGGTGTTCAGATGGAGCATTAACTACCGATCAGCCGCTGCACTGACAAACTGTGCATAAAATAATCCCAGCCTTTGCCAAATCGCGTGCGTTTTTTTCATTGCGGTTAACCGTGCAGCCCTAGTGTGTGTCAGTGTGATGTTTGCTCCTGTTGTATCACACTAGTAGTAATAGTGACGCTTGCCTCCCCTTTGAGTCGTACCTCCTTTTCCCGGCCAGAACTGAGTTGAGGTATTTCTTGGCCGCCATCTGTTTGCGGTAGCGGCTGTAGTTATCGGTGAAGACGGCGTCTGAGTGACGTTTCACAGGCGTCTGATCCGCACCCAGCTCATCACTACAGCACACACACACACACACACACACACACACACACACACACACACACACACACACACACACACACACACACACACACACGAGAATAAACCAACATCTTATTATTAACAGCTTCATTCAATCAGCAACACATCAGATCCTGCATTATGTTGAGCGCATTCATCAGTTTGGCATCCATCATCTACTATATGTACATCTATTATCAAGTCATGTCACTTAATATAGCGCTTTTTACTATACAGATTGTTTCAAAGCAGCTTTACAGAGATAACAGAAAAATAATTAAAAAAACTTTGTTTCTAGAAGAAAATAGCGTCACAGTCCAGCTTAAGTAAGTTCAGTGAGGTTTCATTTTTGTTGTAAAAAAGTTATTAATTTAGTTCATTTATATATATATATGTTTGTGATTAAATCTGAGAGTGTCTCACTCCTCCATAGGCTTCTGTTGTAACTGAAACTTGCCGGCCCAGAAAGTTAGTAAAGACGATGTTTAAAATAGTGTGACGACAGCGGCTCAACCTTAAGTTTATCAAACGACCAGAATACTTTTTGTGCGCTAAAATAAGAAATCTTTATTGAACTCTTGATGTTCTTCTGTGTGTTCCTCTGAGTGAGTTCACGTAGTGTAACAGCGCAGCGCTTCTGGGTTGTACGTCAGAACGGAGGCTCACTATTGGCCGACGCTGGTCATGTGTGTGACGCGTTTCTAAAACGCCATGAGCGTAACGAGGTGCTGAGCGTCTTTTTCGTGCTGAGCATTCGTCATTTTTACCGGTCGCCGAGAGTTGAAGAATGTTCAACTTTGGGTAAAAAGTGACAGTGATGAGCGCTGCGTTTTACCCAAAGTTGAACATTCTTCAACTCTTCAAACCGACCAATCACAGTGGAGGAGGGGCGGGACTAATACCACACCGACCAACAGATATTCATCATAGCAACGAAGCGTCTCAACTGAAAAAAAAACTGCGCTGCCAAAACGCTCTCAAGCGCACATAGCTCGCCGTTTTTAGCAGAGCGCCTAGCGTTCTCAGCCGGCTGAAAACGCGGGCGCTTGAGAGCGTTTTGGCAGCGCAATTTTTTTCCCCAGTTGAGACGCTTCTTTGCTATGATACAGAATATCGGTTGGTCGGTGTGGTATTAGTCCCGCCCCTCCTCCACTGTGATTGGTCGGTTGGGTAAAAAGTGACAGTGATGAGCCGAGTTTTACCGAAAGTTGAACATTCTTCAACTCTCTGCGACCTGTAAAAAACGGTGAACGCTCCGCGCTTCAACGTTAAATACTCGCTCAGCGCCTCGTTACACTCATGGCCTTCTAAAAACGCGGCGTTCCCATTGAAAACAATTGAAAAAACACGCCAGCCGCGTGAAAAAAACGTTTTGGTGGACACACGGCCTCAGTGTCCCCAACTAAGCAAGACAAAAGCCAAATGGCGGCAGTGGAACCAAAACTCAATCAGTGACAGAATGGAGATAAACACTTTTCTACTCTCAGTTCTCATCTGGCCAACGAGCCAACGGTGTATGATTATGATTATGATTATGATTATGATTCAGGCATTGCAGGTCAGATTGGATTGAGACATGTTCTCTTCACCTGACTCTCTTTGCGAGTAAAGACTCCAGATACTCTTTGGCGGACAGTTGTCCGAGCAGTTTGCTGTATCCGCTCGTGAAAAGCCCGTCGGCGTGTCTGGAGGGTCTGAAAGCAAGGCAGATAAAACACGCTTTTTATGGGATTGTGAGAGGGTGCGTTCTCGTAAACTCAAAGTTGTTTGTCCCCACGAAAGATCATCATCATCATCACGTTTACAGCTTCACTCTTTCCTCTGGAGATGGATCTATAATATTTTTACGAGAGAGTAGATGCAGCTGTGTGTGTGTGTGTGTGCAGGTGTACCTCTGGACGGTGTTTGCGAGTTCATACAGGAGTTTATACGCCTCGAGATCCTGGTCTCTCGTCCAGTCGTCCTCCGCGTCTTCATCAAGAGCGCCGGGTCTGCTGAACAGTTCATCACAACACTAATTACTGTAGGTTCTCTACGCAAACCAAATACCATTGTGATATCAGATTGTGAAAAATAATTTTAATATTTATATAATTTAAGAGTGAATCCTACAAAGAAATGTCCAGGTCATATTTCTCCTCAAATCTAATAGAAAGAAAGAAGCTAATATTATTTTTTGCATTGTAGCATTATTTTCATGACGATTAAACCCGTAAACCTGACTGGATTAAATTAATCTAGTTTGGGTTTGTCCATATTTGACCCAAACAAAAGCATTTTTTAGTTTAATTACAAAAAATTTAACTAAATAGTTCATATTTACAAATGCATTTGTTACTCATTAAAATGAACTGAAAAAAGCTGCTTAAAAAATAAATAAATATATATATATATATATATGCATATATTAGGGATATATATATTATTATTATTATTTATTTATTTATTTTTAAGTAGCTTTTTTTTTGTTCATTTTAATGAGTAACAAATGCATTGGTAAATTTGAAATTGTAAAATATAAATATAATGCAATAATATTGCAAATTTAGAATAAACCTTGCCATTAAAATTTAACATTGTAAAACGAACCATAATGATAAATAAATATGCTTCATATGGATTCAATTATATTTATAAAATGTATAAATTATATTTAAAACAATAAAGTAATTACCCTACTGTTTTTCCATCTTATTTTGGGGTGATTTAATTTATAATACAATAAATATATAATACAATAATAAACATATGACAAAATAAAATATACAATAAAACACTATACATTAATCTTAAATGATATTAAATGAAATATTTTTTTACATAAATGATGAATATTATTTGGTTTAATTTAATGTGACAAAAAAACATGACATTAATCTTGATTAAACAGCATCCACTGTCCCGCACTGTTCATCTCCAACCCTAATCACACACACACACACACACACACCTGCCTTTCATTTTCCAGTGGTCCTGAAGAGCTCAGTTGTTTGCTTCAGGTGTGTGTGAATGGTGTGTGTGTCTCACCTGAGGTCTGTGTATGCAGAGATGGCCGGCAGAGCGAGAGTCCGGCAGCAGAAGACCCCACAGACGGACATCAGGAGCAGCGTCTGGAAGCTCAGCCGACTCATGACGTCTGCAGATGTGCAGGTCACAACACACATCTGCATTACACACTTTCATAACTGTGAGTTTTTGCATAACTGGCACTTGATATTAACGGCAATACATCTTTTTTTCAATATTAACATTTTAAATTAAAACGATATAAACATTTTTTTATTTAATTAAATTAATTAAATTAAAATTAAACATATTATTATTATTATAAAATGCATCTGTGTCTACCCTGTAAAAAAAAAATAACTTAAAAAAGCAAGTTAGTTCGTTGTAATTAAAAAAATTTAGTACATTTTTCTACACTGTAAAAAAAAATGTTGGTTTAACTTAAAAAAGCAAGTTACCTTAACATTTTTAGTTCGTTGTAATAAAACAATTTGAGTTAATACAATGAAGAAGAACAGAAACTCAAAATAGTGTTATCTTCACACATTAGTTATCGAAGTTGATTTGACAAAAAGATAAAAAGTTCTGATGATAAATCATGAAAATATTTTTTTACAACGCATTTTCAGTTCATTTTAATGAGTAACAAATGCATTTTTAACTATTTAGTTCATTTTTTTGTAATTAAACTAAAACATGCTTATGTTTGGGTCAAATATAGACAAACCCACCCTGGATTAATTTAATCCAACAGTCAGGTTTGTCCATATTTCACCCAAGCATTTTTTTAATATGACCGTTTAAAGTGTGCTTTGTTTTATCTATATATATATATATATAATAGTAATAAGTGAAGGAACTCACAGTCAGGATGTTGTCCCAGCGGTCCGGTCGGTGTGTATGATCTGAGAGTCCTGTAGGGATGAAGAATAGTGTCCTCAGCGCTGTTCCCGTCGGTCTGCCTGTGCTTCTCCTGACCGCTGGCTTTTATACTCCTGATTATTCACTTTACTGGAGAAGTCTCCGCGTCTGTCCTGCGTCACGCCGGTCCCGCTGGGATACACACAAATGAACGGTGATCTGGCGGGCGAACATAAATTGGGTTTCTCGGAAATGTCTGTTATAATACTTTTTTTTTTTTTTTTTTTAGTATAATACTTTCTGCATGTGTGAGGCGATGACTTCTAAAATGTGAAATGTTTGCCTTTTGGAAGTCAGATGTTGATATTTCAGAGTTCGGGCTGGTTAATTGGGCATCTTCATTAGATTGGGAAAGGTATGACGTGATGTGTGTTGAATCAGGGTCATTATAGAAGCATCCGTCAATCATATTACAGAATTCTGCAGGTCTGCTGATCTAATATTACTGCACAATATTTCTCCACCCACACTGTATTCAGGTCAGTGTACAATACAACCGGTCATCTGAGGTCGAAATACAAATATAGAACTAAAATATACACGGTTCTATTCAACTAAATTAATAAATGTGCTGATTTGTATGATTTCCAATGCAAAGCCTGTTTCCAGGGTGTTGCTATGATGTACAGGGTTTATAGTGCATTGCTACAGTATGTGGTTGCTAGGGTGTTCTGGTTGGTTGCCAAGTCTATTTGATATTTTGGTCTGTATTTACGGGCCAGTTTTAAATGTATGCTGATTTAATTGCAATAATGCATATTTTGAATAGAAATGGTCATGGAAATAATGTCACAATGCAAAATGAATCCATAATGATAGGGTTAATTTAAATAAAAAAATTATAATTAAAAAAAAATATTATTTTATATTAAATATGATTTTGGGGTGATTCATTAAAACATTTATAATATATATTTTTGTTAAATAAATTATGAATACAATTTGGTTTAATTTATAATATAATATTACGAAAATACTACACATTAATTTGAATAAAAAACTTTTTTTTTTTAAACTAAATGAGATAATATCTGTAAATTTATTGTTTTAAAAAATGCATAATATATTTTTTTGTTAAATAAATTATGAAAACAATTTGGTTTCATTCATAATATAATATTATGAAAATACTACACATTAATCTGAATAAAAAAAAATTTTTTAAACTAAATTATAGATAATATCTGTACATTTATTGTGTTTTATGGCACTATTAACAACATAAATATAGAACCAAAATATGCACGTTGTATAAAATGAAAATTCTGTACTATGGGTCTGTTTACACCTGGCCACTTCATGTGTTTTCTGTGATGGGAGCTATCCGGTCGTGAAGAGACCAGCCCTCCGAAACGCATTCGAGACGGATTTGAATCCGATCGCTCAAACACATCAGGAGGAGATCTGGGCCGCTTTCCAGACGAAACTGGACAAGTGTAAACGCATCTGGTTGTTGAAACCGCATATGTACATTTTACTAAATTTTACACTATGCGTGTTAAAGGCTATATGTCATGTTATAGCGAGACGCTACTGCAACACACATCACAGAAGATGAGCATCTATTCATCAAGCCAACGTGCAAACTATCACACATCAAAGTGAAAGTAAGTCTCAGACGTTCAACACACAATCGTCTTCATTAAAAGTAGAGAACCGAAATGATCTTACCAGGGCTCTCTTATTGCGGTCTTTGATTTATAAAATGCTGACACTTAAACTAAGTGTTTTGCCACTTTTGCCCTTGTTATTACTGTATTTTTAAATGGAAAAGGCACTTTATTAAAAAAAAAAAAAAGTGATTATTTGTTATGCATGTTTATTAAAAACAAGTTTTGTAATAACCAATTTTTTCCGGACCTTTGACATTGATGAAAATTCAGATTTGGACCTTTGAATGTAGACTTTGAGAACCCCTGCTCTATACTATCTTAGACTATACTTGCCCATGCAAAGCCTGTTGCCAGGGTGTTGCTATAGTGTTCCAAGTGTTTATAGTGCGTTGCTATGTGGTTGCTACAGGATGTTCTGGTTGGTTGCCAGTGTCAGTGATATTGCGGTCGGTATTTACGGGTCAGGTGTTCATCATCATGTCTTCTTCATCATCCTCATCCTCATCATGTCAGAAGTAATGCGGTGGTGCTGGTCTGTGAGTTTGTAACGACCCTCTGAGGACTTCATTTCCTGCGGACCGTCAAACCAGACCATAAAACCAGAGCTGGAAATTAGCCACTAATTAAGAAGGTTTCTAATGATGAAAAAAAAAGTTTATTTATTTTTGTTGCTCTTTATGTGGAGCAACACAGTTCTCTTCATCGATTTATTTGTAGTTTACCGCTTTCTTCTTGTACATTTATCTCTAAAGGATCCAGTTATATGTTATACAGAACCACTAATGAAACATCAACAACTCTTTGAATCAACGAAGAACCATAAAACCATAATTATAATAATAACAAGGACGTAAACTGCTCTAAAGAACCATTGATGTGTGTATTTTCTTTCTTTCGGCGGCATTTGTGTATCCACCAATTATTTGAAATCAAAGCTATTTTGCATATGAATAATGGACGATTCATAAATTTAATCTTTTGGTCTGTAAAATTACAATTATGTTATAGATTTTAGACAAAATATAGACTTTGACTCTGCATAAGTGTGGTTTTATAGCACATCATTGAACTTTATTAACCCAATGAAGAAAATGATCAAATGCACATAAAGTGAAAGTATGCACTAATATGAACATTTTGGCCGATACGATAACCGATAATTCTTTATATTTTAAAGCCAATAACCGATATATTGTCCAACAAATCTAAATCCGAGATTTTATATCATTTTTGAGAGCCTGATTACAAAATCAAAAGTCTCACCATTAATATCCATGTCCCAAACACACACAATTATAATGATGTTCTCAGTATTATTTTTTATGTAGCCGATATGACAGACTTGTTGCTTATTTTCCTTCATGTTGAACAGTGCGCATCTGAAGAGTCTCAGCTGAAGGAAATAATACATTATTTATCGGCTTTAATATTTACAGGTGAAACTAGAAACATTAGAATATGGTGCAAAAGTTCATTTATTTCAGTAATTCAACTTAAAAGGTGAAACTAATATATTATCTAGACCCATTACATGCAAAGTGAGATATTTCAAGCCTTTATTTGTTATAATTTTCATGATTATGGCTCACAGCTTATGAAAACCTTTTCACAATATTCTAATTGTAAGCCATAATCATCAAAATTATAACAAATAAAGGCTTGAAATATCTCACTTTGCATGTAATGGGTCTAGATAATATATTAGTTTCACCTTTTAAGTTGAATTACTGAAATAAATGAACTTTTGCACCATATTCAAAATTTTAATCCATTATTTATCAGCTTTAATATATCGGACGAATTCTTTTATTGGGCCGATAACATTATAAAACACATATACCAGCCGGTTGATACCGATATAGTGGCTGATATATCGTGCAGTGAAAGTGATTCAACAAAGCGTGTTTTCTGAGCTTTTGTGATTTGTCTTGTTTAGACTCAACCGAACCTCATGACGAATGATACAGCAAACGCTCGTCATCCTCCATATCACAGACAGACAGTGAGTGACTCGATTGTGATTTGATATAAAGGGCAGTTTGTGTGACATTTGAACTTGTGCTTTGTCTGATTGGCTGAGATGCTTCCTCGGCTCCCGATAGACAGTTTGATATATGACATCTAGACGAGGCACTCGGGTCCAGATTTGTTTTCCCACAACACAGCTATTGTTCTTTAATTTCCAAATGTTATTGCCAGCCTGCGTATTAATAAAAGAGTTTGACTCAGTATGACGCTGTGAATGCGGTGCTCATCACTCATGAATCAGGACATATAATCACAGGAGTATCTCTCATATCCTCCATCACTTTTTTCTTTTTTCTTATTTCTTTCGATTATTTTAATTTCTTGTATGTAAAGCACTTTGAATTACCATTGTGTATGAAATTAACTAAATAAAGTTGCCTTGCTCTTCCATTCAAAACTTTGAGGTCAGAAAATTAATACTTTTATTCAGCAAGGACGCATTAAACTGATAAAACATGACAGTAAAAACTGTTAACAATGTTACAAATGATTTCTAATTCAAATTAATGCTTAATATTAATCAAAGAATTGAACTGTATCACAGTTTCCATTAAAATATTATGATAATCATAAATGTTTCTTGAGCAGCAAATCATCGTATGTGACCCTGGACCTCAAAACCAGTCACATGGGTAACATTTTTGAAATTGAGATGTATACATCATCTGAAAGTTGAATAAATAAGCTTTCCACTGATGTGTGGTGTGTTAGGATAGGACAATATTTGGTCGAGACACAACTATTGAAAATCTGGAATCTGAGGAGCAGTTTGTGTGACATTTGAACTTGTGCTTTGTCTGATTGGCTGAGATGCTTCCTCGGCTCCCGTTTTTTTTTTTTTTTTTACTGACCTCAAACAAGGTCTGTTTTCTTTTGGGAGCAATGCATGTTTAGGCACCTCATTGTTGATCAATCCCAGTACATATAAAGTCCATCCGCTCCATATCTGACCGTCAAGCCCACATCAGCAGTTTTACTGCGGTTATAAAACCATTGAGCCGTTGCTTTTCTCCTTGCGATATGTTGTAGACTTTGTAGCAGCCGACTTTAATATGCCACTTAAATGCAGCACAGGGCTGTTTGGATTTACATCGTATACATTATATAGTGGCCTGCCTGTTCCTGTTTTTGGTGACATTAGTCTGAAATCGGATTAAATGGATGTCTGTCGGATGAGCACTTTTCTGCATCTCCTCACTGATCGTCTTGTTTTGACCAGAAAACCTGGTAGCAGTTCCTGGATGTGCTGTTCATGTCGGGGTCATCTGTTGCTCACATCAACACGACTGTAATTACACTTCATCAGGAATAATGAGATCCTCCTGACGAGTCCATCAGCACGGCTGCCTTTAGAAGAGCATATACTGGATACTCGTACAGTATGCATTATACTAACTGTGCATAGTGTGGATTATACAGTACATCTTACAAACTATATTTGCCTAAATTAATTGCATTCCCACAATGCATTTCACCTGACGTGACTTTCCACTTCTAGTGCGATCAAATTAACCGGAAGTGAAATCAATGAAAGCTTGAAATCTTTTTTTAAATCTCACAAATCTGACTTTTTTTCTTGCAATTGCAAGTTTATATATTTTTTTTTTCATAAAGTTCCAATCAATTATGACTTTTTCCTTCAGTTTTTCACATGTTTTTGTCTTGCAATTCTCAATTTAACCCCTTAAGCGGCACCCCCCTTTTGTTAAATAGACATGAAAATGTACATTTTGAACTTAAATGGTTGTAATTCAAGAATGCTTTGGAATATAGATGTAAGATTGGTCTTGTTTTAAAGAAGACATTTGGCAGATTGTTGTAGAAGTGAAATAAATTAAGAAAGTTAAACAGAAAAAAAGTTAGAGAAGTTTGAGTTTATGAAAATGTACAATGTTAAAAATTTAATTATTCATATTTTATATAAAATATATATTTTCAAAACCTGGAGGACTCTAAAAATGCAAAAAATCAAAGCCAAAAATCTGAACAAGTTGTGTTTCAAATGTTAGGTTGATATCTCAGAAAATAAGCGTTCAGTGAGATTTAGTTTGAGCGCAGTACCACACTTCTCCACTAGTGGACATCACTGCCAATAAAAGGGCGCCTCCATTTGCATATGTTGTTTGAGTCTGAACCATTATTTTTACATTTTTCATACAATTTATGAAGTACACATCCTATTCAGAAGTAGTGTTGGAAGTTTGGCAGATTTAGAAATGAACTCGTCCTCTAAGAAACACAAGAAGATCACGTATGTGCATTATAGCTCGCTGCACATCACTAATGCTGAATCTATTATTATTTTCTTTATATTTAAAACATTTTCAGACCTTTTTTTCTAAAAGAATTGAACAGATGCTATCTTTTGAACTCTTGGCATGAAAACAAACTGAGGTTTCTACCATTCTTTCATGATTTTTCATGTTCATCACTATTTCAAAATAAAGGTCTGAACACGCCTCAGGAGTATGAACATATTCTTGTTGCAAATTGATAAATTACAACTCCTCTGTAATTTATTTTGAAAATAGGTCACCAAATATGTAATCTAGAGATTGTAAGCTTTCAAATGATATATAGTTTGTCAAGATTAGTTTAGGTTTAGTATAGGATATTACAGTTTTAAATATGTAATGGTCGTGGTGCCAATGTAAGGGGTTAATTGTAAGATAAAAAGATGAAATTACCTTTTTTTATGTTTTAATTCTGTGGTGAAAACAAACTTCTATTGAAATCAGCTGCGATTTTTAAATATCTCCTTTCCTACAATTTTTTTTTAAAGGGGTCGTGACATGAGAAATCAAATTTGCCTTGATATTTTGACATATAAGAGATCTTTGTTCCATTAAAACATCCTGCAAGTTTCATGGTTTAAAACGTCCTCATTATCAACAAAGCATCTATTTAATCAAAAACAGCTCGTTTGGAAACTACAGGATTTGTGACGTCACACAGAGAAATACATTTGGATATGCCCGCCTCCAGAGCGAGACATCGGCCAATAGTTACACATCATCACACCATAGGCCACGCCCACTGTCGTTCAGTCGCTTAACGGATGCCGTTTGCTTAGTCGAGTCAGAAGCAAATATTAGCACTTACTCGCGTGCAATAGCGATTGGGTGTTGATAATATTTCCAATGCAATGACATTAGCCAATCATGACAGTGGCCGTTTACTGACACGCCTTAAAGTAGCCAAGCCTTAAAAACTGATCATTTCAGACACAGGCTCAGAATGAAGGTGGAAAATAATCATTTTTATGCTTATAAATGCGTTTTTTTGTGCAATTTTTTTAAATTAACATTTATTAGTGAACCTCAAAGAACATATTAATGTCACGACCCCTTTAAAAACTACAAAACAACCATATTGATCCTTGCTGCAACCATTTAATGTAGCTGGAGTCTTTTTTTTATCTTGTTTTGTTTTTTGAGGACGTTTTTGAGATCACACATCCTGTTCGGGTTGATATCTGTTTAATTTGACGAGTTTCTACCAATTGACATGAATTTGTTTGACTGGACACAACCTTTGACATCACCAACAAAACATATGGGAAGTGTTTTTGCTCTCTTTTTAAAGGGGGGGTATAATAACCCTTTTCACAAGATATAGAATAAGTCTCTGATTTCCCCAGAGTGTGTGTGTGAAGTTTTAGCTCAAAATACCCCACAGATATTTTTATATATCATGTTAAAATTGTCACTTTTTGAGGGTAAGCAAAAACACACCGTTTTGTGTCTGTCCCTTTAAATGCAAATGAGCTGCTGCTCCCGGCACAGGGGGCGGAGCTTCAAGAGAAATTTTCAAAAACCTTTAGCCTTTTATGTTCAAACCGGAGTCAGAAAAAGATGGAGAGACTCAAGAAGAAGTGACAACATGTTGACAACATTTCTGAATGGTTAGTTGATGATTTATGAAGCTTATGTGTCATTGATTAGCATATTCTGTCATGATAATCTATAAATCGTGTTCCGGGGGCGGGGTTTATGTAAATTTTAGGGTTGGTGATGTCACTAACCCGGGAGGAATGTCGTGTAGTTCCTACCAGCCGTTTGTTGTAGTTCTTAAAAAGCGATTTCTTTAAAAGCAAATATCTCCCTTTGCTCTGAACTTTGAGCGTTGTAACTTTGCAGATGTTGTTTATGATCAAACACAACATTACACACTAACTACAGTTAGAAAACACAACATTACACACTAACTACAGTTAGAAAACACAACATTACACCACCACTTTAAAGGCGATATTCATATTTATCCTGCTGTCTGAACTGTGCACCACATTATGCACACATTATGCGGTTGGTTGCATTTTATTACCCGCATTTGGCATTATGTTTCAGTTTATAATCATGATGGACTGATGGAGTTACTCATTGAGGGTTGTGAGATTGAACTATTGCGCCGACTAGTGGTGAACATGTGCAATAGACATTTTTTAAAAGGGAATAAATAGTGTTGACATCTTTATTAAATGTTACAAAATTAGGTTTATTGACAGTGAGTTTGTGTGTGCTTATTGTGAGCAATGGAATGTATGAACACATGAAAACATTACAGATGTTCATGAACAGCTGCCCTCGTGAACGCCTGTGGAAACCGTCGGTGCGCGCCGTGTCTTCTTCACGTTTATTGGCAGTAAAGGTCATACTTCAGTCTGGCTCCGAGTTTTGTCCCGGATAGTTTCGCTTGGAAGAGCTCATCCATCTGTTTACTCTGGACATCGGAGAAATGATTCTTCCAGTCGCCGACCTCGCCTGTGGACAACAGAACATTACACCAGCAATCCTTTCATCATAACCAGCAACTGTAAACATGATGTTAATCATCTATCTATCTGTCCATCGTTCTATCTATCATTGCATCATTCTATTGTTCTATCTATTGTTCTTTCTATCGTTCTTTCTATCGTTCTTTCTATCGT
This sequence comes from Phoxinus phoxinus, assembly GCF_949152265.1. Classification (NCBI taxonomy): domain Eukaryota; kingdom Metazoa; phylum Chordata; class Actinopteri; order Cypriniformes; family Leuciscidae; genus Phoxinus; species Phoxinus phoxinus. The sequence goes on from NC_136897.1 coordinate 27,994,664, forward strand.
TCTTTCTATCGTTCTTTCTATCGTTCTATCTATCGTTTTTTCTATCGTTCTATCTATCATTCTTTCTATCGTTCTATCTATCGTTCTATCAATCGTTCTTTCTATCGTTCTATCAATCGTTCTATCTATCTATCGTTCTATCAATCATTCTTTCTATCGTTCTATCAATCGTTCTTTCTATCGCTCTATTGATCGTTCTATCTATCATTATTTCTATCGTCCTATTGATCGTTCTTTCTATCGTTCTATCATTCTATTGTTCTATCAAATAATTTTTTCTATCGTTCTTTCTATCGTTCTACCGATCGTTCTATCTATCATTATTTCTATCGTTCTATTGATCGTTCTTTCTATCGTTCTATCATTCTATTGTTCTATCTATCGTTCTACCGATCGTTCTATATCATTCTTTCTATCGTCCTATTGATCGTTCTTTCTATCATTCTATCATTCTATCATTCGATTGTTCTATCTATCGTTCTTTATTGTTCTTTCTATCATTCTATCGTTCTTTATTGTTCTTTCTATCGTTCATTCTATTGTTCTATCAATCATTCTTTCTATCGTTCTATCAATCATTCTTTCTATCTATCAATCATTCTTTTTATCGTTCTATCAATCATTCTTTCTATCGTTCTATCAATCATTCTTTCTATCTATCAATCATTCTTTCTATCGTTCTATCAATCATTCTTTCTATCTATCAATCATTCTTTCTATCGTTCTATCAATCATTCTTTCTATCGTTCTATCAATCATTCTTTCTATCTATCAATCATTCTTTCTATCGTTCTATCAATCATTCTTTCTATCGTTCTATCAATCATTCTTTCTATTGTTCTATCGATCATTCTATCGATCGTTCTGTCTATCGTTCTGTCTATCGTTCTATCACTGAAGTATAAGTTGACCAGCTCTACTTCTCAGATGTTTCTCCTCAATAATCGATATGAACTCAAACATTTCTCATCATATTCTCAAAAGATCAAATGATCCGGCTGTTATCTGCAAACATGTTTTACTCTGTCCCCGAGGAACTAGGAGAATCATCTGAGTTAGTTACGTTAGATCTGAAGTCCATCTTTTACCTTTTCTGAAGAAGACGTTGCCGAAATTGCCATGAGATTTCTGGGAGTTTTCCAGCATAGCGCTGAACGTGCTCTCTCCGGCGATGCTGGCGACCTGCTCATCCGTCAGCGGAAGCTTGAAGAACTCGGAGACTTTCTTCACTCCTTCTGACAAGTTCTGCACGAACAGAAGAAATGTTTAAAACTCAGACTGGTAACAATAAGGGCCGTATAATTCCTATTTTGCACCCGACGTACAGTAAATTCGGGAATGAACTTGCGCTCCGCGGTTCAGCGAAAAGAGGCGGCGTGTTGTGTTCTGGCGCAAACGTTCCCGGCTGCTATTCTGCAGTTTCAGAAAACAATTGACCGTTCGCAAAGACCCGCCCCCCTTAGTTACTGTCGCTATGCCCGACAAGCTATGCCGCTCACACACAGTGAGAAACACATCGCGGAGCAGAGAGGACTCTGAACAACACGCTGACAGACAGGACAGACCAGCTTACTTTTAAATATTAAACGTATTACAGTTTTTCTCGATTGTTTACACACATTTTCTGAAAGCATGCCTCATATTCTCAGAACTCTACACACAACTCAAAAAACACACACACACTGGGCAAAACCCCTCGATTCTCCTGCAAAATGAAACTTTACATTTCAAAACAATGTTATTTCTTCTCAAAATGGTATTTCAAATGACACACACACACCATCATATGAAAAGACATTTATAAGAAGCAGTTGAACACTGATGTGCTCGATGTAAAACACTTCTCCTCCATTCATCATAATGACTTAGGCCTTTTTGTTCAGTGTTACACTTACTACACACAGTACATAGATAAGTGTGTTGTAAAATATTTGAGAATATTGTTTCTATACTCATGAACACACAAATACACGGTAACAAATATATTTGATTTTTCCCACAAAAACAATGTACATCCCAACCAACACAAAGTTGCACATACTGTGGTTCTACATACAAAATAACAGAAGACTTTACTGTATACAGTTACAGTAAAAAAAAATAGCTCCATTGAAGAGATCTCCTGTTGCCCTTTTATGCTAAAGCTCTGATTGCTGACTGTAAAACTGTGTGACGGTGTTTGATCATGTGATGAGTCAGTGTGCATATCTGAATGGCAGTGTGTTCCTTGTGAAAACAAGAGATTTTCTGCATGAAAATTGAGCCAAATGCAGAGAATTGTGTGTAGTGTTTTGAAAAAAAGTGTGTATTAGAGCTGCAGTTTGAGTGTAAAGCAGGAATTGTGCTTGTAGTTTAGCAGAACTGGATCAGGGGGTTGGTGCATGAGTTACATGTTGTGGTGATTGTGTCTCAAGTACCAGTAATTGTGTGTAAACAATTGAGAAAAACTGTAAACAAAGTCTGACCTTTCAAATTTGGTCATTTTTTTAAAGAAATTTAAACAATAAATAGCGTTTTGTGGCTCTTTAACGTGTGTGTCAGATCGCTCAGTTAAAGCCGCTCGTGAACCGATCATCTCTTCCTTCTAGTTCATTTATAGCATCAAATAAACATGAATGAACATCAGAAGGAATGTTGTTTTAACCGCGGAAAGACGTCAGTACACTCCGCTTCTCAAGCTCAAATCCTCCATGTTAATCTACTAACTCTCCTGACTGCTTTGTCAACCTATGTTAGCCTATAGCTTAAAGTTAAAGTATATTAATAAGTTGAGTTATTAACTTATGTTTATTTGACAGTGATTTCACATTTCTTGTAGGAAGGCTAAATACAAAGAAAATATTAACATTAATTTATTTGTACCATTTTTATTTCTAAAATATTATATAGGAGAAGGGTTTCAGAGACTTGGGAAATTAATTTTTCAGAAGTTAGAAGGTACAGACATTAATTGTGGGCGTTCTTGGCAGTTTTTCTTGAGGCTTCCGGAATTATATCGTATCGATTGAAATTAAGAAATATATCGTGATATAAATTTTGGCCATATCGTCCAGCCCTACATCAAATAAACATGAATGAACATCAGAAGGAATGTTGTTTTAACCGCGGGAAGACGTTAGTACACTCCGCTTCTCAAGCTCAAATCCTCCGTGTTAATCTACTAACTCTCCTGACTGTTCTGTCTGACAAAATGGCGGATGCTGAAGTATGATTGGTCAGATCACCTGTCAATCAAACTCCCTGCGAAGGGTCAATTATCAGCCTTCATGATCAGAAATATGTGTTTAACTTGTGAACTCGGTTGTTGCACCTGTTTCAGGTCCTCATACGTCACGATCATCACGTTTGGGTCGTCGAGACGTTTCTCCCAGGCGAGAGCGTGATCAAAATAAGATCCCCAGGCCACTGAAGACGAGATGCAAAAAAGACGTTATTACTAAATAATTTTATTCAATTAATATTGAACTTGTTGTGGTTGAGTGTTTTCCCACCTTCACCAGCCATGAAGTCGGAGAAGAACTTGTCCCACGGCTCCGCGCTGGGCAGAACCGGGTTTTTGTTCATGAAGTGGAAGTATGAGACGAGCGTGTCTTTTGGGTTTCTGAACACCACCAGGATCTGGAAATGATGCGATGAGGAGATTAGATGAGAGGAAATAGTGTGTGTGTGTGTGTGTGTGTGTGTGTGTGTGTGTGTGTGTGTGTGTGGCTGCAATGGTCGAGTCCACTCTGCACCATCTTTATCTTTAGCCCCAAAGCAACAAAAGTGGTGTTTAATGTTTTTTTTTTTATGTAAGTTTTGCACCGGACGGCACATAATTCATATGATGCATTATGCATTTTGAAAGGGATTGCATTTTTTTGTTTTGTTCTGATTTATGATAAAAAAAAGTTCTATATTGGCTAACAAATGTCATCACTTACATGGAGACACTTTACTGGACCTCAGTAGTTAAAAAAGCTTATATCAGACAAAATAATAAATATCCGATAACCGATATAAAATCAATGGAAGTGTTTGTGTGTGTGTGACTGTGCGTGCGTGTGTGTGTGTGTTAGTGTGTGTGTGTGTGTGTTAGTGTGGGGGGGTACTGTGTGTGTGGGGGGGGGGGACTGTGTGTGTAAGTGTGTGTGTGGGGGGGGGACTGTGTGTGTGTGTGTGTGTGTGTGTGTGTGTGAGAGAGAGAGAGACTGTGTGTGTGTGTGTGCGCGTGCGTGCGTGTGTGTGACTGTGTGACTGTGCGTGTGACTGTGTGTGTGTGTGTGTGTGTGTGTGTGACTGTGACTGTGTTTGTGTGTGTGTGTGTATAACTGTGTTTGTGTGTGTGTATGACTGTGTTTGTGTGTGTGTGTGTGTGTGACTGTGTTTGTGTGAGTGTGAGTGTGTGAGAGAGACTGTGTGTGTGTGTGTGTGTGTGTGTGTGAGAGAGACAGAGAGACTGTGTGTGTGTGTGTGTGTGTGTGTGTGTGTGTGTGTGTGTGTGTGTGTGTGTGTGTGTGTACACTAACATTCGAAAGTTTGCGGTCGATTAGATTTTTCGCTCACCAAATCATATATTTGATCAAAAATACAGTAAAAATAGTAATATTGTGAAATATCATTACAATTTAACATAGCTACTCTAGAGCTAAAGCCAAAACAATCTATGTTACTGTAATTTCCTATCATCTCTGTAAAGCTGCTTTGAAACGGTCTATAGTGTTAAAAGCGCTGTATAAATGACTATTTTCTATGTAAATATTTAGTAAAAGCTGTATTTTCAGCATCATTACTCCAGTCTTCAGTGTCACATGATCCTCCAGAAATCAGTATAATATGAGGATCTGATGCTCAAGAAACATTTATGATTATTATCAATGTTGAGAAAAGTTGTTGAAATGTGATACTTTTTTGTAGGATTATTATTATTATTATTATTTTTAAGAATAATAGTTCAAACAAACAGCATTCATTTGAAATAGAAATCTTTTGTAACACTCTAAATGTTTTTAAATCATTTATTGCTTCATTGCTAAATAAAAGTATAAAAACTGTTCTGACCCCAAACCTTTAGTTTGAACGCTAGAGTGAGTTAGTATCTCGTGTCACATGACCTCTGTAACGTGATTCAAAGTTCACTCGTTGTCTCTGACCTTTGGTTTCTTAGTGAAGAACGAGGCAGGCATGATGTCCGGGTGCAGATGAGTTCCCAGAAGCCTCGGCGTGGGCATTTCTGACAGTTTCTGTAAAGAGACCGTAACATTACACATGCGGTGAGGTTTCTGTGTGTTCGTGTCGCACACTCCCAGATGGTGTGTGCTGTTACTGACCTCTTGAACATCTGGAGGCAAGAACTCGACCAGCGGAGGCCTCTCAGGCGGCTTCTCATTCCTCCCAGTGGAAGCGTTCACGATCTTCCTCAACACTGCCACCATCCAGTTAAACCCTGCGAGAGATCGAATACCAGTTTAGTGGAGAGAAACAACGAGTTTATATCGGTGAGAGAAGCAAGAGCGAGTAAATGTGTCTTCAAATAATTAAAAATTTTATAGAATTTTAAAGAAGTATCTTTTGCTGACCAAGGCTGCATTTATTTGGTTAAAAATACCAACAACAAAAAAACAGTAATATTGGTAAATATTATGATAATTTAAAATAGCAGTTTTCTATGTGAATATACAGTAAAGTGTAATTTATTCCTGTGATCAAAGCTGAATTTTTTAGCATCATTACTCCAGTCTTCAGTGTCACATGATCTTCAGAAATCAGGATAATATGATTTTGCTAGATTTGCAAAAGTTAAAAAAACTAAATTAATGCTTTTATTCCGCAAGGATGCCTTAATTTGATCAAAAGTGACATTTAAATACATTTATTATGTAAAAAAATATTTTATTTCAGATAAATGCTGTTCTAATATGATGATTTGATGTAAAAAATAAAGAAAATCATTATTTTTATCAATGTTTTTTTTTCAGGGTTCTTTGATGAATAAAAAAAGTTACATTTCATTTATTTGAAATATAATCTTTTGTAACATTATAAATGTCTTTTCTGTAACTTTTGATCAATTTAATGGATCCTTTCTGAATAAAAGTATTGATTTTTTTTTTTTTTTTCTAAAAAAAAAATCTTACTGACCCCAACATTTTGAATGCTAGTGTTTCATCTTACAAAAGCTTTCTATTTCAGATAAATGCTGTTCTTTTAAACTTTCTATTCATCAAAAAAAACTGTTTTCAACATTGATAATAATCATAACTGTTTCTTGAGATCAGATCATCATATTATCCTGATTTCTGAAGGATCATGTGACACTGAAGACTGGAGTAATGATGCTGAAAATTCAGCTTTGATCACAGGAATAAATTACACTTTACTATATATTCCCATAGAAAACATTTGTTTTAATTTGTAATATTATTTCACAGTATTACTGTTTTTCTTGTATTTTTAATCAAATAAATGCAGCCTTGGTGAGCAGAAAAGACTTCTTTTAAAAATATAAAAAAACTTACCAAACTTTTGAACGGCAGTATAATATATATATATTAATATAAATTGTAAAAATGAAGTACTTGAATATATATATTAAAGTAAAAATAATAACATAAAATAATGTAAAATAATAATATAATATATGATTCAACTATTTAGATTTTTTAGATTTTGCTGTTAGCTATATGTTTATTTATATATATATATATTTATATTTATACCGCTGTTCAAAAGTTTGGGATTTTACGCAAGGATTTTGTGCTTTTATCTCTATATATATATATATAAATATATTATGCCACCATTTTTGGTGCACATTTTTTCTAAAACCCCATTCCGTATATTGTCGCATTCATTACAATGTGATATTTTTCTGTGTTTGTAAAGACGCGCTCTACTGTAAACTCAGTTCAGTGTCCAGAACTGCAGCTCGAGTCGTGAGCAGAACACACTCATTATTACGCAAGAACTGCAAACGTGTGCGTTCCAGAGCATCAGGTCACATGATCTGGATTCATGTAAACGAGGATCTATTGTGCTTTTCTTCCATGTTCATCTTCCTTCAGTGTGTAATGTTGCGGTTTGAGCATTAAAAAGCTCCAGTTCTTCTCTATATCAGTGTCAGTGTTTCTGAACTCATTGTAGTCTCGAGTTTCTTCCGGGAACGAACACGTCACAATATTCCTCATTATAATAATTAATAAGCAGAATAAAGGGGCGGGGCCTGGTTGAGTTAGTCAGTAGTGTGTTAAACTGGCGGTTATGGAAAGGGGCGCGGCATTTCCCAAACACACTCGAAGCGCTCGACCAATCACAACACACTGCTCCAGCCGACCAATCAGAGCACAGTGTGCTTTTCAGAAGGAGGGGCTTCATAGAGACAGGAAGTAAACAGAGCGTTACTGACAGACTGGGAAGAGAGGAGCCGCAACAATGGAGAATATGAGGAGAATAATCAACATTCATGATCTAGAGACTAAAATTCAACACTTTTTAAACTGGGTAATATGTCCCCTTAAAAGGCAAAATGTGAGTCTGTTATTCAGGCATTTACAACGTGACAAAAGAAAGTTATGCAACTACTAACATGTAACCCGACTCCACTAGCATTCCTTCCCAGAGTTCAGGGCTAGTTCAGCTGACTGGTTTCACTCACCACATTTAGGGTACGCGACCAGCACGAGGTCGTCCTCTCTGGCCTCCAGCTCGGCTAGCTTGTCCAGGGTCTCCGGTGGGCTGAGAACGGACGAGTACAGGATTCCCTCGCGCTTATAAAGCTTGTCTTCATCCTTCATCTTCGCCGCTCTCTCCATCCTGTCCTTCATTTGATTCACAGGTGGTGTTTGACTCATGTTTGCAGTCCTGGTGCTCGCTGTGAGACGGACACACACACACACACACAGAGAGAGAGTATTTATGCAGGGAGTGTTGTAGATCCGCCCACATTCACAAGCTCGCGTGAGAAAGGTCCGTTTGCTACACACACACACACACACAACACAAGGGCCCGTGTCAGTCTGACTGATGGAGTGTGTGAGACTGGGATACACTCGCTAGTGTTCCTGAAAAGCTGGTTTTGGCAGAGGTGAAAGGTGCAGTTTAATCTGTAGTCGGTTCATGTATCTCCGCGGCTGAACACACACTGACATGTGAAGCTTGATACTTTGCCCTTTTTGCATTTATGAGATTCTATCATTTTTTTTCATGCACTACACTTTGTTTACTTGCTACTTTCTGTCCTTTGACGTTTATCATAATAGTTTATTAGCCTGCGTAACATTTGTGTATGATCCAGTTTGACACGCCAGTTAATCTTTAAGCTCTTGTGTTTCTCATTGAGTGAACGCGAATAACATAAAAACTATCTTTGTATTTATTTTTTAAATAAAAATTATTTATTTTACAGTGTAAATCACAAGAAAAGTTATAATATATATATATATATATATATATATAATTATTTTATTTGTATTATTTACACACACTCACACACACACACACACACACACACACACACATATATAATAAAAATAAAATTATATATATATATATTTTCTTTTGATTATTATATACAGTATATATATATATATTTTTTTTTTACACTATATATATGTGTGTGTGTGTGTGTGTGTGTGTGTGTGTGTAAATAATACAAATAAAATAATATATATATATATTATTTACACACACACACACATAGTGTAAAAAAACGATATATATATATAGTGCAAAAAAACAGTATTGTTAATCTTTAAGCTCTTGTGTTTCTCATTGAGTGAACGCGAATAACATAAAAACTATCTTTGTATTTTTGTTTTAAAATAATATGTATTTATTTTACAGTGTAAATCAAAAGAAAAGTTATAATATATATATAAATATATATATATAATTATTATTTTATTTGTGTTATTTACACACACACACACACACACATATATATATATATATATGTTATTATGGTACTACCAACAAACTCCAACTTAGCAACATAGTTTCCATCTGCACATGAGCTGCAACATCACAGCCGGCAAAGAGAGACGATCGCGCACATAACGGCGGCTCTGCCTATAGAGGACTGTGCATCGCGCGCCACGACCGTAGTGTTGCACTCTCAGTGAAGGAGCTCAGAAACAATGTCAACCTTACCACAATTCATTTTAACGAAAAAATCAAGACAGACTTGTTCTCCCCCCCACACGAACAGTGCGCTACATTGGAAATTGCCATACATCACTTACCAAATAAACCTGACATAGTTGTAATTAATGAACACACCAAAGCCGTTACAATAATAGAGATTGGTTGCTCTTCTGATGCTTACATGGACACCTGCTATGCTTCAAAACTGTTGAAATATCAACCATGGTATAATGTTTTCAATAACTTTGGCTACTCCTGTAAAGTTATTGCCCTCATTTTTGGTAGTTTAGGCCATGTGCATGTTGTGTGTAAGAGGCCTGCAGATTTGCGGACCACATAAGAACAAGGCCAAAAAACTGAGCAGATATAGTTCTGTGTCAGCAGTGATCGGCAGCCTCTATATATGGAGGCGTAGGTGCCACCTTTACCCTATGTTTATCTTTTAATTCAAATAAAGAATTTAAATGTGTGTAAATAATAAAAATAAAATAATATATATATATAAATATATATATATATATCGGTATATATATAAATACTTTTGATTAAAAATGTTCAAAAATCTTGCACATAAAAAAAACAGTAGTAAATGTTTAAATTAACATGAACTAAAATCAATAAATGCTGTAGAAGTATTGTTCATTGTGAGTTCATATTGTCTAATTTTAGCAATATTAACAAATGTGGCTTTTGTATTGTAAAGTGTTACCAAAATATGTGAATTAGCATCAAGATAGCAGCCAATCCCTCACTGAACTTTATTTATATCTTTACAGCTTTATTTCCATCCTGTCCCTTTTCTTGTCACTGTGTAAATACTCAAGTTATAATCAAAGGGTTTATAACACAAGCGTATTTCTTTTGATAAAGTTGCAGGATTCAACAGGTTGCTTTGATGGGTGTCTTATGATCCATTATCATGGATAATGGATCATCATAAATGCTTATGTTTCATTATCACTTCTGCATGTGTTGTGAAATATTAATTTATTGCTGCTGATTTGTAATATTATCCTGACATTATCATTCTAGCAGTGCAAGCATGATGTCAGCAGTTTCAGACAGGGTGTGTGTGTGTGTGTGTGTGTGTGTGTGTGTGTGTGTGTGTGTGTGTGTGTGTGTGTGTGTGTGTGTGTGTGTGTGTGTGTGTGTGTGTGTGTGTGTGTGTGTGTGTGTGTGTGTGTGTGTGTGTGTGTGTGTGTGTGTGTGTGTGTGTGTGTGTGTGTGTGTGTGTGTGTGTGTGTGTGTGTGTGTGTGTGTGTGTGTGTGTGTGTGTGTGTGTGTGTGTGTGTGTGTGTGTGTGTGTTTGACCTTTAGATTAAATACACCTGCACCTTTACACTGATAATCATTACACACCTGAACTTGGACTGCAGTTATTGAATCATTTGTGTCGTCTGTATAGTTTAAAGTTCATGGACAACTTTTCTAACTTTACTTTACTAGAAAATAACTTACTCTCTTTAAAAATAAAAATAAATCAGCTGGCATCAAAATTAGCCACACTGCAGGTCAAGTGCTATTTAGTGCTTATCAATAATAGTTCATACATTAATATGGCTTAAATAAATCATCTCTCATCATGTTTCAGCTTTAAAAATATTTTTTTTAATTGTCAAGAACATTATTTTATTTTTAGGACTCGCTGCTGGAAAGACACTAAAGATTAATAAAAGTAAAACCATAAATAAATTCCTGTGAAATATCATATGACTACACAGAATTGAAGCTTTGACAAATATTTGTATTACCAAAAAACATGCATTTGTTTAGTATTTATACTTTAATCAAAACACTAAGGGGAGAAATTATTTATTTATAATAATTATATTATTATAAAATTATATGTGGAATTATTTTTGTATTACATATTATTGTATTTATGTAATTACAATAATTTATATTATTTAAAAATTATATTCTTATATTATATTATTAAAGTTTTTGTGAATTTTTATATTATTATTTATTATTCTATAATTATGGTCGCACTTCTCACTATAACTGACTATTAACTGACTTTTCCCTCAATAAACTCCTATTTAATGCTTATTAATAGTTAGTAGGATAGTTGTGAAGTTCAGGTATTATAGGATTAAGGGATGTAGAATATGATAATGCATTAATATGTGCTTTATAAGAAGTAATAAACCGCCGATATCCTAGTAATATGCATGCTAATAAGAAACTAGTTATTTGTAAGAATTGGACCCTAAACTAAAGTGTAACTGTGTACATTTATATAATAAAGAATATCATTTTTCCATGACAGCAGTGTGTGTTGGTGTGTGTGCATGCAGTGGCCTCTAGATGTCAGTATTGTTGTAGGCAGATTTATCCATGTTTTGTTCACTGGGATGTTGGGAATCCCCGGCTCCGGCTGGGATCACCATCCTCACAGCTTACTTCCACAGAAATGGTGATTAATACTCCGTGTTAGACGCTTGTTCCAATCACTAAACCCTCAGTAGTGAGCGGCAGTAATATAGTGATGTTGACTTGCACTCATTTGCATGATTTCCACCTTATATATATATATATATATATCATATTTCCCATATATATCTATCAGCCAGACTTTCGCCGCCTGCGTTCACCAGGAATGTGGCATCCTATATCCTCCTAGCCATGCGAGTTGAGTTACTTCCAGGTCATGTGACCGTCTCACATAGTATATACATCATGAGCATTTCATAGTGCTCATGCAGGCATGCTGACGGATGCGTTGAGTTGTTTAATCCTCTCTTTGGGAATTATCAGGGTATTTTCCATCTGCCGGAGCCGGAGAAGCCCGTGTCTGGAGCAACACTGGACCGGCATTCCCAATAAGCAGCTTTGAGAAGGAGGGGACTGAAGCGAACCGTCCATCTGCAGCCCTGCACATCTCACATTTACCATAGTACAAAGATTATTCACAGAAAGTTATTTATAAAGGTGACGGATTCAATCCAGTTTACTTTACTCTGGTTTAAAGTGGGCGTGAAACAGAAGTTGCACTAGTCTTTTCTTCACTATTGTGCCGTATATGTGAGTGAACAAGAACAAATGTGGGCGGGGCTTGATTGTGTCTGTGAGGATTTGAGTGGATGGTTGTGGTTTGCTATTGGCTGATCTCATGTGAGTGACAGGTTGCCCCGCCCACATTATCAGAGAAGAGAAGAGACGCTGCAAGAGGAACTTATTCTGATTCAAGATTACCAGGAACATGAATTCAACACAATAATGATGATGTGCACCGATAAATCATTTAGAATAAATACTGCAATATTGCATAACTTATTTTTTTTTCTCATGGTGACTTTGAGTGGCTGATATGTTGATTTTGCATGAAGATTATGTGATATATTTGAGCGGATCTAAATCTTGATCTGTATCTTTAAAGGCACTATAATGCATCTCTGAACTGTTATTGCTCCTGATGTGCTTTAAGGTGGAGTGTATTGTGTGGATGTTAAAATCCCTTCTTGTATCTCAGTTTTTAAGAAGTAAGGCATTTACAGTAGGTACGCACTGCGATGCTTATTTTTCCTAAGCAATCTGATGAATTTGCACTGAATGAGAGCTTTTATTAGACCACTTTTCATCCGTGGACATAATTTTAAACAGATCAGTCAAATTTAACCTGGAATCAATGTTTAGTGCAAATCTGGTATCAACAGACTATACTGTATAGATCTGACTCTGTGAGACTATAGTTTGAGTGGATCCATGACACACATCAACATTACAGTGCAGAACGGCTCGTCTCATATTATCCTGAACATTGTATAAGCATTCGTTCACTTCATGTGTCACTGAACGGCAGGGACGTGCAGAGAGTTCCTCAGGGGCAGGGGCTCAAATATAAAAAGGGGCATATATATAAATATATATGTGCTTTGCATCACATAAATAAATTATATTTTTAAAGTATATTAAAATAGAAAACCATTATTTAAAAAAAAAAAATCTGTATTTTTGATCAAATAAATGCAGGCTTAAAGCGCATTAGGGACTTCTTTTTAAAAAAAAAATAGTAATGTGTATGTGCAAAAATGTTAAAATAATAAAGTCACCATTTCGCGTGTTGATGTCAGGCAGCCTACACTTCACATAATAGGCCTACAGTAGGCCTGGGCTTCATTTAACAAACTATGATAGTTTCATAATGTAAACGGTGTATCAATATATAGACTAGGCCTACATTCAAGTGACTTGAATACTATACTTACCATTAATGCTACTTTTGGTGCTGGTTTGTAGTCAATTAACATCCATTAGTTCAACGACGGAGATTCAGATCACTTCAATGTAAATTCGTCTGTCCATGTAATTTTCAAATGATTTATTTATAAATGACCGTCCAATGATATTTGAACTTCTTGTGCCAGATGACGATTGGTCGGTGTATTATGCATGACAAACAGGCTTCAGCGAATTAAGTAATATTTTAAAATATTGGGCGGCAGTGGCTCAGTGGTTCATGTAGGTTGTCTACAAACTGAAAGGTTGGTGGTTCGATCCCCGGTTCCACTGGACCAAGTGTCGAGGTGTCCATGAGCAAGACACCTAACCCCAGCTGCTCCCGACGAGCTGAGTGGCGCCTTGCACGGCTGACACCGCCGTCGGTGTATGAATGTATGAGTGAATGGGTGAATGAGAGGCAAATTGTAAAGCGCTTTGGTGGCCATGGGTCTATGAAAGCGCTATATAAATGCAGTCCATTTACCATTTACCATTTAATATTTTAAAATATGTGTTATGTGGATTTTTTATTGAATCGACACACAACCTTTTATTATAAAAAATAATAATAGTAATAAACATTATTTTATTTTTTTTCTGCCGTCGAGCCATACTCGCTGAAAGACGCTCGAGAGCATCGGTTCCCAAGCAGACTGTGTGGGATACCTACGTGTACACTAATACATTTTCATTTTAAAATGCATAACTTTTGCTACGGTTATGCCCGCCGCCCACACACTACTCCGGAGTTTTAGAGCCTCGAAAATGGAGACCGTCAGTCAAGACCGAAGCAAGACACGCACAACTTGACGCAAGTGACGCAACCCATAGCAACGCGTTATAGCAACGACACCTCAGACTGACAGAAACGTAAAAATAAACGTGAATTTAGGCTACTTTAGTCTTGTACACATTGTCATGTAAATTATAAGCAAATGCATTTTGTTTTATTGACCACAATATTATCATTGATATATGTTTGAGAAGGGCACTTTTGATTAATTTTGAAAAAGGGCAGGGGCTCGAGCACCCAAAGCCCCCCCCTCTGCACGTGCCTGCTGAACGGAGTCTCTCAGGTGTAAACGTCACATGCTTTTGATTTTCCCGGTGAAAACGACTCAAGTCCTTCATATAAACATCAGTCTACATGCTTTCATAAGGTGCGTTTCCATTAAAAAAAAAATTCTCTCTAAATGTTGACAAAAAACTATTGCGAAATGACGGCGTGTCCATTAACCGATGTTATGCGACTAAACCGTAATTTTTTCCTCTCGCGATAATCATTTAAAAAATCATGGCGACGGATCTTGGTAGGTTTACGTATATCCCAGTCACCGCACTGGCCATTATTATTAATGGAAGTGTGTGTTTATGTGTGTTATCCAATCATTAATGGCAAGGAAAGATTCTTTCATATGAGGAGTTTCTGTGTTTCTCACTCAGTTCTGCTTCGAGGTCTTGATTGTGGCGTTTCTTTGAGGATTAGAATACAGTATTCCTGTAATTATTTTGTCTTTTATGAATTGAATAATTCTTTAATAATCCGTAATTACTTTGTCTTTTATGAATTAAATAATTCTTTAATAATCCGTAATTATTTTGTCTTTTATGAATTGAATAATTCTTTAATAATCCGTAATTATTTTGTCTTTTATGAATTTAATAATTCTTTAATAATCCGTAATTATTTTGTCTTTTATGAATTTAATAACTCGTATTCTGTCCAAACACACCGCGTCTTCTACGTCAGGTGACTGTAAATGCGCAAAAACTGTTTCCATTGCAGTTTTGCGAAAATATTTCTTTTTCAAATTGCCTGAAAAAAAAACTCATGCGAGTGTAAAAACTTTTTTGCGATAGATTGGGAGTTTTTGCGAAATTTAAGTTTTTCCATTGGGCGTATTTTCAATTCGCGCAATTTGAAGGGTAATGGAAACGTGGCTATAGATAACATAGGGAGTCTGGGAAGTTCCTTACAAGCGGTTCACACATTGGCAATAAAAAGGGGCTAACACTTTATTTTTTCAGTGTCCTTGTTACATGTACTTACCATAGTAATAACAGTAAATTATGCACAATTACATGCAACTAATCCTCAACCAAATCCTAATCCTACCCTAACCTTATAGTAAGTACATTAATATTACTCAGTACTTAAATATATAATTACACTGTAACAAGGACACCTTAAAATAAAGTGTAACCAAAAAGGGATTAATACTTGAAAAATCTTACATATAGCCCCTTTAAATTAAATGAAACTAGCAACTAGCTGAAATAAAACAAGTTTAGCTTTTTAAATATTAAGTAATGAAGATGTTTTGCTGTGGCTGTGCCTGGAATATGCTTTTACCTTCAGTTCGCCAGTTAGTCTGAAGGCTGTTCTCGCGGCTGCTGTTTTCCGTGTTGTAGTTTCATGCACTCGTCCGGCTTCAGCGGCCTGATCGTTCTGGACAGAGTTCCTGTTTCAGCAGCTTCTGCAACATCATCTTTACATGCCCACGGGTTAAAAATAGACCCCAAAAACAACAGTGAGCAAAAATACTACACTTAGAGAGACCCATGCATTCATTTAATTGCATGTATTAATTGGTATATTTCTTTTTTTTTTATCTAGATGTTTATTTTTATAGAGTTTTTATTTTATTTTTGGGTGTGTTATTGCCAGAGTCGTGCTTTGTTGTTGTTTAAAGGGGTGGTTGATTATGATTTGAGTTTTCTAACTGTAGTTAGTGTGTAATGTTGTGTTGTCTAACTGTAGTTAGTGTGTAATGTTGTGTTTTCTAACTGTAGTTAGTGTGTAATGTTGTGTTTTCTAACTGTAGTTAGTGTGTAATGTTGTGTTTTCTAACTGTAGTTAGTGTGTAATGTTGTGTTGTCTAACTGTAGTTAGTGTGTAATGTTGTGTTTTCTAACTGTAGTTAGTGTGTAATGTTGTGTTTTCTAACTAGTGTAATGTTGTGTTTTCTAACTGTAGTTAGTGTGTAATGTTGTGTTTTCTAACTGTAGTGAGTGTGTAATGTTGTGTTTGATCATAAACAACATCTGCAAAGTTACAACGCTCAAAGTTCAGAGCAAAGGGAGATATTTGCTTTTAAAGAAATCGCTTTTTAAGAACTACAACAAACGGCTGTTAGGAACTACACGACATTAGTGACATCACCAACCCTAAAATTTACATAACCCCGCCCCCAGAACATGATTTATAGATTATCATGACCGAATATGCTAATCAATGACTAGAAGATAACTAAACATGATACATTATTTCATCAACTAACCATTCAGAAATGTCCTGTTGCTTCTACATGTTGTCACTTTTTGAGTCTCTCCATTATTACTCCGGTTTGAACATAAAAGGATAAAAGGTTTTGAAATGTTCAGTGCGTGTGC
>NC_136897.1:28013900-28026400 GCF_949152265.1 Phoxinus phoxinus
ATTTTCACTGCAGAAATACTGTATATTATTGTTTTGTTGTAACAATCTAAACATATTTAAAACCAGATTAAATTACATGAGAAGTAAACCTGCATATGATACTACAACTTGCTTTCCAAATGAATCAGAAGGAATCTTTTAAATGGTTTAGTGTGGTTCTGTCTGGTTGCTAGGGTGTTGCTATGTGCTTGGTTAGATTTTTCTGATTGGTTTGTATTGTGCAATGACATTTCTATAGTGTTTGGGGTGGTTGCTAGGGTGCTGCTATGTGGTTGCTAAGGTGTTCAAAATGTTTTAGTGTGTTTCCGAATAGTTGCTGGGGCGTTGCTATGTGCTAGGTGAGATTTTCTGATAGGTTTGTACAGTGCGATAAGTTTGGGGTGGTTGTTAGGGTGCTGCTATGTGGTTGCTAAGGTGCTCTGTGTAAAAAAGGCCCCCTGGTGTTCGCTAAGCATCAGACACTTTACTGTGACTTTCTCTCTCCTACTGGATGACGCCTCGCTTCACCTGGACTCTTAGCCAATCACGAGTCGACTCAGGCTCGCTGCACGCTTGTAGCATTCTGTCCGAGATCTTTTGCTAGTATTGACGCTGACTGCACGGACTTACAACCCGCCTTAATACAACTGTCCTACTTTTGTGTGCGTCTTTACAAGTAAGAATCAGTATTTCGTTGTTCTTATATTGTCATTGTGAAAGATAGGTTGTTAGTGTTTTCTGTTCAGTGTACTAAATATAAGCTCAGCTTTTCCTGCCGGCTAGGCCTCGTGTTGTTATGCTTCTTTCTAGCGATGTATAGGTTGCCACTCGGGCATTATTCTTTGGTTACACATTGTAGAACACCAGTTAAGCACTCTCTGCGCATAGTTTGTGAGTTATCGCGGTGATATTCGCCTTCATTCCAGTTAATTTGCTATAGAGCACGCACCTCCCGCATGTACGCTAGTTGTCACGTGACACCTCTCGGCGCGGCCTGGTGTAGTTATTTATGTGACCAGCAGAGGGAGCCATTGTACTGCGAATGGTTTATCCTTTCTCATTGTTATAATTGGAGCGGTTTAGACCCGCAGAACAGCTTTGTTCATTCTTTTAATGCCAGTTTCGGCCATGTTAAAATGTTATTGTATTTTATTCCTGCTATATTATTAGAAAAGGATACAATTAATACAAATAGAGGTTTGTTGCATGATAATCATTCATTTGCATTCAACTAATGGTTATTGTTTTTGCTTATTTATCTGTTTCAGAACCACACATCAATGTACATATTCAATCATGCAGTTGTAAAGTCAATAAATACTTCTGATGAAGAAATCTTGCGTGATTCTGACCGATCACCCGCTGTGAGCTCTAATTAACGATCCAAAAACTATCTAAATCAAAAAAGCCAGTCTTCTTCTGCACAAAGTGGTCCTTCGAGCCGGATCCAGAGCTTGCAGCGGAGCAAGATGTCTACCACCTCGGATAAAGAGTCTAGTGCACGATCCAGGAGGCAGCGGTCCCTCCCTAACTACTTGCAAGATTATGACTTGTCTGATCTCCCGACCAAATCTCAAACCAAGAAGTTTTCTGAGTCACAGTCCAGAGAGCGGCTAGACGAAGAGGACCACAGCAGACCTGATTCACGCTCTGCATCCCCAGAAGGTCAGCTGCATCACAGCCCAGCGCGATGGTCAGTCACTGACAAATGGGAATCTTCTGCAGATGAGTGGAGAAGGGAGCGCCGGATACTAGAGCGTGAAAGGGAAGATCTCCTAGCATCAATGGAGGAATTAAAAATACAGAACGAGCAGCTCAGAGCCAAAGCGGAGCCCAGCAGTTTCCGTCCTGAGCCACGTACTGTAACTGCCAGAGATAGACTTTACAGAGAAGGGCTGGATTATGGAGGTGCTCCTAGCCGGTACAAATCAGTCTACTTCCAGGACAGGGAGACACCACCACAACGGTCCTCTGACAGGCATCATGACTACAGCAGAGAGACAAAGGACTACAGGGAATCAACCAGGTATGACTCTCCCTCACCAAAGCGCTCTCCTGAGTCAGTACGCAACAAACACCAGGCCCCGCGACGAGGCTATGAGTCCAGGGAAGGGCGCTACAGTTCTCATTATAATTATGAGCAGTCCAGCCACCGCCGCTCACCTGAGCGCCACGCCAGCTACAGAGACTCTTGTTATTCCTCCAGAGAATACAAAGAACCATCACGCCGAGGTGACTACTCTCCTGCACGCCGCCGCAGCTACTCTCCAGACCAGCGTGAGAGACGTAGTCCCACTTCACCTCGGCACGAGCCCAGACACCGACGCTCAGTGACCCCTCCTGGTGGACAGGAAAGAACATACAGAGGGCCCACTCCTACCATCCCGAACTTCAACTGTCCTAACCCAAGAGACTTTGCGAGACTCCGTATTGCCCTAGACAATCTCCTTCCAAGAGATGCCACTGAACGTTTCAAGTTCCAGATTTTAGTGGATCATCTGAAGCTGGAGGAAGCATTGCTGGTGGCAGATTCTTACAGCAATTCTGATTACCCCTTCACTGACACTATGGCAGCTTTAAACCAGCAGTACGGGCAGCCACACCAACTCGCCCTTCAGCGTATTGCTGAATTGATGGATGGCCCTAACATTCAGAGTGGAGACATCAAGTCATTCAGGTTGTTCGCCCTGAACGTCAGATCCCTGGTGAGCATGTTGGAGCAGCTCGGTTTAAAGGGGCAAGTTGAGCTGGACTGTGGTTCTCATGTCACCCGTCTACTGGGCAAGCTACCGTACGACCTGAGGTCCAGTTTCAGGCGCTACATCCACCCGCTCCGCATTCCTATCCCCACTCTTCTGGACCTAGCAGATTGGTTGGAATACGAGCTTCAGATCCAGGAGGATGTAGCACAATATCGATTGAGAAAGGACACTGGATCTAAGCCCAGAGACTCCAAGAGTACTGTCAAGTCGTCCCCTAGGGCCTCAGTTCTCATGCTGGGGGCTGAACCCAAATCGGTTAGGGAGCCGGCCAAATCCACTCCTTCAACCAGTCTAGATGCAAAGAAGTTCTGCCCATTCTGTGAGAACTACAAGCACACTCTGAATAGTTGCGCAAATTTCAAACTCCTCAGCGCCACCCAGAAACGTAACTGGATTCAGGACAACAACCGATGTTGGCGATGCGGCAGAGAACACAGATCAGCTGAATGTGATCTGAAGATGTGCTGTAAAACATGCAACAGTAGACACCTGCTTGCTCTGCACGATGTCAGCGATAGAAGTCTAACCAAGACTGACAAAGTTGAGAGAAGGCCTGACCAGGTGAAGTACAGTGAGAGCAAACCTTTGCCCATACCAAGTGCAGATCAAGTGCTATACATTGGCAAGCCACCGCAGGGCCATCGTGTGCTTCTCAAGGTCAGTAAAGTTATCCTCCGCCATGGTGACCAAACTCTAGAGACATACGCTGTGCTAGACGACGGCTCTGAACGCACCCTGCTCCTCCAACCGGCAGTCCAACAACTGGGACTTCAAGGACAGCTCGAGGATTTGCCCCTGCGTACAGTCAGACAGGAGCTGCAGACGCTTCACGGGGCGGCTGTCTCATTTAGCATCTCTCCAGCCTGTTCTCCAGCCATGGTATACAACATCCAAGGAGCCTTTACCGCACCCAAGCTCGGGCTGGGCCAGCACACATATCCCTTCAAAGCACTGCAGAGCAAATACAGACATTTGAAGAAGCTTCCTATCCCTTCATTCAAGGACATTGTTCCGCTACTGCTCATTGGCTCAGACCACCCCCACTTGGTGACTCCAGTTGAGCCAGTCATCTTTGGTCCCCCTGGTGCACCGGTTGCTGTCCGCACCCGTCTCGGATGGACGCTGCAAGGTCCGACCAACTATCTAAAGCAGTACCTGATCGAACAACGCTGTCTTTTCACCACCTTCGGGGCACCTCCAGCTGACATCTACCAGCATGTCGAGAGACTGTGGCAGCTGGACGTCCTCCCATGGCGCAGCGAAAAGGCCAGTACGAGGTCACGGCAGGACAAGGAGGCCCTTGAATGCTTGGATAAACAGACAGTGCGAGTAGATGTTGATGGTGTCCACCGCTATGCTACTCCTCTTCTCCGCGTGAAAAACTTTCCCCAGCTCTGTGCACCAAAGGAGGCAGTACTTCCTCAGCTCCGGAATATGGAAAGGCGGCTGGCGAAGAACCCTGAGACGGCCCAAGTCTACAACGCAGAGATCCAGAGACTTGAACAGGCTGGCTATGTGGCGAAACTACCCCATGGCACAGAGAACACCTCAAGCAGCTGGTACATCCCTCACCACCTTGTCGAGCACAATGGCAAGCACCGAGTGGTTTTTAATTGCTCTTTCCAGTACAGCGCCGCTGACTTGAACAAACTCCTGCTCCCGGGTCCAACCCTTGGTCCACCTCTCCTTTCAGTTCTCCTGCGTTTCAGAGAACATTGTGTGGCCTTCAGCAGTGACATACGGGGGATGTTTCACCAGGTGAGGCTCCTCCCGGAGGATGAGCCTCTCCTCCGCTTCCTCTGGAGGGAGCTCAAACGTGATGAACAACCCACAGTCTACCAGTGGAAGGTGCTTCCCTTCGGCACTACCTGTAGCCCCTGCTGTGCTACATACGCCCTACAGAAGCACGTCACCGACCATACTCAGCCAGCTGATGCAGTGAGAAACTCCGTGTTAAGACATTTCTATGTAGATAACTGTCTTCAGAGTGTGCCTACAGTTGAAGATGCCAAGCCCATCATCGACAAGCTGCAGTCTCTCCTTGCCGAGGGAGGCTTTGAGTTACGCCAGTGGGCCAGTACCCATCCAGACACCATCCGTCACCTCCCTGCTGAGGCGAGATCGGCTAGTGCTGAAAAGTGGATCGCCCAAGGTCACCCAGGTCAAGAAGAATCAGCCCTGGGCCTGCAGTGGGACTGTCGAGAGGACACCCTGTCCTTCAAGTGTCGAGAGACTGTAGCCACTGAAGAAGTTGTCACTATGCGCTCCATCTACAAAGTGGTGGCAAGTCAATATGACCCCCTCGGGTTTTTAGTACCTTACACCACTAGGGCCAAAGTTGTCATCCAACACCTGTGGGAGAAAAAGCGTGATTGGGACGACCCTGCTCTGCCGGATCACCTGCTAGCCGCATGGAGAGAGTGGGAGGACGAGTTACCTCACCTACAGAGCATTGCACTTCCGAGGTGTTACACTGGCCGTGAGTTAGACTCTCCCACCTGTGAGCGTGAGATCCACGTGTTCTGTGATGCCTCAGAGCGAGCCTATGGCTCTGTGGCATACCTCCGAACCGAGAATCCTCATGGAGTCGTCCAAGTAGCCTTCGTCACTGCAAGATCCAGAGTTGCTCCAAAAAAGCAGCAGTCAATCCCACGCCTGGAGTTATGCGCTGCTCTGACCGGAGCACAAATGGCTCGGATCCTCAAATCTGAACTCACATTGCACATCCAGCGGGTGGTACTCTGGTCGGACTCTACTACCGTGCTCAAGTGGCTGCAGTCGGAGTCATGCCGATTCAAAGTGTTTGTTGGCACACGGGTGGCAGAGATTCAAGATCTCACCGAGGGCGACACATGGCGGTACGTGGACTCTGCACAAAACCCTGCCGACGACTTAACTCGTGGCAAACCTCTCGACACATTGACACCAGACAGCCGGTGGGGTCAAGGCCCAACCTTCTTGTGGTGTGACCCAGACAAATGGCCACAAAGTCCTCAGATTCAGACAGAGGCAGATCAGGGTGAAGAGCTCAAAAAACCTCCATTCTGCGGCTTCACTACTACCACGCTAAATCAGCTCCCTGACGTTAAGCAGTTCTCTTCCTTTAAAGACCTCCTGACCGCCACAACTAAGACTGTACATGGGGCGGCCCCCGGCAACGTCACAGCCTATAGGCAAGCCCAGCTGGCCCTACTACAACAGGTCCAACAAGACAGTTTTCCTATTGACTATGCCCAGCTGCAATCAGGGAAACCAGTCGCCAAGAGCAGCAGACTTCTCAAGCTGGCGCCAGAGTTCGACCACAGTGACAAACTCATCCGCGTTGGCGGACGTCTGCGCCATAGTAACCAACTGGAACTGGATACTGTTCACCCGGTGGTGCTGGATGCCAAACACCCAGTCACGCAGCTGCTCATCCAAGATTATGATGACCACTTGCACCATCCAGGCCCAGAGAGGGTCTTCTCAGAGATGCGCCGCAAGTATTGGGTACCAGGAGGGCGAGAAGCTATCCGCCGCTTTCAGCGCAAGTGTCAAGAGTGTCAGAAATGGCGCGGAAAGCCACAAATCCCTAAAATGGCAGACCTACCTCCATCCAGAGTCCGACTTTTCAAGCCAGCATTTTACTCAACAGGAGTAGACTGTTTCGGGCCATACTCGGTAGTGATTGGAAGGAGGAGTGAAAAGCGCTGGGGAATAATCTTTAAATGCATGACCACCCGAGCCGTGCATATCGATCTGCTCTCCAGTTTGAATGCAGACTCATTCCTCATGGCCCTGAGGCGGTTCATCGCCCGCAGAGGAAAGCCGTTCGAGCTGATCTCAGACCAGGGGACTAACTTCAGAGGTGGCGATCGAGAGCTCCGGGAAGCATTCGCTGACCTTGCTCCCGACATCAAAGCTCAACTCGCCTCTCAGCAGATCGACTGGAAGTTTAATCCACCTAACGCCCCCCACTTTGGCGGCTGCTGGGAGCGTGAGATACGCTCAGTAAAACAAGCCCTGCAAGTCACCCTTGGATCCCAGCTTGTGACAGATGAGGTACTGAGAACCCTACTAGTTGAGATTGAGGGGATCCTCAATTCCAAACCATTAGGCTACACATCTGCAGACATCGCCGACCCTGATCCAATAACTCCCAACTCGTTGCTCATTGGGCGGCCAGATGCCTCTCTCCCGCAGGTGGTGTATCCTGACTCCGAGCTCCTAAGCAGTAGGCGTTGGCGCCATAGCCAGCTGTTGGCTGACCACTTCTGGAAGCATTTTATCCGTTTCTATCTGCCCAGCCTCCAGGCCCGACAGAAGTGGAATATTGAAAACCCAGACCTGCACATCGGCAAGACGGTCCTCATCATCGACCCGCAGTTCCCTCGCTCACTGTGGCCAGTGGGTACAGTGACTAGCGTCTTCCCCGGCCTCGACGGTAAAATACGATCTGCTGAAGTGAAAGTAGGAGACCGGTCGTACACCCGCCCTGTGGCTCGACTCATCCAGCTTCCAGAGTTGCCAGACTAATCACTAACGGACGATTGGGCGCCTTTTCCTCTGATGCAGATTCCCTTCAGTAATCTGGGGGCGGCTGTAAAAAAGGCCCCCTGGTGTTCGCTAAGCATCAGACACTTTACTGTGACTTTCTCTCTCCTACTGGATGACGCCTCGCTTCACCTGGACTCTTAGCCAATCACGAGTCGACTCAGGCTCGCTGCACGCTTGTAGCATTCTGTCCGAGATCTTTTGCTAGTATTGACGCTGACTGCACGGACTTACAACCCGCCTTAATACAACTGTCCTACTTTTGTGTGCGTCTTTACAAGTAAGAATCAGTATTTCGTTGTTCTTATATTGTCATTGTGAAAGATAGGTTGTTAGTGTTTTCTGTTCAGTGTACTAAATATAAGCTCAGCTTTTCCTGCCGGCTAGGCCTCGTGTTGTTATGCTTCTTTCTAGCGATGTATAGGTTGCCACTCGGGCATTATTCTTTGGTTACACATTGTAGAACACCAGTTAAGCACTCTCTGCGCATAGTTTGTGAGTTATCGCGGTGATATTCGCCTTCATTCCAGTTAATTTGCTATAGAGCACGCACCTCCCGCATGTACGCTAGTTGTCACGTGACACCTCTCGGCGCGGCCTGGTGTAGTTATTTATGTGACCAGCAGAGGGAGCCATTGTACTGCGAATGGTTTATCCTTTCTCATTGTTATAATTGGAGCGGTTTAGACCCGCAGAACAGCTTTGTTCATTCTTTTAATGCCAGTTTCGGCCATGTTAAAATGTTATTGTATTTTATTCCTGCTATATTATTAGAAAAGGATACAATTAATACAAATAGAGGTTTGTTGCATGATAATCATTCATTTGCATTCAACTAATGGTTATTGTTTTTGCTTATTTATCTGTTTCAGAACCACACATCAATGTACATATTCAATCATGCAGTTGTAAAGTCAATAAATACTTCTGATGAAGAAATCTTGCGTGATTCTGACCGATCACCCGCTGTGAGCTCTAATTAACGATCCAAAAACTATCTAAATCAAAAAAGCCAGTCTTCTTCTGCACACTCTGAATGTTTTAGTATGTTGCTATGTGATTGCCAGGGCATTGCTAAGATATTCTGAATGTTTTAGTGTGTTTCTGTGTGGGGCATTATTATGTGCTTGGTGAGATTTTCTGATTGGTTTGTACTGTGCCATGTGTTTTGGATGGTTGCTAGGGTGATGCTATGTGGTTGCTAAGGTGTTCTGAATGTTTTAGTCTGTTGCTATATACTTGGTGAGGTTTTCTGATCCATTTTCTACCATGCTATGAAGTTGCCATAACATTTGAAGTGGTTTTTAGGGTGTTGATATATGTGGTTGACGATGTTCTAAATGTTTTTAGTGTATTGCTAAGTGGTCACTCAGGCGTTGCTAAGGTGTTCTGAATGTTTTAGTGTGTTGCTATGTGGTTGCTAAGGTATTTTGAATCTTTTAGTGTGTTGCTGTGTGGTTACTAGGGCATTATTATGTGCTTGGTGAGATTTTCTGATTGGATTGTACTGTGCCATGTGTTTGGGATGGTTGCTAGGGTGATGCTATGTGGTTGCTAAGGTGTTCTGAATGTTTTAGTGTGTTTCTGTGTGGGGCATTATTATGTGCTTGGTGAGATTTTCTGATTGGTTTGTACTGTGCCATGTGTTTTGGATGGTTGCTAGGGTGATGCTATGTGGTTGCTAAGGTGTTCTGAATGTTTTAGTCTGTTGCTATATACTTGGTGAGGTTTTCTGATCCATTTTCTACCATGCTATGAAGTTGCCATAACATTTGAAGTGGTTTTTAGGGTGTTGATATATGTGGTTGACGATGTTCTAAATGTTTTTAGTGTATTGCTAAGTGGTCGCTCAGGCATTGCTAAGGTGTTCTGAATGTTTTAGTGTGTTGCTATGTGGTTGCTAAGGTATTTTGAATCTTTTAGTGTGTTGCTGTGTGGTTACTAGGGCATTATTATGTGCTTGGTGAGATTTTCTGATTGGATTGTACTGTGCCATGTGTTTGGGATGGTTGCTAGGGTGATGCTATGTGGTTGCTAAGGTGTTCTGAATGTTTTAGTCTGTTGCTATATACTTGGTGAGGTTTTCTGATCCTTTTTCTACCATGCTATGAAGTTGCCATAGCATTTGAAGTGGTTTCTAGGGTGTTGATATATGTGGTTGACGATGTTCTAAATGTTTTTAGTGTATTGCTAAGTGGTCGCTCAGGCGTTGCTAAGGTGTTCTGAATGTTTTAGTGTGTTGCTATGTGGTTGCTAAGGTATTTTGAATCTTTTAGTGTGTTGCTGTGTGGTTACTAGGGTGTTTGGGGAGCCGTTTTTTCCCTAATGGTCTCCGTTTGCACTTCTCCTCCCTTGTTTATTGGGCGTGTTAAACAAGCGCAGAAGGATGAGAGCGCTCTGTGCCACGGGACGCTGTGAGCGTGTGTGACGTGAACCGCTGTCGGTACACAGTGTTCCCAGAGAGTGGCCTATATACGGCAGCGAAAGCGAGGACATCATGTCTCCTGCTGCGACCGCCTCGTTTCACATGCTTCCCAGATTATAATCCCAGCGTGTCCTAATCAGAACTCAAAGAGGAGGGTCCCCCTTTCTGCATGGGACCCCTCCAAATCAATTCTGCATCACTCACTAGTTTGCAAGGGTGTCCTCGTCGGAGGAAGGAGTCCTGAGGTGAACTCCGGCCCAGACAGGTGTTACATAACGTCTGGCTGGCTTTTCTTATGAGCCGCCAAAAGATCTGACTTGGTTTTTTTTGGGTTTGCTGGTTTTGGGGTTGAGTGATATGTTGGGACAGGGCAGCTTTTAGCTTCTCATTACAAGACCATGCAGAGTTATAAAACAGCAACTTGCGTTAATGTGTGTTTATTCCTATTATTTCATGCTGAAAGCAAAGTGCACTTAAATCTGTTATCCACATTAATTTTGTAGCTTTTTTACTGTAATACAACTATTGCTGGGTCTATTTTGTTTCTCCATATTAGAACATATTAGACAGTTGATGAACCGAGACTTCAAATTATTATTATTTTTTTTCTACATAGCTCTAGACTTACATTTCTGCATGTATCGGTTCACTTCATATCTGGATACTTTTAATACTCTAGACACATTTCAATCTGATTTTAGAGCTTTGCATAGTACTGAGTCAGCATTGCTGAAGGTTACAAATTACATTCTGCTGTCCATTGATTCTGGGTCATCTGCTATCCTGATATATATATATATTGATATATATTTCAACCCTGGCTGGGTCAACTCAACTCAACTTTATTTATAGAGCACTTTCAACACCACAAGTGGAACTAATGTGCTGCACAGAAAAAGGTAACACTTTATTTTACAGTGTCCTTGTTACATATGTTACATGTACTTACCATAGTAATAACAGTAAATTATGCATAATTACATGCAACTAACCCTCAACCAAACCCTAATCCTAGCCTAACCCTATAGTAAGTACATGTAGTTGATTATTATTACTCAGTACTTAAATATATAATTACACTGTAACAATTACACCTTAAAATAAAGTGTAACCCAGAAAAATATAAAATAAAAACAATGCAAACATATGACATACACAAGCATTTTCAAATGCTAAAGAAAACAAATGTGTTTTAAGTGCAGTCTGAAAAACACCCAATGAAGGAGCAGATTTTACAGACACCTGAGTGAGGGTGTATGATATGACCTCAGGATCCTAGGATGCATCTTTGACGTACAGTATTTAAGTGCCACATTTTACACTATTGATCATTTACATTTACAGGTGAAACTGGAAAAATTATAATATGGTGCAAAAGTTCATTTTCATTACTCTCTCACTCTCTCATTTCAGTAATTTAACTAATATATTATATATGAACAATTCCAGTCTGGTTTCCGTCCTTATCATAGCACGGAAACAGCATTACTTGAAATCACTAACAACCTTCTTCGAGCGTCTGACTCTGGCTTACTATCCATTCTTCTTCTGCTTGATTTGAGTGCGGCCTTCGATACTATTTCACACACCATCCTTTTGGACAGACTCTCCTCTATTGGAATTACTAGCACACCTCTTAACTGGTTTCATTCATATCTTTCAGGCCGCACTCAGTTTATTCAGTTAAAATCATTCACATCTCATTCTGTCCCTGTCACAACAGGTGTGCCCCAGGGCTCTGTTCTGGGGCCCTTACTGTTTATTATTTATCTTCTTCCCCTTGGTTACATCTTCCGTAAACATCAGATAAATTTTCATTGCTACGCAGATGACACCCAGCTCTATCTTTCAACTAAACCTAATTCCACACTTCCACCATCTTCCCTTACTAACTGCCTTCTTGACATAAAATCCTGGTTCACATCAAATTTCCTTAAATTAAATAGCAATAAAACGGAATTGCTTCTTTTAGGTACAAAATCAACATTAAACAAACTCCATAATTTTTCCATTTTCATTGATAACTCCTTCATTTCCCCCTCCCCTCAGGTTAAGAGTTTGGGTGTCATCTTTGATAGCACCCTGTCTTTTACATCTCATGTTAACAATGTTACCCGGTCTGCTTACTACCATCTTCGTAATATCAACCGTTTGCGTCCTTGCCTCACGCCTCACTCCACTGCCATTCTTGTTCACAGCTTAGTCACCTCCCGTTTAGATTATTGTAATTCCCTTTTGTTTGGCCTCCCACATAAAACTCTTCATAAACTTCAACTGGTCCAAAACTCAGCTGCTCGTATCATTACTCGCACCCCTTCTATTCATCACATCACTCCTATCTTACAACAGCTGCATTGGCTCCCTATTATTTATCGTATCAACTACAAAATACTTATCCTTACTTTTAAAGTCATTCATAATCTGGCCCCTTCATATCTTTTTGATCTCCTCCATATACCCACACACACGCGTACTCTTAGATCCTCTTCTTTTATTCATTTCACCGTTCCCCGTGTCCGCCTTGTTACTATGGGGAGTAGAGCTTTCAGTTTCTCTGCTCCTCAGCTCTGGAATTCGCTTCCACCGGACCTCCGTAATATTGATTCTCTCTCACTTTTCAAATCCAAACTCAAAACTCATCTGTTTAGAATAGCTTATTCCCTTTGACCACAACTGCACTATATTTTAATTGTATTGTATCTCATTGTTTTTAAAATTTTGTTATTGTTGTTGATGATGATGTAAGGTGACCTTGAGTGTCAAGAAAGGCGCCTATAAATAAAATGTATAATAATAATAAT
>NC_136897.1:28031400-28048900 GCF_949152265.1 Phoxinus phoxinus
TGAGATGTAGTTTGGGCGCAGTACCACACTTCTCCACTAGTGGACATTACTGCCCATATAAGAGCGCCTCCATCTCCATATGTGGTTTGAGTCTGAACCATTATTTTTACAATTTTCATACAATTTATGAAGTAGACATCCTATTCAGAAGTAGTGTTGGAAGTTTGGCAGATTTTGAAATGAACTCAACCTCTAAGAAACACAGAAGATCACGTATGTGCATTATAGCTCGCTGCCACATCACTAATGCTGAATCTAGTGTTTTTTTTCTCTATATATAAAACATTTTCAGAGCTTTTTTTTCTAAAATAATTGAAATAATTGCTATCTTTTGAACTCTCGGCATGAAAACAAACTGAGGTTTCTACCATTCTTTCATGATTTTTCATGTTCATCACTATTTCAAAATAAAGGTCTGAACACGCCTCAGGAGTATGAACATATTCCTGTTGCAAATTGATAAATTACGGCTCCTCTTACAAGGGTTAAAAGCATTTCGTCGGTCCATGAAATGCATTCCGTGGCTTTAATATATTCTGAGGCTGAGCAAGAACTCCCAGAATCCCACAGTAAATGTCTCATGGGCATATGTACCAGAACATATAGAGTGTAAAGACAGTCACGTGCATCTTGCGTTCATGGGTCTGTGCACAATTCGTGTGCATGTATGAGTGTGTGCATGTATGAGTGTGTGCATGTATGAGTGTGTGCATGTACGAGTGTGTGCATGTATAAGTAAATCACATGAGGAATCATCATTCTGCATCATGCATGTTTTAAAGCCTCCTGCAGTGTGTGAATGTGTGTGTGAAACGTACGTGTGTATGTACGCTATAGGCACATCAAGCGTGTTGTAAGCCATCAATCCGATATCCCGAAGAGAACAGCACCGTTGTGTTTGTGAATATGGATTATGGCTGGAGTTGGTTAAACATGTCAGTGTCACGTTTGAAAACAGCGATGTCCTCTCGTCATGCAAATCTAGGCTTATGGTCCTGTAGCGCAGACAGATTACTGAAAGCTGAACTTATCTCACCTCTGGCCCTACGCCACTTTTATTAGGACGCGTTTGCGTAAGCCGCAGTGTGTGTGTGTGGATCTGATTGCATTTGCACTAAATATCTGAGTCTACTTAGTTACTATACACGCTGAAAATAATCACTGAAGCTGTCCTCCGTGGATATAAATGTATTCATTTATATTAACTATTGGTCTGATTGGAAGTCTATCATTTTCAATTTCAAAATGATATACTCTTATATTTATGATTTATTTATTTCATTTATTTATTTACAGTTTAAATATTCATGTGTATTCATATATGTTATATATTCGAATTCAAAACAACATACCATTTATTTATTCAAATATTCATATATTCATATATGTTATATATTCAAATTTAAAACAACATACTATTTATTTATTCAAATATTCATATATGATATATATTCAAATTCAAAACAACATACTATTTATTTATTCAAATATTCATATATTCATATATGTTATTTATTCAAATTCAAAACAACATACCATTTATTTATTCAAATATTAATATATTCATATGTTATATATTCAAATTTAAAACAACATACTATTTATTTATTCAAATATTCATATATGATATATATTCAAATTCAAAACAACATACTATTTATTTATTCATATATTCATATATGTTATTTATTCAAATTTAAAACAACATACTATTTATTTATTCAAATATTCATATATTCATATATGTTATATATTCAAATTCAAAACAACATACTATTTATTTATTCAAATATTCATATATTCATATATGTTATATATTCAAATTCAAAACAACATACTATTTATTTATTCAAATATTCAAATATTCATATATGTTATATATTCGAATTCAAAACAACATACTATTTATTCATTCAAATATTCATATATGTTATATATTCAAATTCAAAACAACATACTATTTATTTATTCAAATATTCATATATGTTATATATTCGAATTCAAAACAACATACTATTTATTCATTCAAATATTCATATATGTTATATATTCAAATTCAAAACAACATACTATTTATTTATTCAAATATTAATTTATATTCAACATTGGTCTGGTTGGTAGCGGATCATTTATATATATATATAAGTTATATTTAGTTAATTGGATATCCATCATTTTAAGATTTATTCCATTTCAAAATAACATCCTCTAATAATTATCATTAATTTTATTTTTTTATTTACTTACTTTCCTTTAGTATTTGTCTGCATGGTAACAGTAATATTATTTATATAATTTCAAAACAGTATGCTTTTATTTATTTGGGGTTTCCAGTATTGGTCTGATATCTATTTATTTACAGTATAAATATTCAGTATTGCGCTGCTCGGTAGCAGATAGCAGATTTCATAATATTTATTCAATTTCAAAACAGCATTTATTTATTTAATTCCAGGTCACAAATGCATTAAAGAGTTATCCATATTTTCTCTAAATGCACAGCACACTGAAAAAGATTTGGAGTAGGATTTACTTGAAAAAAGCTAGGACATTTTTTTCACTCAGAAAATGCTAGTAAAGTTACAAAGACTTGCCAAGTAAAAACCTACAAATCTTTATCAGTAGCTTTAATTAGAAATCTTTAAGTTAAATTTACTTGGAATATGGAATTAAGTAAACTTTACTTAGCCTAGATAAGTGAAAGTAACAAAGAAAATAAGTAATTTTAACTTGGCTAGTAAAAGGTTGATATCGATTTAGTTGAAATATCCTTTGCATTACATTTCACTCAAACATACCAGTCATTTATAGTATGTGCTTTACTTTGAGTATCTAAGTAGTTTATACTTCATCATGTCAGATGTTACACATGAAGTGAATGCAAAGACCTCAATACTTGGTAGACAATACACAATGGCGGTAACATTTGATGGATCGTTTTTGTGTTTGAATGTGTCATTTTGAGCAGAAAATGTACTCGAAATGTCACAAAATGGCAAGTTACTAATCCTGACAACAAAAGCAATGATAAAACAGTGTAAATACAGCTGGAAACCAGTGAAAAATGAACCTCATTAATTATTCAAGGTCCAGTGCATGATGGGAACCCCAGTATCAGAAAAGTTGAGTAATTTTTACTTAATTTTATTGAGTTGATATTTACGCTTTAATTTCTACTCGCTTGAATTAAGTACTGATATGGAATTTACTTAGTTTTTTTTATTCTTTGCTGAACTAACTTTTTCATGTAAATTACATTGTTTTTTTTCAGTAGTATTTACTTCACCAAAAAATCCTTTTTTACAGTGATTCATTCCTTGCCTGTAAACTTGCAAGTAAAAAACAGTCTCTAACATTATTCAATATTCATATTTTCACAACTAAAAGTGACTGATGGTTTCTGTGCGCCGTGATTGACTGCGCCAGTGTTTCTAGACCAGTGCCATGCGGTTATCACGGTTGCTGTTGGGAAAGTCCATCAAATATTCATATGTGTGCGATGTTCCCACCTTCCCCGTGTCTCTTGCTTTCTCTCTAAATGAAAATATGGTTAATGTTGAATCAAAATTGTGGACATTTAGATATTATGGTGTGTGTTGTGTTGTGTATGTCCTCAAATCAACCTGCAAAAGGGACAACGGATGAAAATTAGCCATTGTTGGCTAAATCTGGTGCATTTTACATATTGTTTTGTACTATTAATGTGTACTGTCCCTGATTAAATACATTTTAAAAACTCATGCTTTACAGGTGAAACTGGAAAAATGAGAATATGGTGCAAAAGTTCATTTATTTCAGTAATTCAACTTAAAAGGTGAAACTAATATATTATATAGACTCATTACATGCAAAGTGAGATATTTCAAGCCTTTATTTGTTATAATTTAGATGATTATGGCTCAAAATGAGAATATTGTGAAAAGGTTTTCATAAGCTGTAAGCCATAATCATCAAAATTATAACAAATAAAGGCTCGAAATATCTCACTTTGCATGTAATGAGTCTATATAATATATTAGTTTCACCTTTTAAGTTGAATTACTGAAATAAATTAACTTTTGCACCATATTCCAGTTTCTCCTGTATGTTAAAACCTCAACCACTTTTATCATAATGCATGATTTCTAAACTGATACGTTTTGAGGTTTGCATAATAACATAACCAGCTCTATACTGTGTGCATGGCTTTTCTGACATCGGCAGCTCCTGATACAGCATTAGAGCGAGTTATGGACCAATCAGGGAACAGCAGTGTTATTTTAGTAGTTCTGTCAGGACCACTATCGTCAAATACGATTGACAATTAGCATATAGTTTGGATTGGCGGAATGGTGCACATCCATGTAGCCTAGCATAGATAAGAGCAGCAATAACCCCCCTTAGGGTAAACACAACAGAACCAACATGAATGTATTGCAGATATCATTAATTCAAGATTTTAAAGTACAACATAATTCGAGAACTTATTCTGATTCAGGGGGAACCAGAACGCCAAATCCTGACTGGGAGAGGTGGAGCTGGGGAGGGAGGAGGGTAATGCGCTCCTGAGGAACGCGATCGCTGCTGATAATACTGAAGAGCTTATATAGGCGTCGTATTCCTAAAGGTAGATTAGACGTCTGCTACCCCCCCCCCCCCCCGGTCGGGTTAATGTTAAATGAATAGCCTCGGGTTCGGGTTTGTAACTGGGAAAAACTATATAGGCTATACATATTGTGATCGTAATTATATGAGCACGCGAGAGAGAAAGTGTGTGCGCAGTTTCAGCATCCTCCTCTGATCGCAGTGTTGTGACTGAAACAGTTTTATAAAATGATTTTCATTTATTCATGTACTCCCGCGCGCGTTATTCCAGTCACAACAACGCAATCAGAGAACGGCGCTGAAACCATCAACTCTTCCTCATAACTCGTACTGAGAAGGATATTTTTGTGTTAAGTTGTGCAACTGCGCAAACTTTATTTTGAAGTTTAATGTTTGAATTTGTGACTGTTTCACCTGTTCAACCACAGCAAAGTTGCGTAATTAATAAGTCCGTGCTTTTTCTCTTTTTTTTGTTTCTTGTATGCTGACTGATGAGGCAAAGTAGGGTATTCATGTACAAAAATATTTCAGATGATTGGACCTTTAAACCCAGAGTATGGGTTACCATACTTGGCCTTCACGTCACTTTAACTAGAAATCCACTGCCCATTTTCCCTGCCGCTGTCTCTGTGCCTTGGGGAAACGGTGTTTGTAGCCTACATGTAGGGGTGTAACAATACATCGATATAACGTCTAACGATACGATGCATCGATTCCACACGTAAAATATCGATATACATCTTTATTTTGACACTCTCCACATTCTCACGTAACATCCTTCCGCCAAAGCGCACATTTTCGTTTACTCCCCATATGTCTGCCGGTGTGTCTTTATAACGGTAATCTGAAATAGACGCCTGACCAGACTGACTGAACCCTAAACAAGTTTAGTCACAAAAGCCGGTATTGCCCAGTGTCAAGGCATCGCGAGTTCATGTTTTACAGCAGAAACACACAAGCAGTCGCACCCTTGTTGGTGAACACAACACGATAAGTCCGTTTTAGCGTCTCAGCGTGCAGTATTCAGGTCATATGTCACTTTGAAAAGACGCGCTAGCTAAGAGGAGTTTCGTCAAAGCTGACTAAAAGTGATCGAGGAGGGATAATTTCAACGAACTTGATGAATCCGTGATATCTTCTTCGGTGTGTAAAAGGAAAATAAAAGCGGAAACCTTTTCACGGAAGCTCACTAAAGCAGCTCGTTTAGCGGTGAGGGAAACGCTCTCTGTATTGAGTGTACGTAAATCACAACAACAAAGTTTCTCGGGCGTCTATGTCAGCTGAGGAGATTAACATTACAAAGATAAACCGAGTGTTGTATTAATTATCATAGCAATTGCTTGTTTTTTAAACTCAGAAACATGAAATGTGAATCTATCTGCAAAAAACTAATTTTTTATATAAAAAAACATACTTTCAATTAACTTTAATTTAGTCATTTACCTGTATTTTTTTTTTATGTATCGTATCGTATCGTGAGGAACTGTCCGATTTACACCCCTACCTACATGTAGCCTATTTTTTTAATTATGGTTAAAATGGACCTCGGGTACGGGCTTAAAATATAACCGTAATGTTCAGGTCGGGTCGGATTAAATGATTTCGGGTACGGGCCGGGTTCGGGCTTAAGTTTAAAGCCTGTGCAGACCTCTAAGATCGATGTGGATCAGCTGATGCGAGCTTGACTAACGTGACCTGCCAGAACTAACGCTATACGCTTGATTATTGATATTATTTCGAATTGTATGTTATTTTCACATTTGCATTTGCATTTGTAAACACTATGGATGCATGATGTATCGGTATCGGCCGATATATGTTAATTTTTTATGCTATCGTTATCGGCACGATAAGAAAATTTGGCAGATATATTAAAGACGATAAATAATGTGTTATTTCCTTCAGATGAGACTCTTCAGATGCGCACTGTACAACATGATGGCTTTGAAATGCTTGAAATATGATTGGAATCACTTCAAAAAAAGGAAAATACAGTTCAGTGCAACATATCGGCTACTTAACATTATGAAAACATTATAATTGTGTTTGGGACATGGCTTTTAATGATGAGACTTTTGTTATTGTAATCAGGCTCTCAAAAAGTAAATAAAAATTTGGATTTAGATTTATCGGACGATATATCGGCTTTCAAATTATCGGTTATCGGTTATCGGTATCGGCCAAAATTGTCATATCAGTGCAATCCCTTGTAAACACGATTAGGTTTAGTGTATAACTTCTACGTTATTTTCATAAGCAATACAGCTTTAATGTTGTAGCGCCACTTACTGGACATTTCACTTCATTACAACAACCACATTGTCAGATTCACGTTCATTCATTCCGTTTAAAGCTGAACATGCATTTAGAGCCGTCCATAAAGCAACGTGATATCATTTTGCAGAGGCACGTGACTTAAAACTTCTTATTTCGTGTTCAACAAAAGAAGGAAAGTCACGTCGGAGCGACACGACGGTAAACACACACATAACTCTTCCTGCAAACTGTAACCCAGACTTTGATGTTTTACTCTTCAAAACAAAACCGCAGCTAATTCGCTTCTGTTGCACTTTAATCGCCTCAGTGCATGAAAACACGATGATTGTTTTAACACTCATCCGTCTCCTCGTAATGAAATGATTCAGTCATGCAGGATTTTAACACATTGTGATCTTCCATTCAGAATATTCCATAATTCCGTGATGATCCGTCCCTGCAGACGACCTTGTGCCTGAAGCATGTCTAATTTAAATGCTTTACGTCTCTCTCTCTCTCTCTCTCTCTCTCTCTCTCTCTCTCTCTCTCTCTCTCTCTCTCTCTCTCTCTCTCTCTCTCTCTTCTCTCTCTATCCCTCTCTACCCTCTCTCTCTTCCCTCTCTCTCTCTCTCTCTCCTCTCTCTCATGATGTAAAGGTGAAGCAGAGTTCACAGTCGCTGAACTCTCGTTGACCCGCCTGACGACAGAACATACTGACCTGGATGTGTGGACACACACACACACACACACACACACACACACACACACACACACACTCAAATCAGCTTTAAAGCAGCCATTATACCTTAGCACTTTGAGATCAAAGGTCAAATGAAGGATAAAGATACATGGAAAGCTATAGACCGTATATGCCAGAGAAACAAGCGCACATGAGTGGAGTGGATTTACTAAATGTAAAATTAGCAGAAATCCAGAAATTGTTGTCTGAAATCAATGCGCAAAACACACATAAGCTACAACTAACAAACACACACATACACTACGTGCGTGTGTGGGTGTGTGTGCTCTTGTTTATGCGATTTAAGAGGACACAAATCTGTATAATGACATATTACACTGGTATTACAACTTAAACGTGGTTAAACGAGTCCTCATAATTCAAATAAAAAAAGTGTGTGTGTGCGCGTGTGCGTGTGTGTATGTCTGTGTGTGCGTGTGTATCCATGAGGATATAGAACGCACACTATCCGTTGAAAAGTTTAGGTTCAGTGAGACTTAAACAAATCAAAAGTGTCAGTAAAGCCATTACTCCAGTCTTCAGTGTCACATGATCCTTCAGAAATCACTATAATATGATGATTTACTGCGCAAGAAACATTTATGTTTATCAGTGTTGAAATCAGCTTAATATTTCTGTGGAAACTGTGATACATTCATTTTTTCAGGATTCTTTATAATTATAAATGGACATTATAAATGTCTTTTGATCTATATAATGCTGAATAAAAGTAATTTCTTAAGTTAAATCTTACTGACCTGAACTTTTTGAGCAGTGGTTCATTATGATATAAATATACCAAAGAAGCATAAAGAGAAGATTCGTTGATGCTTTATTTTTATTAGTGGAGTTTTGATATGCCAGAGTTTGACCGCGTGTTGACCTCGTGCAATATTAATACGCTGAACTCTTAAAAACATAATTCCTGACGGAGTCAAAGTGGTTTAATAAATGAATATTTGAACAGGAGATGTGAACGCTGGATGAACTTGTGTTGTGAGGGAAGGGAGGCTGCTTGGACTCTTTGTTTAAGATCTTCTAAGATTTGTGTATTCATTATTATTTATTTAGTGGCTTGTTTGAGAACGAGCTGGAGAGGAAAGTACACGAGCCGCTGAGCTTCAGGTGTCGGGACTTCTGGGATTGATGGACAGATGTTTCGGGGTCTCCTGGTCTCACATCTTGGGATTGGAAAGGTTTAAATGTGCGTTCAGAGTGTTTTTTAGTTTGAAGAATATAAGTAACAAAACTGTTAGGGCTGGGATCAAACAAATCTAAAACTTAGACTTGTTTGATCTAAAACTGTTAGATCAAACAAATTAACAAATTAATCGCACAATTTGCTGTGATTAATTGCATTTCCCCCAAGCTTGTAATCATCAATAATTAAACGTAGAATCACTTAATTAAATTAAACAACACAGAACAAAAAGGAATCGAAAATAGCCCTATATTCAAATAATATTAAACATCAATATAATGTTCTTCATTCAGTTCTATGCAACATACTCAGATTTAACAGATTTTTTTAGTTTTTTACTAATTATCAAAATAAAGTATAGTCCTCAAAGCTATTATTACCAGAGCGTGTGATCAGAGCGGGTCATTGTTGCCCAGCACGGCTACACCGCTCAGTGGTGCTCTTGCAAACAGAAGTGTATACTGAGAAACGTCACGTTATTTGAGCGGACTGCTTTTCCAGTGTGTGATCGGTACATGAGTGATGAGTGAAGCGTCTGGGCCGTGAACGACAGAGCAGAACGCGCAGCGCAAACACGGAGCGGAACATTGAGTAGAGAGCGCAGCGCTCCGACACACACACACACACGGAACGGAGAGCGCAGCGCAAACACGGAGTGGAACATTGAGTAGAGAGCGCAGCGCTCCGACACACACACACACACACGGAACGGAGAGCGCAGCGCAAACACGGAGCGGAACATTGAGTAGAGAGCGCAGCGCTCCGACACACACACACACACACGGAACGGAGAGCGCAGCGCAAACACGGAGTGGAACATTGAGTAGAGAGCGCAGCGCTCCGACAAACACACACGGACACACACGCAAACACTGAGCGGAACATTAAGAGCGCAGCACTCCAACACACACACACACACACACACACGGAATGGAGAGCGCAGCGCAAACATGGAGTGGAACATTGAGTAGAGAGCGCAGCGCTCCGACACACACACACACACACACGGAATGGAGAGCGCAGCGCAAACATGGAGTGGAACATTGAGTAGAGAGCGCAGCGCTACGACACACACACACACGGAATGGAGAGCGCAGCGCAAACATGGAGTGGAACATTGAGTAGAGAGCGCAGCGCTACGACACACACACACACACACGGAATGGAGAGCGCAGCGCAAACATGGAGTGGAACATCGAGTAGAGAGCGCACCGCTCACACACACACACACACACACACACACACACGGAACGGAGAGCGCAGCGCAAACATGGAGTGGAACATTGAGTAGAGAGCGCACCGCTCACACACACACACACACACACACACACAGAACGGAGAGCGCAGCGCAAACACAGAGTGGAACATTGAGTAGAGAGCGCAGCGCTCCGACACACACACACACACACACACACACGGAATGGAGAGCGCAGCGCAAACACAGAGCAGAACATTGAGTAGAGAGCGCAGCGCTCCGACACACACACACACGCAAACATGGAGTGGAACATTGAGTAGAGAGCACAGTGCGCCGACACACACACACACACACACACGCAAACATGGAGTGGAACATTGAGTAGAGAGCGCAGCGCTCCGACACACACACACACGCAAACATGGAGTGGAACATTGAGTAGAGAGCACAGTGCGCCGACACACACACACACACACACACACGCAAACATGGAGTGGAACATTGAGTAGAGAGCGCAGCGCTCCGACACACACACACACACACACACGGAATGGAGAGCGCAGCGCAAACACAGAGCAGAACATTGAGTAGAGAGCGCAGCGCTCCGACACACACACACACGCAAACATGGAGTGGAACATTGAGTAGAGAGCACAGTGCGCCGACACACACACGGAATGGAGAGCGCAGCGCAAACATGGAGTGGAACATTGAGTAGAGAGCGCACCGCTCACACACACACACACACACACGGAATGGAGAGCGCAGCGCTCCGACACACACACACACACACACACACACACACACACACACACGGAATGGAGAGCGCAGCCCAAACACAGAGAAGAACATTGAGTAGAGAGCGCAGCGCTCCGACACACACACACACGCAAACATGGAGTGGAACATTGAGTAGAGAGCACAGTGCGCCCATACACACACACACACACACGCAGCGCACGGAGGGTCGGCATATTTTCTGCCTTTTTTCTGTTTCGGCCAAAAAACTATAATTTCCAGCGGCCGAAACGTTTGTGCTTCAGCTTCTGGTATTACACAGCATCTGTGTTTGGTCAAACGCACCGTCAGGCAACTTTTTAAATGCCAACATTAACCCTCACGCTAACTCCATCCTCGTCCGTCTCCATCACGACTGGGAGACAGGGTCCGGCACACTCGCAATAGCAGCCGCAACAGGAAGACAGGAAAACAAGGCAAAAAAAAAAGAAAAGTAAATTGCGTTATTTTTAATGCGTTAAACATCTCAAATGAAAAGAGCGCAGCGTTAATCCCCCAGCCCTAAAACAGCTGATGATCCTCATTGACTTCCATCGTATGGGAAATAAAATGCAACTGTTTGGTCACAGACATTCTTCAGAATATCTTCTTGAGTTCAGCAGGAGAGAGACACTCGTGTGGGTTTGGAGCGACACAGAATTGTCAATTGTGGGTGAACTAATACTTTATTGAGAGATACATTAGACAAAAAACTTATAACGTAGTTTTTTAAGCCAAAAAAAAGAGAAGCTATTTAGTCTACAAAAGGGAAAAGTGATGTTTAAATTGAAAGTCATGCTGCACTGCAAAAAAAAAAAAATATATATTTTTGGAGTATGTTTACAAGAAAACACTTTTTTACATCAAAATTTCACGTCATGAAAGGGAAGTTGCGAACTTCTTTTCTTCACTATTGTGCCGTATATGCGAGTGAACCGCTTCAGGAACAAGAACAAATGTGGGCGGGGCTTGATTGTGTCTGTGGGGATTTGATTGGATGGTTGTGGTTTGCTATTGGCTGATCTC
This sequence comes from Phoxinus phoxinus, assembly GCF_949152265.1. Classification (NCBI taxonomy): domain Eukaryota; kingdom Metazoa; phylum Chordata; class Actinopteri; order Cypriniformes; family Leuciscidae; genus Phoxinus; species Phoxinus phoxinus. The sequence goes on from NC_136897.1 coordinate 28,043,182, forward strand.
ATGTGAGTGACAGGTTGCCCCGCCCACATTATCAGAGAAGAGAAGAGACGCTGCAAGAGGAACTTATTCTGATTCAAGATTACATGAATTCAACACAATAATGATGATGTGCACCGATAAATTATTTAGAATAAATACTGCAATATTCCATAAAAATAAAAATAAACATTTTGATTTCATTGTGACTTCAATTCAAACTGTAATTGCTAGTATATTTCAAAGAAACATGAATTAACAGATGAAAACGGTCGTTCCGCGGCTCGGCCGGTTTCACAGACGTAGCGGGAGGCAAACACACACAAATGAATCTTGTCTCAACATGATGGACATTAATGACGTGTGACGGCTCTTGTAGAGTGCTAATGGAGGTGTGTGTGTGTGTGTGTGTGTGTGTAAGTCTGTGTTTACACGCCTGCAGACGCTAAGCCCTCAGAACCAGAGCTGCAAACACACACTGTGGTGCTCCTGAAATCATGATGGATCATTACTGGAGTTTACACGTCATCAGTTCTGCTCGTGCTTTCAGAATCTTCAGATATATTCAACTTAACTTTCCCAGTGTTTGTGTTCCAGACATTAGTGAGTCATCAAAATATTTTGTGGAAGTGATCAAATGCACAATTTTTTACATGCTGGACGATAAAAATGACAATTATGTTGAACAAGGATCTGCAATTCCAATATGAGTTACTGAAGTAGAATTAAAATGAATTGTTATTCATACAACTAGCTCTGTCTGACTCCGGCGGGGAAAAGAAAAAAAATGTTGTGGCAGTGCCATTGATGACCACTAGAGGTCCAGAAAGCTACAGTTTACACTTCATTAGACACACACACACACACACACACACACACAGAGAGAGAGAGAGAGAGAGAGAGAGAGAGAGAGACACACTCTTACACACACGTACAGACACACACGCACAGACTCACTCACACACACACACACAGAGAGACATACACACACGCACACACAGACTCACGCACTCACACACACACACACACACACACACACACACACACACACACACACACTCTCTCATAGACACACATAAACACTCAATCATAGACGCACACACACAGAGACACACACACACACACACACAGAGAGAGACATACACACACAGAGACACACACACACACAAACACGCACAGACACACACTCACTCATACTCTCATAGACACACACACACACACACACAGAGACACTCACTCACAGACACACACTCATTCACAGACACACATAAACACTCACTCATAGACGCACACACACAGAGGCACACACACACACACAGAGAGAGACACACACAGAGAGAGAGGCACACACACACAGCACTCGTGTGATAAGGACATGCATTTTAAACAATCAATCAGTTATTCAAGAATGTTTTGGGGATTTAATTGTTTGTTGTCACTTTAAAGTACTTTTGTTTACAAGTTTGTTTACACTTGTAATAAAAAGGGCAGCCTGGGTTAGTAACAACAACAACAACACACACACACACACACCAAAATGCAACAGTGACACAAGGTCCTCCTGGCAGACAGCATGTTTATTATGTTCTAGATTAGCAGCTGCTGGCAAGAGTTTACACACACACACACACACACACACACACACACACACACACACACAAACACACACACACACAGGCGTTGACTTAGCTATCTCAAATGGGACATTGCATAGACTTCCATTGTTTTAATAAGCATCTAGTTATAAGCACTATAACCGAATGCTTGTGAATCCTGACGACCAGAAACACAAATCCAAAGTTAGATAAGTCATGGCACACCTTTCTTTCCACTTAAGACTTGTGTTATAACTTCAGAATTGTGTGTGTGTGTGTGTGTGTGTGTGTGTGTGTGTGTGTGTGTGTGTGTGTGTGTGTGTGTGTGTGTGTGTGTGTGTGTGTGTGTGTGTGTGTGTGTGTGTGTGTGTGTGTGAGTGTCTGAGTGCGTCCGCTTGTATATGTGAGTGTGAGTGTGTGTGTGCTTCTGAATGTGTGTGTGTGAGTGCTTGTGTATATGCGCTTGTATGTGTGTGTGTGTGTGTGTGTGTGTGTGTGTGTGTGTGTGTGTGTGTCTGAGTGTGTGTGTGTGTGTCTGAGTGTGTGTGTGTGTGTGTGTGTGTGTGTGTGTGTGTGTGTCTGAGTGAGTGTCCACTTGTATATGTGAGTGTGTGTGTGCTTCTGAATGTGTGTGTGTGAGTGCTTGTGTAAATGCACTTGTATATATATGTGTGTGTGTGTGTGTGTGTGTGTGTGTGTGTGTGTGTGTGTGTGTGTCTGAGTGTGTGAGTGTGTGTGTGTGTCCGCTTGCATATATGCGTGTGTGAGTGCTTGTGTATATGCGCTTGTGTATGTGTGTGTGTGTGTGCTTGTGAATATATGTGCGTGTGTGCGTGTGTGTGTGTGTGTGTGTGTGTGTGAGTGTGTGTGTGTCTGCTTGCATATATGCTTGTGTATATGAGTGTGTGTGTGTGTGTGTGTGTCTGAGTGTGAGTGTCTGCTTGTATGTGAGTGTGTGTGTGCTTGTGAATTTATGTGTGTGTGTGTGTGTGTGTCTCTTGCTGCAGGGCTAAAGCTGTTGTTGCCACACATGACGTTGTGTTGCTGATTAAATATTTGTCATCAGCGGCTCAGGTCAAGCGCACACAAGCAGCCAGTAACATGCTCAGATTAACACGTGCACCAACACACACACACACAAACACACACACTTAAAAAATGTAATATTCAGCTATTTTTCAATTCCTTTAAACGGCTGATCCAACAATGCTTGATTAGCACACGCTGTGATTAAATCTATCGATGAGAGATTATGAATAATCTGGGAAGACAGGCTCTCATCGGACTCGCGTGTAATCCCGGAGTGTTCCCGTTTGTGCCGCGCTCTCCTGGCCTGTGAGCGTGCACTGTAACACACACACCAGCGTCTCCAGGGCCGTCATTAGCATGGTGTCACGTCGCGTAAGTGGTTTAGGACCTATAGACCGTTTACCGCTCTGGAATAGCGGGATTATCGGAGGAGTGACTCTCGAAGGTCTGAGGGGTTATAACCCCGACTCCGAGTGAGCGACGAACACTGCGGTCACACGGCTTCATATTTAATAACATTTTAAGAAAGTAGTTGCTTGAGGGCTGGGCGATATGGCCAAAAATATTATCACGATATTTCTTCCCATATCATTATATTATATTTATCACAATATTAATTTACCATTAATGGAGAATGAAATTATTTCCACATTTTTTTTATTAAAATTGCTTGAGAATCAATGTAAACATGCAGATATCTTTTAATTAAGGGCCCAATTAAATTAATTAAATTTTTCCCTAAATTCTGTGTTTTCAGTTTTATTTTTGGGAGGGATTCTGTGTTTTATGATTTTTTTTTTTTTAGTTATATAAAATTCAACAATTTAATCAAGCTTAAAATGCAATCAAATGAAAATATAACTATTAATTTACAACAAAACATTGCATTTTTATTTTTGTCAAATAGGATGCACAACAGAACTATATGGATGAAAAAATATTGTGTGTGTGTCTCTGGGAGGATCCAGCATATAGAGTATATAAACTATAGAACCGTGTGTGTGTGTGTGTGTGTGTGTGTGTGTCTGGGAGGATCCAGCATATAGAGTATATAAACTATAGAACCGTGTGTGTGTGTGTGTGTGTGTGTGTGTGTGTGTGTCTCTGGGAGGATCCAGCATATAGAGTATATAAACTATAGAACCGTGTGTGTGTGTGTGTGTGTGTGTGTGTGTGTGTGTGTGTGTGTGTGTGTGTCTGGGAGGATCCAGCATATAGAGTATATAAACTATAGAACCGTGTGTGTGTGTGTGTGTGTGTGTGTCTCTGGGAGGATCCAGCATATAGAGTATATAAACTATAGAACCGTTTGTGTGTGTGTGTGTGTGTGTGTGTCTCTGGGAGGATCCAGCATATAGAGTATATAAACTATAGAACCGTGTGTGTGTGTGTGTGTGTGTGTGTGTGTGTGTGTGTGTGTGTGTGTGTGTGTGTGTGTGTGTGTGTGTGTCTCTGGGAGGATCCAGCATATAGAGTATATAAACTATAGAACCGTGTGTGTGTGTGTTTGTGTGTGTGTGTGTGTGTGTGTGTGTGTGTGTGTGTGTGTGTGTCTGGGAGGATCCCACATATAGACTATATAAACTATAGAAGCGTGTGTTAATGCACTTGCCGTTCAAGAAATTCCTTGTTATGAAAAACGCAATATACTGTGCATCACAATCTCCTAACAGTGAGCTCATCATCTCAGTGTTCGACCTCAGGATTTACACTGTGAACTTTGACCCCGTAGCTTAAGGTAGACGATCTGGCGAATGGCAGAATTTCATCAAGATTTTCATACGACTCCCTATAGTGGCGTTAGAGCGACTCGTGCTGAAGTTAGAAACACACTTCATTATCTTGTTCTATGTCAGGAATCGGTTGTCGTGTAATCCTAATGTCAGGAAAGGTCGGCTGCTTGACCCTTGACCTCTCTTCCCTGTACAGACACTAGCTGCTCTGTGAAAACCACAAATTTGTGTAATCTGGGTTTAGTGTAATGCGTTTAAGAGAGTTGCCCAGAGTTTGGCAGGGCCGCTCTGCCAGTTACTTTGCCTGAGAGTTGCCTGGCAAGATAATGTTGGATAGATGTTTGGGTCACCTAAGAGGATTGAAGGTTTGACATAATACCTCGACACCTGGAGAGGGAGGTAAAGGAGGGACACACTTTTTTGAGGACGTTTATACAACACTCTAGCAACCGTCCAAAACATGTTAGGAAACACTCAAAAAGGTTTTTACAATTTTTTTTTTTTTTTTTGCATGGTGCTATGCAGGCTTTTCCACTCACCGGCCAATTTGGCTACTACTTTTTTTTTTTTTTTTTTTAAAGCTCTATTTGTAGAATTTGACTTTTAAACGCTATATATGTAGAATTTGACTTTTAAAAGCTCTATTTGTAGAATTTGACTTTTAAAAGCTCTATTGTAGAATTTGAATTATTTGTAGAATTTGACTTTTAAAAGCTCTATTTGTAGAATTTGACTTTTAAAAGCTCTATTTGTAGAATTTGACTTTTAAAAGCTCTATTTGTAGAATTTGACTTTTAAACGCTCTATTTGTAGAATTTGACTTTTAAACGCTATATATGTAGAATTTGACTTATTTGTAGAATTTGACTTTTAAAAGCTCTATTTGTAGAATTTGACTTTTAAAAGCTCTATTTGTAGAATTTGACTTTTAAACGCTCTATTTGTAGAATTTGACTTTTAAACGCTATATATGTAGAATTTGACTTATTTGTAGAATTTGACTTTTAAAAGCTCTATTTGTAGAATTTGACTTATTTGTAGAATTTGACTTTTAAAAGCTCTATTTGTAGAATTTGACTTATTTGTAGAATTTGACTTTTAAAAGCTCTATTTGTAGAATTTGACTTTTAAAAGCTCTATTTGTAGAATTTGACTTTTAAACGCTCTATTTGTAGAATTTGACTTTTAAACGCTATATATGTAGAATTTGACTTATTTGTAGAATTTGACTTTTAAAAGCTCTATTTGTAGAATTTGACTTATTTGTAGAATTTGACTTTTAAAAGCTCTATTTGTAGAATTTGACTTATTTGTAGAATTTGACTTTTAAAAGCTATATTTGTAGAATTTGACTTTTAAAAGCTATATTTGTAGAATTTGACTTTT
>NC_136897.1:28056400-28066400 GCF_949152265.1 Phoxinus phoxinus
TCAGCGTTAGTCATTATAATCTGAACACACATCTGTATACTGTATCAGTGTATCAGCGTTAGTCATTATAATCTGAACACACATCTGTATACTGTATCAGTGTAGACAGCGTCAGTCATTATAATCTGAACACACATCTGTATACTGTATCAGTGTAGACAGCATCAGTCATTATAATCTGAACACACATCTGTATACTGTATCAGTGTATCAGCGTCAGTCATTATAATCTGAACACACATCTGTATACTGTATCAGTGTAGACAGCGTCAGTCATTATAATCTGAACACACATCTGTATACTGTATCAGTGTAGACAGCGTCAGTCATTATAATCTGAACACACATCTGTATACTGTATCAGTGTAGACAGCGTCAGTCATTATAATCTGAACACACATCTGTATACTGTATCAGTGTAGACAGCATCAGTCATTATAATCTGAACACACATCTGTATACTGTATCAGTGTAGACAGCGTCAGTCATTATAATCTGAACACACATCTGTATACTGTATCAGTGTAGACAGCGTCAGTCATTATAATCTGAACACACATCTGTATACTGTATCAGTGTAGACAGCGTCAGTCATTATAATCTGAACACACATCTGTATACTGTATCAGTGTAGACAGCGTCAGTCATTATAATCTGAACACACATCTGTATACTGTATCAGTGTAGACAGCGTCAGTCATTATAATCTGAACACACATCTGTATACTGTATCAGTGTAGACAGCATCAGTCATTATAATCTGAACACACATCTGTATACTGTATCAGTGTAGACAGCATCAGTCATTATAATCTGAACACACATCTGTATACTGTATCAGTGTAGACAGCGTCAGTCATTATAATCTGAACACACATCTGTATACTGTATCAGTGTATCAGCGTTAGTCATTATAATCTGAACACACATCTGTATACTGTATCAGTGTAGACAGCGTCAGTCATTATAATCTGAACACACATCTGTATACTGTATCAGTGTATCAGCGTCAGTCATTATAATCTGAACACACATCTGTATACTGTATCAGTGTATCAGAGACAGTCACTATAATCTGATCACACATCTGTATACTGTATCAGTGTAGACAGCGTCAGTCATTATAATCTGAACACACATCTGTATACTGTATCAGTGTAGACAGCGTCAGTCATTATAATCTGAACACACATCTGTATACTGTATCAGTGTAGACAGCATCAGTCATTATAATCTGAACACACATCTGTATACTGTATCAGTGTAGACAGCGTCAGTCATTATAATCTGAACACACATCTGTATACTGTATCAGTGTATCAGCGTTAGTCATTATAATCTGAACACACATCTGTATACTGTATCAGTGTAGACAGCGTCAGTCATTATAATCTGAACACACATCTGTATACTGTATCAGTGTATCAGTGTCAGTCATTATAATCTGAACACACATATGTATACTGTATCAGTGTATCAGTGTCAGTCATTATAATCTGAACACACATCTGTATACTGTATCAGTGTATCAGTGTCAGTCATTATAATCTGAACACACATCTGTATACTGTATCAGTGTATCAGTGTCAGTCATTATAATCTGAACACACATCTGTATACTGTATCAGTGTAGACAGCGTCAGTCATTATAATCTGAACACACATCTGTATACTGTATCAGTGTAGACAGCATCAGTCATTATAATCTGAACACACATCTGTATACTGTATCAGTGTAGACAGCGTCAGTCATTATAATCTGAACACACATCTGTATACTGTATCAGTGTAGACAGCGTCAGTCATTATAATCTGAACACACATCTGTATACTGTATCAGTGTAGACAGCATCAGTCATTATAATCTGAACACACATCTGTATACTGTATCAGTGTAGACAGCGTCAGTCATTATAATCTGAACACACATCTGTATACTGTATCAGTGTAGACAGCGTCAGTCATTATAATCTGAACTCACATCTGTATACTGTATCAGTGTAGACAGCGTCAGTCATTATAATCTGAACGCACATCTGTATACTGTATCAGTGTAGACAGCGTCAGTCATTATAATCTGAACACACATCTGTATACTGTATCAGTGTATCAGCATCAGTCATTATAATCTGAACACACATCTGTATACTGTATCAGTGTAGACAGCGTCAGTCATTATAATCTGAACTCACATCTGTATACTGTATCAGTGTAGACAGCGTCAGTCATTATAATCTGAACTCACATCTGTATACTGTATCAGTGTAGACAGTGTCAGTCATTATAATCTGAACACACATCTGTATACTGTATCAGTGTAGACAGCATCAGTCATTATAATCTGAACACACATCTGTATACTGTATCAGTGTATCAGCATCAGTCATTATAATCTGAACACACATCTGTATACTGTATCAGTGTAGACAGCGTCAGTCATTATAATCTGAACTCACATCTGTATACTGTATCAGTGTAGACAGCGTCAGTCATTATAATCTGAACGCACATCTGTATACTGTATCAGTGTATCAGCATCAGTCATTATAATCTGAACACACATCTGTATACTGTATCAGTGTAGACAGCATCAGTCATTATAATCTGAACACACATCTGTATACTGTATCAGTGTATCAGCGTCAGTTATTATAATCTGAACACACATCTGTATACTGTATCAGTGTATCAGTGTCAGTCATTATAATCTGAACACACATCTGTATACTGAATCAGTGTATCAGTGTCAGTCATTATAATCTGAACACACATCTGTATACTGTATCAGTGTAGACAGTGTCAGTCATTATAATCTGAACACACATCTGTATACTGTATCAGTGTATCAGTGTCAGTCATTATAATCTGAACACACATCTGTATACTGTATCAGTGTAGACAGTGTCAGTCATTATAATCTGAACACACATCTGTATACTGTATCAGTGTATCAGTGTCAGTCATTATAATCTGAACTCACATCTGTATACTGAATCAGTGTAGACAGTGTCAGTCATTATAATCTGAACACACATCTGTATACTGTATCAGTGTAGACAGCGTCAGTCATTATAATCTGAACACACATCTGTATACTGTATCAGTGTAGACAGCGTCAGTCATTATAATCTGAACACACATCTGTATACTGTATCAGTGTATCAGTGTCAGTCATTATAATCTGAACTCACATCTGTATACTGTATCAGTGTAGACAGCATCAGTCATTATAATCTGAACACACATCTGTATACTGAATCAGTGTAGACAGTGTCAGTCATTATAATCTGAACACACATCTGTATACTGTATCAGTGTAGACAGCATCAGTCAATATAATCTGAACACACATCTGTATACTGTATCAGTGTATCAGCATCAGTCATTATAATCTGAACACACATCTGTATACTGTATCAGTGTAGACAGCGTCAGTCATTATAATCTGAACACACATCTGTATACTGTATCAGTGTATCAGCGTCAGTCATTATAATCTGAACACACATCTGTATACTGTATCAGTGTAGACAGCATCAGTCATTATAATCTGAACACACATCTGTATACTGTATCAGTGTATCAGCGTCAGTCATTATAATCTGAACACACATCTGTATACTGTATCAGTGTAGACAGCATCAGTCATTATAATCTGAACACACATCTGTATACTGTATCAGTGTAGACAGCATCAGTCATTATAATCTGAACACACATCTGTATACTGTATCAGTGTAGACAGTGTCAGTCATTATAATCTGAACACACATCTGTATACTGTATCAGTGTAGACAGTGTCAGTCATTATAATCTGAACACACATCTGTATACTGTATCAGTGTATCAGCATCAGTCATTATAATCTGAACACACATCTGTATACTGTATCAGTGTAGACAGCGTCAGTCACTATAATCTGAACACACATCTGTATACTGTATCAGTGTAGACAGCATCAGTCATTATAATCTGAACACACATCTGTATACTGTATCAGTGTAGACAGCGTCAGTCATTATAATCTGAACACACATCTGTATACTGTATCAGTGTAGACAGCATTAGTCATTATAATCTGAACACACATCTGTATACTGTATCAGTGTAGACAGCATCAGTCATTATAATCTGAACACACATCTGTATACTGTATCAGTGTAGACAGCATCAGTCATTATAATCTGAACACACATCTGTATACTGTATCAGTGTAGACAGCATCAGTCATTATAATCTGAACACACATCTGTATACTGTATCAGTGTATCAGCATCAGTCATTATAATCTGAACACACATCTGTATACTGTATCAGTGTAGACAGCATCAGTCATTATAATCTGAACACACATCTGTATACTGTATCAGTGTAGACAGCATCAGTCATTATAATCTGAACACACATCTGTATACTGTATCAGTGTATCAGCATCAGTCATTATAATCTGAACACACATCTGTATACTGTATCAGTGTAGACAGCGTCAGTCACTATAATCTGAACACACATCTGTATACTGTATCAGTGTAGACAGCATCAGTCATTATAATCTGAACACACATCTGTATACTGTATCAGTGTAGACAGTGTCAGTCATTATAATCTGAACACACATCTGTATACTGTATCAGTGTAGACAGTGTCAGTCATTATAATCTGAACACACATCTGTATACTGTATCAGTGTAGACAGCATCAGTCATTATAATCTGAACACACATCTGTATACTGTATCAGTGTAGACAGCGTCAGTCATTATAATCTGAACACACATCTGTATACTGTATCAGTGTAGACAGCGTCAGATATTATAATCTGAACACACATCTGTATACTGTATCAGTGTATCAGCGTTAGTCATTATAATCTGAACACACATCTGTATACTGTATCAGTGTAGACAGCATCAGTCATTATGATCTGAACACACATCTGTATACTGTATCAGTGTAGACAGCATCAGTCATTATAATCTGAACACACATCTGTATACTGTATCAGTGTAGACAGTGTCAGTCATTATAATCTGAACACACATCTGTATACTGTATCAGTGTAGACAGCGTCAGTCATTATAATCTGAACACACATCTGTATACTGTATCAGTGTAGACAGCGTCAGTCATTATAATCTGAACACACATCTGTATACTGTATCAGTGTAGACAGCGTCAGTCATTATAATCTGAACACACATCTGTATACTGTATCAGTGTAGACAGCGTCAGTCATTATAATCTGAACACACATCTGTATACTGTATCAGTGTAGACAGTGTCAGTCATTATAATCTGAACACACATCTGTATACTGTATCAGTGTATCAGCGTCAGTCATTATAATCTGAACACACATCTGTATACTGTATCAGTGTAGACAGCGTCAGATATTATAATCTGAACACACATCTGTATACTGTATCAGTGTATCAGCATCAGTCATTATAATCTGAACACACATCTGTATACTGTATCAGTGTATCAGCATCAGTCATTATAATCTGAACACACATCTGTATACTGTATCAGTGTATCAGCGTCAGTCATTATAATCTGAACGCACATCTGTATACTGTATCAGTGTATCAGCGTCAGTCATTATAATCTGAACACACATCTGTATACTGTATCAGTGTAGACAGCGTCAGTCATTATAATCTGAACACACATCTGTATACTGTATCAGTGTAGACAGTGTCAGTCATTATAATCTGAACACACATCTGTATAATGTATCAGTGTATCAGCGTCAGTCATTATAATCTGAACACACATCTGTATACTGTATCAGTGTAGACAGCATCAGTCATTATAATCTGAACACACATCTGTATACTGTATCAGTGTAGACAGCATCAGTCATTATAATCTGAACGCACATCTGTATACTGTATCAGTGTATCAGCGTCAGTCATTATAATCTGAACACACATCTGTATACTGTATCAGTGTAGACAGCGTCAGCCATTATAATCTGAACACACATCTGTATACTGTATCAGTGTAGACAGCGTCAGTCATTATAATCTGAACGCACATCTGTATACTGTATCAGTGTATCAGCGTCAGTCATTATAATCTGAACACACATCTGTATACTGTATCAGTGTAGACAGCGTCAGTCATTATAATCTGAACACACATCTGTATACTGTATCAGTGTAGACAGCGTCAGTCATTATAATCTGAACGCACATCTGTATACTGTATCAGTGTATCAGCGTCAGTCATTATAATCTGAACGCACATCTGTATACTGTATCAGTGTATCAGCGTCAGTCATTATAATCTGAACACACATCTGTATACTGTATCAGTGTAGACAGCATCAGTCATTATAATCTGAACACACATCTGTATACTGTATCAGTGTAGACAGCATCAGTCATTATAATCTGAACACACATCTGTATACTGTATCAGTGTAGACAGCGTCAGTCATTATAATCTGAACACACATCTGTATACTGTATCAGTGTAGACAGCGTCAGTCATTATAATCTGAACACACATCTGTATACTGTATCAGTGTAGACAGCATCAGTCATTATAATCTGAACACACATCTGTATACTGTATCAGTGTAGACAGCGTCAGTCATTATAATCTGAACACACATCTGTATCAGTGTAGACAGCGTCAGTCATTATAATCTGAACACACATCTGTATACTGTATCAGTGTAGACAGCATCAGTCATTATAATCTGAACACACATCTGTATACTGTATCAGTGTAGACAGCGTCAGTCATTATAATCTGAACACACATCTGTATACTGTATCAGTGTATCAGCATCAGTCATTATAATCTGAACACACATCTGTATACTGTATCAGTGTAGACAGCGTCAGTCATTATAATCTGAACACACATCTGTATACTGTATCAGTGTAGACAGCATCAGTCATTATAATCTGAACACACATCTGTATACTGTATCAGTGTAGACAGCGTCAGTCATTATGATCTGAACACACATCTGTATACTGTATCAGTGTAGACAGCATCAGTCATTATAATCTGAACACACATCTGTATACTGTATCAGTGTAGACAGCATCAGTCATTATAATCTGTACACACATCTGTATACTGTATCAGTGTAGACAGCGTCAGTCATTATAATCTGAACACACATCTGTATACTGTATCAGTGTAGACAGCATCAGTCATTATAATCTGAACACACATCTGTATACTGTATCAGTGTAGACAGCATCAGTCATTATAATCTGAACACACATCTGTATACTGTATCAGTGTATCAGCATCAGTCATTATAATCTGAACACACATCTGTATACTGTATCAGTGTAGACAGCGTCAGTCATTATAATCTGAACACACATCTGTATACTGTATCAGTGTAGACAGCGTCAGTCATTATAATCTGAACACACATCTGTATACTGTATCAGTGTAGACAGCATCAGTCATTATAATCTGAACACACATCTGTATACTGTATCAGTGTAGACAGCATCAGTCATTATAATCTGAACACACATCTGTATACTGTATCAGTGTAGACAGCATCAGTCATTATAATCTGAACACACATCTGTATACTGTATCAGTGTAGACAGTGTCAGTCATTATAATCTGAACACACATCTGTATACTGTATCAGTGTAGACAGCGTCAGTCATTATAATCTGAACACACATCTGTATACTGTATCAGTGTAGACAGTGTCAGTCATTATAATCTGAACACACATCTGTATACTGTATCAGTGTAGACAGCATCAGTCATTATAATCTGAACACACATCTGTATACTGTATCAGTGTAGACAGCGTCAGTCATTATAATCTGAACACACATCTGTATACTGTATCAGTGTAGACAGCGTCAGTCATTATAATCTGAACACACATCTGTATACTGTATCAGTGTAGACAGCGTCAGTCATTATAATCTGAACACACATCTGTATACTGTATCAGTGTAGACAGCGTCAGTCATTATAATCTGAACACACATCTGTATACTGTATCAGTGTATCAGTGTCAGTCATTATAATCTGAACACACATCTGTATAATGTATCAGCATCAGATATTATAATGGTTTCTATTTGCTTTTGACACAACGCTCAAATCCAGTGAAAGCTAATGTCAGCCGTTAAGCGACCGAACACCAGTGGGCGGGGCCTATGGTGCAATGATGTGTAACTATTGGCCAATGTCTTGCTCTGGAGGCGGGCATATGCAAATGTGTTTCTCTGTGTGTCTGAGTATATATCAAACCATTTTTGGAGCTTGGTTATGCTTTGTTGATAATGAGGACGTTTTGAGTCAATGCTACAAAGACCTCTTATATGTCAAAAGATCAAGGCAAATTTGAACTCCCCTTCCTGAGAGCGTTCCCTGTTAGCTGGACAGTATTTGAGTTTGTTTGCTTGATTTTTCGAAGTCACTAGCACTGAAACCAGCGCATCAGAGGACTGGTTATGTAAACGAACTGTCCGTAGTTCACTCCAGGGCAGCGGCTCTGTCTTGTCCCTCGTTTCGGAGGGAACGCCGGTGAGACAGATGGTGTGAGCCCATGTGACCGACCCCACTTCCCCTTCACGCCGACTGCTGGGCTTTTTCAGGGTGACTGGGTTGGGTTCTGGCTGACTCTCTGCTGGAGTGAGCCTGCTGGGTTTGTTGAGTCTGAATCCTGTCTGAAACGCCGCTCAGCCGGACCACCTTTTGAGCCCAGCTGGTTCAGAGCGCTAATGATGTCTTAATCTAGGTTAGTGATTATTTCAGACAAGCGTAGTGAGAGTTTAGCGTGTGCTTTTTGTTCCGAGACACATTGGCATGATCCCAAGTAAATGCAGTAATCTGTGTGGTGTGACGGGAGGTTGCACTGCAATTAAAAATCGCTTTTTGCCCAACCGTTTAGCATTAAAAACATTTATTTTGTGTTCGTTTTCACCCGTGTGCACTTCAGTCCAACCGGACGTGCCATTAGGGGAAATAATCTGTTTTTGAGGTTGTTACACAACACTGCACACTCAGAACACAGAGTACAAAGTCGCATACTGACAGACACACACACACACCGTGGCATCCGTCCTCTCTGTGAAGTCTAGCCCCGCTCGCTCACCAATCCCTCGGCACGTCACTTCGATTGCATTATAAAGATGCAGTCAGAGAGCATGATTTTTCTCAATTCTCAAATGAGTTATCATGGAGGAAGTTGGTTCTTTATTAGCCCTATATTATATTTATATTTATAAAATAAGACGTTTAATTAATTAATTACATCAAATGTAAACAATTGAATACAATTAAATGGGTATTTTTAGGATTTTAGTCCATGTTTGTTTGTTTCGACCACTAGTGAAAATGCATTTTCCAATATTATACAATATCAGAGTTAAGCGTTGAATATAGCATTTTAGTATTAGTTAAATTCGTTTTTTTTATTAGTTGTAACAATATAAAGGGATTTTGGATGCAGTGGATTTATGCCACTGATACTTTTGTATTATTAAACATTTTTGATTCAGCTTTTATTTGTATATTTTCAGTTTTAGTAATTGTGTTTTTATGTGTTTTTTTCTGTTTAGCTTACATTTTTTCAGTTTTAGTCATTTTAATACTTCAATTTAAGCTTTTTTATTTATTTATTTATAAAACTAACATATATTTACATTTATTCAGTATTTTTTACAAAAATACTGAACTTTACAAAATACTTATAATAATGTTATTTAAATGCCAAATGTAATAATAATAATAATAAAACAAATATTTCAGTTAGGTGCCAAGGCAACTATTTTAATTTCGTTTAAGTTTTTTATTCTAATATAATCATATCATATATAATAGTTTAATAACCGAAAACCATTTTTTAACCATAAAGATTGTAATAGTTTAAGTTAACGATAACAACACAGATTTTTTTTTTACTGAGAGACTTTCGGGAGACTATTTATTTGCTCATTTACTCTTCAAACTGGAAAACTGAAAACATTTAATACATAATCCCCCATCTTCAT
>NC_136897.1:28071400-28088900 GCF_949152265.1 Phoxinus phoxinus
ATAGTATTAATAAACACACTGTTCGTGTTTCCCATGGTGTACCTCAAGGTTCCGTCCTTGGTCCACTTCTATTTCTAATCTGTATGTTTCCTCTTGGTCAGATCATCATGGTCTTAATTTTCATAGTTATGCTGATGATACACACATCTATCTCATCTTTCAGCCTAAAACTGTTTTTCCTCCCCCTTCCGTCACTTCCTCCATCACTTCCTGTTTACAAGATCTCAAAGTATGGATGGCTCAAAACCTTTAAATTATGACTACAAAACTATGACTCGGCTCACATCACATGCTCTGGCTCTCTATCGTGTATCACATTCAGTTTAAAAACTTGTTATTGTAGATCTGTATTATTTGTGTTATTTGTCAATATTAAATAAAGTGTCCTTGGGTTCTAGAAAGGCGCTATATAGTAAATAAAACATATTATTATTATTATTGTTATTAAACAATGCAAGAAACATTTCCCAACTAAGATTATTTTTATGCAGAACCATTATAATTATTATTGTTTTATTTCAGCTTTTTTAGATCTGGTGATTTTTATATATATATATATATATATATATATATATATATATATATATATATATATATATATATATTATAGTAGTACTTATAATGTTTTATGTAGGTATTGGATAATCATTGTTGATTATTAATTATTGTAGACAAAATTATATAAAAAAAATGGTACTTTGGCTAAATAATAACAATTATTGGTATTATTAAAAATAATTTAGTTTTTTTTAAATATGATACAGAATTTGTGTATTTGAGTGTCTGATAACTAGAATGCCGATAATCTAATAATTATTTTCTTATTTCTGCTTTTTGACATGTGTGATTGTTTTTTATTGGATAACTTCGGATTTTTAATTATTGTTAATTATTATAAAATATGTAAACAAACATTAAAAATAAATCAATATTAAAAATTCTGGTAGTTTGCCTCACTAATATAAATTATTAATATAATTAATAATAATAATTTAGTTTTATTTTAAATATGATGTTTATTATGTGTCTGATAACAGAAATACAGAATCATTTTTAATTATTGTTTTATTGACATGTACTCATTTTCCCTTTATTTGAATGTTGTTGTTGTTTTTTGAGTATTAGATAACCAGATCTGAAATTTGTATTATTGTTAATAATAATAATTTAGTTTTATTTTAAATATGATGTTTATTATGTTTCTGATAACAGAAATACAGAATCATTTTTAATTATTGTTTTATTGACATGTACTCATTTTCCCTTTATTTGAATGTTGTTGTTGTTTTTTGAGTATTAGATAACCAGATCTGAAATTTGTATTATTGTTATTATCAATTATTGTGAAGATATTTTTAAAATTTTAGCTCACTAATAATAATTATTGACAATTTAGATTTTTAATATTATTCAGATTGTTTTTTTAATGTCTAATATCCAGTCTAATCTTTAGACCACAATGATATAACAACTTAGGCATTATGAATATTTAAAAAATGTAAGCATATCTGTAACTTAAGCATTAATGACTGTAAGTAGTTAAAATATGAAGTATAATTGAATGTTGCTGTTGTTCTTTAGACGCTACATATGGCATTTATCAGAAGACCTGATATAAATGAACCGATAACATAAATGTGTGGATGAATATCCGCAAAACATCGCGGGTGAGAGTGATTATGGGTTTATCTGAGTGTGTAAACACAGAGCGCACTGTGAACCGAATGTAAAAACCTCACTCAGGAGCGCTGCCAAGTCTGATCGCCGCTTGCTTTTGAGACGCGACCTCTTTCTCTGGGAGAGAGAGTTGGTTTTTTGGCCCCGGGTTTTGTTTTGATCCGTCTCTGCTTGTGTGTGCTGACAGGATCTGTGAGGATTATGAGGTCTGTACTGTAGGAAACCCTCCAGCCCTTTCTGCGGCTTCATATAAAACTAATACAGACCCACTCTTTCCAAGAAAGCACCTCGCATCTGATTATCACATCGGGGTTCGGTTGCGAATGCTGTGTGTGTGTGTGTGTGTGTACTGTAGTGTATCACAGATGTCCTGCTTCTCTAGTACAGGACGCTTGTAATCTTTCTGCCGGTTGGTGGAGGCTCTTGGTTTTCTGTCACAACTGATTTGGTTGACAGTAAACTTTGTTTGCACACAGGCTCGCCAGCCAGAAACACAGGCTAAATCCTGATGGCTCCCCCCGTTGTGTCTGAGAGCCGTCTTTTAAAAGCATTTGCAACTCTGTAATGCCTTCGTTTCCACTGGGGATTTGTAGACGATTAAAGAATACAAAAGCAAATTCAAGATGTTGCCTTGTTAACGCTCACAGAAACAATGCTTTGTGATATTTTTGTGCCAGTTTAGGATTAGATTAATTTAGGATTCTGGATTCAAATTAATTTCTTGTGAGATTTACAATAGAGAAATATTAAGTTGCTGTGAGTGTTCTGAGCTCACGATGAAGAAAAAAGTCATTTTTATAAGCGTTTCAATATTTTATATCTTATTTGAATTATCATTTTTGTATGTTTATAAAGTTGATGCGACTGTTTTGCGGCCATAATGAGGAAAAACATCTGAGATTTGTTTTTGGCAATATATATATATTTCTTTTTTATTATGATAAAATTATGATTTTTATAATTTTATAAAGTTTAAGTAACTGTACTCAAGCAAGTCTCATAAAAAAACATTAAAAAAAATGATACCTTTATAAATTATGCAAGTAATAATTTGTATAATTGTATTAAGTTATATGACTGTTCTAAACTCAAACTGAAGAAAAAAGTCATTTTTAAAAGTGTTTCAATGTTTTCTTATCATATATCTTATTTGAATTATCATTTTTGTATGTTTATAAAGTTGATGCGACTGTTTTGCGGTCATAATGAGGAAAAACATCTGAGATTTGTTTTTGGCATTATATATATATTTCTTTTTTATTATGATAAAATTATGATTTTTATAATTTTATAAAGTTTAAGTAACTGTACTCAGCAAATCTCATTAAAAAACATTTAAAAAAATTATATTGCAAGTAATAATTTGTATAATTGTTTCATTAAAGTTAATGTGACTGTTCTAAACTCGAACTGAAGAAAAAAGTCCTTTTAAAAAGCGTTTTAATGTTTTCTTATCATATTTGAATGATCATTTTTGTATGTTTATAAAGTTGATGTGACTGTTTTGTGGTCGTAATGAGGAAAAACATCTGAGATTTGTTTTTGGCATTATATTATGTTTTTTTTTATTATGATAAAATGATCATTTTATAATTGTATGAAGTTTATGTAACTGTACTCAAGCAAGTCTCATTAAAAAACTAAAAAAATGTATACCTTTATAAATTATGCAAGTAATAATTTGTATAATTATTTTATTAAAGTTAATGTGACTGTTCTAAACTCGAACTGAAGAAAAAAGTCATTTTTAAAAGCATTTCAATGTTTTCTTATTATATTTGAATTATCATTTTTGTACATTTATAAAGTTGATGTGACTGTTTTGCGGTTGTAATAAAGAAAAACATCTGAGATTTGTTTCTGGTATTATATTTTAGTTTTTTTTTTATGATAAAATTAGGATTTTATAATTGTATAAAGGTTATGTAACTGTACTCAAGCAAGTCTCATTAAAAAAACATTTTGAATTTTTTATACCTTTATAAATTATGCAAGTAATAATTTGTAACATTGTATTAAGTTATAGGACTGTTCTAAACTCGAACTGAAGAAAATAATTACTCATTAAAAGGCTGATATTTAAAAAATGTAGTTAGGCATTATATTTTGTATATATTTTTCAAATATAATATATAAAAAAAAACATTTTATCTATTTAAAATGAAAAAAAAAAAATAGGTTGAGCAGCATTTAGTAAAAATATACATTTTAAAATATAAATAAATTATGGTAACTACTTTTGACTTATAATAAAAATAATTTTTTAATAATAATTGTTAAAGTTTTTTCTCATGTGTAAGTTACTTTGAACAAAAGCATCTGCTAAATGAGTAAATATAAATGTTAGATGCACACAATAATGATGATATAAAAACTTTTTTTTATTTCTTTTTTTGTGTGAAAATGGTATCTATGTTTTGGCAAGCCAACATGAATACAAAAATTACATTTCCAAGACCTTGGCACATCAAAAGATTCCTCCTTTTTATAATTTTGTGCATCTACATGTCACCATATGAAATGTTATGGCATTTTACCCATATTTTTGCATGGACCCACAATAAAAGCCCCTTGGCAACGTATCATCAGTGTGAGTGTCAAACAAAAGAAACCAAAAGAGAGAGAGCAGTGTGTCCAGACTTATCAAGCATTTATTGCATGGCATCAGAGCGACGGCTCCAGGATCTGATGTATATTTTAAAAGAGCCGTTACGGAGAAGAAGCCGTGCACGTCTGTACACTTCAGGAGCTCAAGCGTGAAAGCCACGGGTCGGTTTAAACCTGATATCCCAGCAAACCCAATACTAATCACGCCGTGCAACGGCTCTCTCGGGCAGGTGCGGTGCGGTTCTCATCCTCCCTTTATGCTTCGCACAACACCGTGACACCTTCTCCCAGCGTGCACACACTCCTCACGAGGTTTACAAGGGGCCACACACTCGTAATGGAGCGCTGAGCTGAACCTGAAAGCGTCCAGGGCGCTAAAAGCCCTCAGCGTCAAGCTGTGAGTCTTTGTTGGAAACTGTATCTTCTTTTCATGGCCTTGACAGAGAGACTGTGTCCTCCGTTGGCCCCGATGAACTCTCGTTGGGTCGAATGTTTTTGGTACGCGGATGTCTCCGCCGGTCCAGGGGGGAAAGCAGTTTTGTGCTCATGTTGACAGATGCGTGAAGTATGTTTGAGCCCGAGGACTTCAGGAGGCTTTAATCCGAATGGATTGGCCCTTAACAAGACCACTTGACCTACATTAGCACAGGGAGACTGGACGATGCGGAAATGTGTGGCGTTTTGTGGAGACGCGGATGGTGTCGGTTAGATTTATGTTGGAGGACACGCCCACTTTCTGTTCACCGCCCACCTTATGCTAATGAAAAATGGTTAGCTTCAATCTGATTGGCTGGTTTTACGCAACTTCCGGGAGTCGAGGTGCACATGCGTCTCAATGAGCTTCGTGTGTATATCGGTATATCGTGTATATAAAGTCAAACCACTGGTAAGGACAGTTAAGGGCTCGATATACAAAATCGAAAAACGAACTGATGTGACGTCACTTCGAAAACAAAAGGCCGAAACTAAGTTTGTTTTGGGAAACTTTCCGGAAATGTTCGCTCCGGCTGGTAAACACCTTTGTACTACCATTGGTCCGTGGCGATGATGTAATAAGTGGGTGTGGCTCTGAGGCTCCGCCTTCTTTCACATGGAAATCTTTCCTGGTTCATCTGTTGATTTGTTGAGGTCAGATTAGGGAATGAATCAAACCGTGTAAATATGCAAATTAAGTCTGGTTTGACGTTAGTGACACGTGAACCCCGTCAGCTCCGGTCCGGAGACACGATAGCACAGAGCGGACCATGTGATCGAGTCACCGCAGACCTCAAAACGTATTACAGGTGAAACTCGAAAAATGAGAATATGGTGCAAAAGTTTAAAAGTGCAAAAAACATTATTTCAGTAATTTGTATATTATTTTTATTGAGGTTTTCGAACATCAAAAACAAAAAGTAACAGACAAAAAGACCCTTCATAAAACAGAAATCTGTGCAATGTGTAAAATGAAACAAAAGTACTATAGAAAAGGAAGACGTACACAAAGCAAACCTCTGTTACAACGTGTAATCACATTAATTACAGAAAGAGATTATTACAGATCAGGAAAAAACATACTGTAAATAAATAATTAGTTCTTCTGGTTTGACAAAAAAGTAAAAACTGGTTCCCACATCTTACCGAATATTGCAGGGTTCCCGGATATGGAGAATCTAAGTCAGAAAAGAGGAGTCTAGTTTTTTTCTTCCAGGAAAGCAAGATAACTTTCTTAGCTACAATCACACCATATTGAACGGGTAACCGTACCTTTGGCCTAAGGCCTCATCCACACTACTGCGTTTTAGTTTAGAAACGGAGAATTAAAACGAATACGATCTCCGTCCACATTAAAACGACTGAAACCGCGGATCACGTGACCATTCTCCAACACTGGGCGTGCGCGTGCCGGTGTACACAGGCAGTGTTAGCATTGTAAAATGCAGAATTGACTTGCACAACAGCTGCTAGCAAACACATCAACGTCAGTAACGCTTGTAATTCGTTATGCATGTTGCAGTCGCTAGCGTTACGTCAGTGGCGGTTGTACATTGAATTACACCCTGGGCGAGACCCCCTTCGAGCTTGATGGGCAGATTTTAAAGGAGTGTCTTTTATGTTATCTGTACACGTTCAAATAAAGTTTTTACAAAAAAGTTTTTATAAAAAGATAAACCTCACATATTTCAGCCTTTAAATAATTTTTATAAAAATAATGAGTCAAAAAGATATATTACTGACATTTACAATGCGCATTAGCTTATCTTTTATTATTAATAGTAAAATTTGGTCCGATTTTCCCATTGCGTCTGTCGTTGCTATGCAACCATGCACTGCGCTCTCCACAAGCACAAAGAAGTTTTAGTAGCTAATGGATTTCCATTCCAGCTAATGCCCCCCATGTGACATGAAAAAATGGCGCCCCGCCATTGGTTCGCCCGTGCCTAAAACCGCTACTGCGTTACGTAGTCCAGGCTGTTTTTGTATGTTTTCTTCCGGGGACGGGTCATGTGATGGGTGACTGACGAATCAGGGAAGGATACGCCATGACTGATGACACCCAATCACAGAGCCGAGCGTGAGTCTCTGCGACATCGTTTCTAAAGTCCTCCGCTTTGACCGTCTTCACTAAAACGCCCTCCGGAGATTCAAAACGCAAAACGGGGTCGGCAGCGCTTCTAAACTTCTCCGTTTTAGGACTTTGTTTTTGCCGCTGTAGTCTGGACGGGAGGTGCAAACGTAGCAGAAGGTCTCCGTTTCTAAACGAAAATGCAGTAGTGTGGATGCGGCCTGAGAGCCTGCAATGAGTCTGACCAACCAAGAATTGCTATGAATGGGTCAGGAAGTAAAGCACAATTGTAGACTTTGGCAAAAAACTGAAAGATTTCTATCCAAAAACTCGCAAATTTGAGCACAGAACCAAAAAAGATGTGCCAGGGTACCCTCAGCAGCTTTACACTTATCGCATATAGGAGAGACAGCAGCATAGGATTTACTAAGCTTTGTTTTAGAGTTGTGAAGTCTATGTAATACCTTGTACTGAATAAGTTGGTGTGTTGAATTTATAGAACAAGAATAAATAGATGAAAGACATTTGTCCTAAACAGTCTCAGAAACGTGCATCCCTAAATCTTCTTCCCAAGCCTTTTTCAAATGAAGTGAAGAAAAGTCTGTATTATCTCTAAAAGCGTTAACAAAAAGGGATGTTATGCCCCTAGCATCAGGAGACTTAGAAAATAAATCAAATATTTTACATTCTAAAGGCAAAATTTCAAAGTGTGAAATATAATTTCAGTAATTCAACTTAAAAGGTGAAACTAATATATTATATAGACTCATTACATGCAAAGTGAGATATTTCAAGCCTTTATTTGTTATAATTTTGATGATTATGGCTTACAGCTTATGAAAACCTTTTCACAATATTCTAATTTTGAGCCATAATCATCCAAATAAAAAAATAAAAATTTAAATGTCCTCTTGTGGTCGTGTTGGGGTCTCTGCATTAGTACAGTAATAAAGCAGCCGAGGAATCATTCCCATCGGGAGCACACACACACACACACACACACACACACACACACACACGCTAAAATCACACACAAATCTTGGGGTTAGAGATATTAATAGTGATTCCTGCCTTAGCAAACAACATTAATAATTCACGAAAATACCAGCGGCACATTTATGCTGTTTAATCAATCGCGATAATTGATTTGAGAGGACTAATTATATTATTTATATTATTATAACTTTTGTTATTATTAAAAAAAATGTAAATAATAATAATCACATATGGGTGAAACTTGAAAAATTATAATATTGTGAAAAGGTTTTCATAAGCTGTAAACCATAATCATCAAAATTATAACAAATAAAGGCTTGAAATATCTCACTTTGCATGTAATGAGTCTATATAATATATTAGTTTCACCTTTTAAGTTGAATTACTGAAATAAATGAAATTTTGCATCATATTATAATGTTTCCAGTTTCACCTGTATAATAATAATAATAAATATTATTATTTGATTTACATTTACATTTATGCATTTGGCAGACGCTTTTATCCAAAGCGACTTACATTGCATTTCAAGATAAACATTTACATTCTTATCAGTTCTTGCTTTCCCTGGGAATCGATTATTACTTGATCATGATTATTACTATATAAAATATGAAATAATAACAACCATAACGTTATAATAATACTAATATAATTATTATTATTATGGTGGTTGAGGAGATTCCCCCCTTCCATTTGTGAAGCACTTTGAGGTCCCAGAAAAAGCGCTATAAATGTAACAAATTATTATTATATAGCAAAATCACAAAAATATTGGCCAAATTGTGCAACCCTACAAACAAGCAAATCATGCAGCCCTACTGTAAACACTGTAAATACTGTAAAACACTGTAAACGCTGTAAATACTGTAAACACTGTAAAGCACTGTAAACGCTGTAAATACTGTAAACACTGTAAATACTGTAAATACCGTAAACACTGTAGATACTGTAAACGCTGCAAACACTGTAAATACTGTAAACACTGTAAATACGGTAAATACTGTAAACACTGTAAATACTGTAAACGCTGTAGATACTGTAAACACTGCAAACACTGTAAATACTGTAAACACTGTAACTGCTGTAAACGCTGTAAATACTGTAAACGCTGTAGATACTGTAAACACTGCAAACACTGTAAATACTGTAAACACTGTAACTGCTGTAAACGCTGTAAATACTGTAAACGCTGCAAACACTGTAAATACTGTAAACACTGTAAATACTGTAAACGCTGTAGATACTGTAAACGCTGCAAACACTGTAAATACTGTAAACACTGTAAACGCTGTAAATACTGTAAACACTGTAAATACTGTAAACACTGTACTGTAAACACTGTACTGTAAACACTGTGAATACGATAAACACTGTAAACACGGTAAACTCTGTAAATACTGTAAACGCTGTAAATACTGTAAACGTTGTAAGTACTGTAAATACGGTAAACACTGTAAACACGGTAAACGCTGTAAGTACTGTAAATACGGTAAACACTGTAAATACGGTAAACACGGTAAACGCTGTAAACACTGTAAATAACGTAAACACTAAATACGGTAAACACTGTAAATACGGTAAGCACTGTAAATACTGTAAACAATGTAAACACTGTAAATGCGGTAAACTCTGTAAACACTGTAAATACCGTAAACAATGTAAATACTGTAAACGCTGTAAATACGGTAAACACTGTAAATACGGTAAATCCGGTAAACACTGTAAATACTGTAAACACTGTAAATACGGTAAACACTGTAAATACTGTAAACGCTGTAAATACTGTAAATACGGTAAACTCTGTAAATACGGTAAGCACTCTAAATACTGTAAACAATGTAAACACTGTAAATGCGGTAAACTCTGTAAACACTGTAAATACCGTAAACAATGTAAATACGGTAAACACTGTAAACACTGTAAATACGGTAAGCACTGTAAACACTGTAAATACGGTAAGCACTGTAAATACTGTAAACAATGTAAACACTGTAAATACCGTAAACAATGTAAATACTGTAAACGCTGTAAATACAGTAAACACTGTAAATACTGTAAACAATGTAAACACTGTAAATGCGGTAAACTCTGTAAACACTGTAAATACCGTAAACAATGTAAATACTGTAAACGCTGTAAATACGGTAAACACTGTAAATACTGTAAATCCGGTAAACACTGTAAATACGGTAAACACTGTAAACACTGTAAATACGGTAAACTCTGTAAATACGGTAAACTCTGTAAACACTGTAAATACGGTAAACACTGTAAATCCTGTAAACACTGTAAATACGGTAAACTCTGTAAATACGGTAAACTCTGTAAATACGGTAAACTCTGTAAATACGGTGAACACTGTAAACGCTGTAAGTACAAACAATGTAAACGCTGTAAATACTGTAAAAGCTGTAAACACTGTAAACGCTGTAAGTACTGTAAACAATTTAAACGCTGTAAAAGCTGTAAATACTGTAAACGCTGTAATTACTGTAAACACTTATTGTCTGTGATAATCGACAGACACACACGCGCTGCCATGGGTTATTTACCCAGGATCCTTTAGTGCACTTTTAAGTTGCTCTAAATTTCAGTGTTTTGAGCATTTCCACCCTGACCCGCTGATCAGCACACATTTGCACGGAGGCGTAGATGTGGAGCGTAATTCGTCTGGAGCGAGAGAGCGAGTGAGCGGGCGAGCGAGCGCCACTGAACTGTGTTTCTGAGGACGTCTGGCGGCCCGTGTTTTGGTACACGAGCAAGCGCAATCTTCCAGCGCAGAGTGTTTGTGGATGTTTCTTGCTTGGCTGGAGCTTGTGAGTAAAATTACCCAGCAGGCACGGCGGGGCAGAGCGAGCGTAACACACACACAGAGACAGAGAGAGAGAGAGAGAGAGGCCGTGGGTGGCTGTCTCGTTGCCGTAAATATTACATAACGAAGATAAATCTAGTTGGCAGGCTATAAATACAATTGTACACTGTGTACCGACATTGTGGAACAGCACAGACTGCGACAGCGGGACAGATTAGTTTGCAGTCAATTGGCCCGTTCCGCCCGCAACAGGAAAAAAACAAATGCAATCCTCTCCCAGGCAAATGTCTGTTGGCAGATGAGCTCCCCCCCGCTCGCTGGGTGTCTGGCCCGGCCTAAAAAAGGGTTCGCGGCGCAGTGATGCTGAGGAGGTCAGACATGTTTATCCAGAAAGAGCCCTGGGTCAGTCTGGCATGAGGAAGAGGAGTTATGATTCCAGCACCTGTCACTCCACTCGCGCTCTTCATCTGAGAGCCAAACCAACCTCTCCATTCACATGATTGGATTATTCTGAACTAATGCTCGCACTGTGAAATCAAAACTGGCCTCGCATCTTCATGCGTGTTATTCTCTAGAAGAAGAATGTGATAATCTGGTGAACGGTTTTACATTTTTGTCACCAAATCAAGTACATTTACATGCATGCATTTATCAAACTGACATTGCATTCATGATTTTTTATTAATTGCTTTAAAAAAAACATTTATTTACAGCAAAGTGAATTTTTGGTGTTATTTGAGCTGTAAAATGACGTGGTGGGTGAATATGTGAATTGTGTCTTTCTGCTTTAGGATGTACTTTACATGCATGTGTTTTTATTAACACCCATTACATATTTAAACCAGTAATATCCTATACTAAACCTAAACTAATCTTGACAAACTATATATCACTTGAAAGCTTAAAATCTCTAGTTTACATATTTGGTGAATTATTTTCAGAATAAATGACAGAGGAGCCTTAATTTATCAATTTGCAACAAGAATATGTTCATACTCCTGAGGCGTGTTCAGACCTTTATTTTGAAATAGTGATGAACATGAAAAATCATGAAAGAATGGTAGAAACCTCAGTTTGTTTTCATGCCAAGAGTTCAAAAGATAGCATCCGTTCAATTCTTTTAGAAAAAAAGCTCTGAAAATGTTTTAAATATAAAGAAAACAATAATAGATTCAGCATTAGTGATGTGTCAGCGAGCTATAATGCACATACGTGATCTTCTGTGTTTCTTAGAGGACGAGTTCATTTCTAAATCTGCCAAACTTCCAACACTACTTCTGAATAGGATGTCTACTTCATAAATTGTATGAAAATTGTAAAAATAATGGTTCAGACTCAAACAACATATGGAGATGGAGGCGCCCTTATATGGGCAGTGATGTCCACTAGTGGAGAAGTGTGGTACTGCGCCCAAACTAAATCTCACTGAACGCTCATTTTCTGAGATATCAACCTAACATTTGAAACACAACTTGTTCAGATTTTTGCTTTTCATTTTTTTTTTCATTTTTAGAGTCCTCCAGGTTTTGAAAATATATAATTTATATACCATAAAATATGAATAATAAAAAAATTCATAAACTCAAACTTCTATAACTTTTTTTCTGTTTAACTGTCTTAATTAAAAACTTCTACAAAAATCTGCCAAATGTCTTCTTTAAAACAAGACCAATCTTACATCTATATTCCAAAGCATTCCTGAATTACAACCATTTAATTTCGAAATGTGCATTTTCATGTCTGTTAAAAAAAACGTTCTCTATTTGTCATCATTGCATTCAAGATGTAGGCCTATACTTTTTTATTAATTCCTTTATAACACACCTTTTGTTACATTAAAGTGATTTTTTGGTGAAAAGTTGTGTAATTTGAGCTGTGAAGTTGACGTGGATGAATAATCAGTTCAATTCAATGCACATTTATTTGTAGAGCACTTTTCACAATACACATCATTTCAACGCAGCTTTACAGAGTCCATATTACAATTTAGAGTGATCAGTTATCAGAGGAAACTGTCTAAGTTATGCAAAAAAAATATTAATTTAAACATTGTAATAATTTAAGGCAGAAACAACGAGCTCATCGGAGTAATAATACTTCATATGTGCATTTTGTCTTTTTGTTTTAGGATGTACTTTACATTTTGCGTGTGTTTTTGCTTTAATCAGATTGATATCGACCCTCTTTCCTTTTATGAATCACATTATGGAAGTATAATAGGTTGCAATTTTGTGTTGAGTTTTTGGGAGAAATATGTGATATTTTCAGAGCTGCAAAAAGTGGCAGAGAGTGCCATCGTTATTAAATCTTGTGTTTTAAGGTGTTTTTAGGTGTTTGTCGGCTCGTGTTCTCTATTTTCCATCGTGGTTTTGAGTTTTCACAGGCTCATGAGGACAAAAGCTGTTCTTCTCTACACTTTTGAATAACACAAACATAATATGAGAGATTTGATTTGATTTTCTCTGGTAATCCTCTCTGCGGGACTGGCCAGTGTGCCATCAACATCTCTGTAATCTCACTCGGGCTGATCCCTGAAGTGATGGTGCAGTGATCGCACACACACACACACACACACACACGCGGGCAGAATGAATGTGACAGCACACACAGTTTCGGGACTCTGAAGCCTCCAGTCTAATGGCCTCTCGGCGTGGGGCCGCCCGGCGCTGACAGGCTCAATGGAGCATCTTGACCTGTTCACTGTTTCGCCGCATGCTGGACAAAATCATTTGTGTACATAACAGACAGATGAGAAGAAGCTGCCAACTGTCACAGTCTGGGTGTGTGAGAGAGTGTGTGTGTGTGTGAGAGAGAGAGTGTGTGTGTGTGTGTGTGGGTTTAGAGGTAGGGTTAGTGTGTTTGTGTGTGTGTGTGTTGGGTAGGTTTAGAGGTAGGGTTAGTGTGTGTGTGTGTGTGTGTTGGGTAGGTTTAGAGTTTGTGTGTGTGTGTGTGTAGGTTGTAGAGGTAGGGTTAGTGTGTGTGTGTGTTGCGTAGGTTTAGAGGTAGGGTTAGTGTGTGTGTGTGTG
Organism: Phoxinus phoxinus; assembly: GCF_949152265.1. Taxonomy (NCBI): domain Eukaryota; kingdom Metazoa; phylum Chordata; class Actinopteri; order Cypriniformes; family Leuciscidae; genus Phoxinus; species Phoxinus phoxinus. Next base: position 28,085,067 of record NC_136897.1, read on the forward strand.
TGTGTGTGTAAGTTTGTAGAGGTAGGGTTAGTGTGTGTGTGTGTGTGTGTGTGTTGCGTAGGTTTAGAGGTAGGGTTAGTGTGTGTGTGTGTGTGTGTGTGATCGGTAGGTTTAGAGGTAGGCTTAGTGTGTGTGTGTGTGTGTGTTGGGTAGGTTTAGGGGTAGGGTTCGTGTGTGTGTGTGTGTGTGTGATGGGTAGGTTTAGAGGTAGGGTTAGTGTGTGTGTGTGTGTGTGTGTGTGTGTGTGTGTGTGTGTGTGTGTGTGTGTGTGTGTGTTGGGTAGGTTTAGAGGTAGGCTTAGTGTGTGTGTGTGTGTGTGTGTGTTGGGTAGGTTTAGGGGTAGGGTTCGTGTGTGTGTGTGTGTGTGTGTGTGTGAGATGGGTAGGTTTAGAGGTAGGGTTAGTGTGTGTGTGTTGGGTAGGTTTAGAGGTAGGGTTAGTGTGTGTGTGTGTGTGTGTGTGTGTGTGTGTGTGTGTGTGTGTGTGTGTGTGTGTGTGTGTGTGTGTGTGATGGGTAGGTTTAGAGGTAGGGTTAGTGTGTGTGTGTGTGTGTGTGTGTGTGTGTGTGTGTGTGTGTGTGTGTGTGTGTGTGTGTGTGTTGGGTAGGTTTAGAGGTAGGGTTAGTGTGTGTGTGTGTGTGTGTGTGTTGGGTAGGTTTAGAGGTAGGGTTAGTGTGTGTGTGTGTGTGTGTGTGTGTGTGTGTGTTGGGTAGGTTTAGAGGTAGGGTTAGTGTGTGTGTGTGTGTGTGTGTGATGGGTAGGTTTAGAGGTAGGGTTAGTGTGTGTGTGTGTGTGTGTGTGTGTTGGGTAGGTTTAGGGTTAGTGTGTGTCTGTGTGTGTGTGTGTGTGTGTGTGTGTGTGTGTGTGTGTGTGTGTGTGTGTGTGTGTGTGTGTGTGTGTGTGTGTGTGTGTGTGTGTGTGTGAGAGTGAGAGAGATGGGTAGGTTAGGGGTTGTGTGTGTGTGTGTGTGTGTGTGTGTGTGTGTGCGTGCGTGCGTGTGTGTGTGCGTGTGCATGTGTACAAAAGTTAGTATGCTAGTATGTACAAAATTTAACACAGGAAATAGTTTAGACTTGTCTCTAAGATTGTAAAAATGTGTGAATATGGAATAATTAGGGTTTAAAATGCATATTTTTGTTACAGCATCAAACCGAATGGAGTTATTTCATGAAAAAGGTGTGTTATTTGAGCTGTAACGTTAACAGTGATAGTTGCTCATTTTAAACTTTCATTTGAGACTCTCAATGCAAGTGCATTATCGTACATGTGTTTAAAGTGGAGTCTCAGAATGGGATTGGCCCTGTTTCCTTTTGTAATCTTTTATCAAAATACTTTCTCCGTCTCTGAGATGACTTTGCATTTGGGATGACGTCACAAATCCCTCTTTCCTGGCTCGGTTCTGATATATAACGGAAGTTCTTCATGATCCGATTAATTACACTGGATAAAATCAAGTCCTGCCCTACATTTGTTTTGTTGTCAAATATCCTGTTGCAAGTTATTAAAATAAAATGACTTGCAATCTGCGTTTTATGTAATGAAATAACAGAAATGCATGTGTCCATCATGAGGTGTGTGTGTGTGTGTTATAAACGGGCCTGATGTGACATTGCAGCTCTCCCTCCTACACACATCACCCTCCTATACAACACTAGCATGTTTTCTCACACCTGAACGCGCGCATGTCAACAAATTATGATTATTTTTTTGAGGGATTGTGGTTTCTCACTGAAATGGGGTTAAACGTAATCCCCTTTGCATCACACCCACGCCTGTTTTCCCAACACTACAACATAATCCATCCGCTTCTGCTCGCATATTGTCACATCCTCGCCGCCGCGTTCCTTAAATTCAGATTACGAGCTGCTAATTGAATGTGAATGCATCTCGAGTCCGATCAGGAGCAGAGATGATGAATCCCGCTTTGATAAGGACTCAACACCTCAGAGATCCCTGCGCTGGGAGAGCAGGATTAGAGGAGGTAAACGGATGTAGGTCAGGATGTTCCCAACACACACACACACACACACACACACACACACACAGCAGAGTTTAACCCCGTCCGTCAGTCCTCCTCTCACCCTATACAGCCCATATGCTGAACACATTTCACTTGCATTTCTGAAGATTAGGGAAACTATACATGCATTTATAACGTCATAATGCACTTATTGATATTAATAATTCACATGATTTGAATTATTGGCTACACCTGTCATGCATGAATAATGGGATGTCGGAGTAACCATAGATATACATATATAAAGGCTAGATGTCTCGTCCGCGCTGCTGGCCAGTGGAGGTCGACGTCCGCACCTGGCGGCCATCTTGTCACAGTCAGCTCGCTCACTCGTAACATTGTGTTTTAATGGTGCATGTACATTTCAAATAACCATAACTTGCTCAATTTTCTACCCATTTTAAAACGGGTTGGTTTGTTATAAACGTCAGAGATGTAGTTATGACACTGCATACTTATGAATAATTATAATATTATATATTTCAACATGTTCAAGCATCCAGAATTATAGCCACGTTAATAACGTTTGTAAGGAACCAAACCTAGGTAAATCCGTCAAGATTTCAGCGAGATAAGAGTATTTGTGTTCGCCTTACATCAGGAACCACAGAAAGCTTGCCTGTGACAAGATGGCCGCCGGTGATGACGTTAGAGACTCCGCCGTAAGACATCTAGCCTTTATTATGTATGTCTATGGGAGTAACAAAACAAAATAATCCAAAGAATACGCAGATCACCACTGGGAGAATAACGTAAAGCACACTTTGCTTAAACTAAAACACAGCACTATATATGTAAGCAATAAGGTACGAGAGGCTGTGCTGTATCGTGACTAAGTCACGGCTGAAGGGCGTTGTTAGGCACGACGTGAAGCGGAGTAACCCCTTCAGCCGTGACTTATTCACGATACAGCACAGCCTCGAGTACCTTATTGCTTTTATAAAAAGGTTACCACACAATACAACTATTAAAGCCGAAAAATATGTGTCTATGCAACTTTCATGAAGTAAAATCACTAAAAGCCTTTCCTTCCGCTGGAAAAAATAGTCCCTGACCGTAAACAGCAACAGAAATGACATACATTATTTCGCCAATAGATGGCGGCAAAGACTGTGTTTATGAGTGAGTCAGTCAGTAGAGAAGACTTTTATATTGAAAGGACTCAAACTTGTGATCACGGAGAAGGAAGACGACACTGACAGATGACTATGGGCTCGGGATATAACCCTTAACTGTTAAAAGGACTTTCAAACGGATTTTTTATTATTATGAATATATAGGACTGACCTGAAGGAGAATGCTATATCTACTGTAAATGCAGGTACACTTGCTTACTCGATCTCTCACAATACTCTACACAATATCGATTAGATCAAACATGTGTTTGTGTTGCTAAGAGCGGTTGCTAGGGGTGTTGTGTAGTGATACATAGAACCGTTGGGTGAAGCCAGAGCCCGTCTACGGAGAGCCTGTTCACTCCCTATTAAGTCCTATTGTACCGAATTTTGGTTGTAGTTACACCAGAGTTCCACTGGGGGCGATCACCCCCGAGTGCAAAATGAATGGGAGTCTATGGGGCTAGACGGCTAAATTTGTCCCTTTCAGCCGATTGCCGTTGAGAAATCTCAGATTTGATTGTAGGTTTGGCAAGTTCAACATGGTTTATAGGTCAAAAATTGAATGAACGAGTACTTATGTCCTTTCGATTTCTTACAGGTTGAGTTGTTGTTGCCCATAACACGCTAGCATTCTGCTAACGAACGCTGATTGGTCAGTGAAGGACTGGTTACGACCAGAGATACCGCTTGATGGCATC
>NC_136897.1:28096400-28121400 GCF_949152265.1 Phoxinus phoxinus
TGTTTCAACCCAATTTTGGGTCAAACATGGACAAACCCAGCCGTTGGGTTAAATTTTTACATTACATTTTTAACCCAACGTTTGGGTTTGTCCATATTTTACCCAAAATTGGGTTGAAACAACCCAGCATTTTTTAGAAGGATCATGTGACACTGAAGACTGGAGTAATGATGCTGAAAATCCAGCTTTGATCACAGCAATAAATGGTCAAATAAATGAAGCATTGATAAGCAGACTTCTTTTAAAACATTAAAAAATCTTCTAATAATGTTTGCCACCACTGTATATATATATAGTTGCATTGTAGAATCTGCAAAATGTAAATTATTTTAACAATATAAGAGGGATCATACAAAATGCATGTTATTTTTTATTTAGTGCTGTCCGGAATCAGATATTTTGCACTAAAGATGTTTACATATATTCCACAATAGCTGAATTTATTAAAAAATTACGGTAAGAGCCGGGGGTGAAAACTTTTGCACAGGATGAAGATTTTTTTGGGTCATATAAAAAAATTTTTATACATCTTTATTTGCACAATTAGTATACTGATAAACATTATTTTGTGGTGCTACAGAAAAAAAAATGTAATTTACATGAAAAAGTTAGTTCAGGAAATAATTAAAAATCTATATTAGCACTCAATTCAAGCGTGTAGAAATGAAAGCATAAATATCAACGTTATAAAATTAAGTAAAATTACTCAACTTTTCTGATAATGGTGTTCCCATCATGCACTGGGCCTTGAATAATTAATGAGGTTTATTTTTCACTGTTTTTCATCATTGCTTTTGTTGTTAGGATTAATAACTTGCCATTTTGTGACATTTGGAGTTAATTTTCTACTCAAAATGACATGCTAATCGAAAGTTTTGTTATGTAAACGGCATTTCACACAATATCTATTGTATTAATTACTTAGATGTTTCTAAGTAAAGCATATACTTTAAAAGTGTGGTTTAATTCAATGTTATATTGTTTGAGTGAAATGTATGGCAAAGAAATCTTTAACTAAATAGACATTACTCAACCGTTTAAAGCCAAGTTACAATTACTTATTTTCTTTGTTACTTTCACTTAACTTAATTAAGTAGAGTTTACTTGATTCCATATGTAAAATGTACTTTAAAAATATGTATGTGAAATTTACTTAAAAAATATGCGTGCAAAAACTCACCAGATAAAAATTACCAGATAAAAATTACGTAAATTTTACTTTTTTTCAGTGTATAATATCACAATAGGATAAGTCATTAACAATGCAATAGGGAAGTAATTAAATAGAACATATAATATCACGTTAATATTGCCTTTGCTATAATATAGTTCGCAAAAAGCATATTTTTAAACTTGTTTTTGGGCTATAATTGATTCTTTAACATGGCTCAGCTGTAGTGAAAAAGTATATATATATATATTTTGTGAAGATATTGATATGTTTATATGAAACTCTTCTGTCGTTGCATATATGCATTTGTGAGTTTCACTGATGTAATTGTTAGAAATATATTCAACAGTGTGTATTTTATGAAAAACAAATTGTAAAATGTATCATAGTAGTTAATATTAAGCTTTAATATTTCTGTAGCAATTCATGAGCAAGTTTAAAGGCTTTAAATATCTGTAATTTAAAGGACAAAGTAAAGCGCGTTTATTCAGGATCTCCGAAACTTTGACAAATGGAAAACAATAAGATTTTTACAAATTATAAATTAATAATAAAAATAAATTCTTATTTTCGCAATGTGCATATATATATATATATATATATGCTTTGCAGAATCTGCACAATGTAAATTATTTTAACAATATAAGAGGGATCATACAAAATGCATGTTATTTTTTATTTAGTGCTGTCCTGAATAAGATATTTTACATTAAAGATGTTTACATATATTCCACAATAGTTGAATTTATGAAAATTGACATTAAGAGCAGGGGGGTGAAAACTTTTGCACAGGATGAAGATGTGTACATTTTTCTTATTTTGTTTGAATATCATATTTTTTAAATTTTATACTGCCCTTCGGAAACTACAGAAGATACTTTCCTGGAAGACAAATTAATACAAATTATTGATCTTCAAATTCAAAAAGTTTTCACCCCCCACCCCGGCTCTTAATGCGCCGTGTTTCTGGAGCATCAGTGAGTTTTTGTTTTTTGTGACAATTTGAGTCCCTCAATTGTCCTCAAGTGTGAAAAGATGGATCTCAAAATCATACAGTCACTGCTGGAAAGAGTTAAAAATATGCAAAACATGATGGGAAATGATCAGGATCATCCGGGAACCACACAGTATTAACAATACACTTTTGAACGGGTCATTTTTATAAATTCAGCTTTTTTTTTTTTTTATCTTGTGTGTGTAAACATATTTTATGTAAAATGTCTTATTCAGGACAGTGCTAAATAAAAAAAGCATGCATTTTGTAGGAACCCCTTTTAAAATAATGAACATTTAGCAGATTCTGGTGTATGTAAACATGAGCACGACTGAATATATATATACTATGACTTTGAATATGAGGCATGAATAAATAAGCAAGTTTTGAGTTTGTTAATATCTTGTAGAGTGTATATTAAAGTTTGTCCGGCGAATTCATCACTGTAACGTCTTGAATTTATTTATATTTATAGAAATTACACAAAGATGCTTCTAAAGTCAACTCCACAAGATATTTAACGATGGTCCGAATGCTTGCATATTCTTTACAGATGCATTTGAACATGTTTCTTTACTCAGAAATCATTCATTTTTTATTATTTTATTAATGTAATTTTATTTATTTATTTTAAAAGGGAAACTAAAAGAAAATACAAGGCGAATCACAAAATCACTTATTTTTGAGCTATCATTATTTTATCTTTTTTTGCATTTATATATATATATATGATTTTGACCAGTCTAATTAAATCAAATCAAACATTAAAATATATAATAATGAAAAATATCAATGGTAGTAATATTTGAGCGGCACTAAAATAGTTATTTTGAATAAAGATGTTACCTTCTGGTGAGTGAAGTATTGGTGTGTCGACAGCGTGGGTTAAATCTCAGTTCTCTACGAGCTTTTCAGGACGTTTGAGGAGTTTGACATTCAGGAAACACCCTCGTGTGTGTGTGTGTGTGTGTGTGTGTGTCTCTGGGAGGATCCAGCATATAGAGTATATAAACTATAGAACCGTGTGTGTGTGTGTGTGTGTGTGTGTGTGTGTGTGTGTCTCTCTGGGAGGATCCAGCATATAGAGTAGTATATAAACTATAGAACCGTGTGTGTGTGTGTGTGTGTGTGTGTGTGTGTCTCTCTGGGAGGATCCAGCATATAGAGTAGTATATAAACTATAGAACCGTGTGTGTGTGTGTGTGTGTGTGTGTGTGTGTGTGTGTGTGTGTGTGTCTCTGGGAGGATCCAGCATATAGAGTATATAAACTATAGAACCGTGTGTGTGTGTATGTGTGTGTGTGTGTGTGTGTGTGTGTGTCTCTCTGGGAGGATCCAGCATATAGAGTATATAAACTATAGAACCGTGTGTGTGTGTGTGTGTGTGTGTGTCTCTGGGAGGATCCAGCATATAGAGTAGTATATAAACTATAGAACCGTGTGTGTGTGTGTGTGTGTCTCTCTGGGAGGATCCAGCATATAGAGTATATAAACTATAGAACCGTGTGTGTGTGTGTGTGTGTGTGTGTGTGTGTGTGTGTCTCTGGGAGGATCCAGCATATAGAGTAGTATATAAACTATAGAACCGTGTGTGTGTGTGTGTGTGTGTGTGTGTGTGTGTGTCTCTGGGAGGATCCAGCATATAGAGTATATAAACTATAGAACCATGTGTGTGTGTGTGTGTGTGTGTGTGTGTGTGTGTGTGTGTGTGTGTGTGTGTGTGTGTGTGTCTCTGGGAGGATCCCACATATAGAGTATATAAACTATAGAACCATGTGTGTGTGTGTGTGTGTGTGTGTGTGTCTCTGGGAGGATCCCACATATAGAGTATATAAACTATAGAACCGTGTGTGTGTGTGTGTGTGTGTGTGTGTGTCTGTGTCTCTGGGAGGATCCAGCATATAGAGTAGGATATAAACTATAGAACCGTGTGTGTGTGCGTGTGTGTGTGTGTGTGTGTGTGTGTGTGTGTGTGTGTGTGTGTGTGTGTGTGTGTGTGTGTGTGTGTGTGTGACACATACTTTAGTATTGCCTATTTTCTCCATCACATATTTCAGAAATCATCATAATTATCATTCGAAAGCTTAAAATCGCTTAAAATTTTCTGTGTGATATCAACTTCAAATTTAGGGTCATTGGGTTAAATTTTTCAATTGCATTTTTGATCCAACGTTTGGGTTTGTCCATATTTGACCCAAAATTGGGTTAAAACAACCCAGCATTTTTTAGTGGGACTAATGTATGTATATGTTTTGCTTGTATAGATTTGATATTTGAAAAACTTCACAGATTGTATATATACAGCGCACTCTAAAAAATGCTGGGTTGTTTTAACCCAATTTTGGGTCAAATATGGACAAACCCAAACGTTGGATCAAAAATGCAATCGAAAAATGTAACCCAATGGCTGGGTTTGTCTATATTTGACCCAAAATTGGGTTAAAACAACCCAGCATTTTTTCGAGTGTATAAGTGTCAAAGGAGTCCTCACATCACGAGGTCTTGAATGGGGCGTATATGAGTCTGGAAGGGTGTAAAAGTGGTCAGTTGTATATGAGTGGATCAGAGGAGCGTGAGAATGTTATAGCACCGGCATCGGGCCGCTTTAACCCCTGGGTAACAGAGCGTGGCCTGAGTGTGTGGAGTTATATTACACGTTCTGGAGGTCTTGGTCCTCTTCAGTCTCAGGTCTTCATGCCTGAATGACACACAAAATGGCCTCCACTATCCTCACGGGAGCGGAGGCTTTACAGTAAATGGCGTCTGTATGTTGCACAGGATTGTACGGTGTGTGTGTGTACGTCACGAGCTCTCTGGAAATCTGTGGATTTTATGCCTCGTTGTTTTTCAAATTCATTGCTATTGTGGTCAGTGTAGATATTGTTAGGATCTTTTCTTTTTATTGAGCAATTCTATGCATGGTATTCTTTTGTAAATATACATTAACGTACACTCTAAAAAATGCTGGGTTGTTTCAACCCAATTTTGGGTAAAACATGGACAAACCCAGCCGTTGGGTTAAATTTTTACATTACATTTTTAACCCAACGTTTTGGTTTGTCCATATTTTACCCAAAATTGGGTTGAAACAACCAAGCATTTTTTAGAGTGTACATTACACACTTGTAGTGTAAATCAGCTTATAAATATGTCAAAACACAAGCTAATATTCTTAACATGCGTTGATTATTTGAAGAAACATTAAGAAAATGTCTTCTTTTTTTTGTCCAAATGTCGTTTTCATTGCATTTATATGCACAGTGTTTGATCATGGTGTTTGCATGTTTATATATATATATATATATATATATATATATATATATATATATATATATATATATAAAACATACAGATCACTCTAAAAAATGCTTTCAGAGTTGGGTTGGTGTATGTTTTGGTAAAATATGGACCAAATTTAATAAAAAAAATTAACCAAAGGCTTGGATTTGTCCACATGACCCAAACATGGGTTAGAACAACCCAGTATTTTTTTTTTAGTTTTTTTGTATTTACACTCTTAAAAAATGCTGGGTTGTTTCAACCCAATTTTGTGTAAAATATGGACAAACCCAGCCATTGGGTTAAATTTTTACATTACATTTTTAACCCAACATTTGGGTTTGTCCATATTTTACCCAAAATTGGGTTGAAACAACCCAGCATTTTTTAGAGTGTACACACACACACACACACACACACACACACACACACACACCCTCATGTCTCTCTGGGAGGACCCCACATAGAGTATATAAACTGTAGTGTTGTGTGTGTGTTGTGTGTTGTGTGTTGTGTGTGTGTGTGTGTGTGTGTGTGTGTGTGTGTGTGTGTGTGTGTGTGTGTGTGTGTGTGTGTGTGTGTGTGTGTGTGTGTGTGTGTGTGTGTATGTGTGTGTGTGTGTGTGTTACTGTTCTGTATTTAATTTGACACACTTTGCCCAGATTTCCCAAACTGTTTTGTTCAATTTTGAACGTTGTAGTTTCGCATATTCCTTTTCATACAGTAAAAATTCATCTTTTTATGTAAAATACTGTTGCATTGTGGACTTTTATTTAACTTCATTAACTTTTCATATATTCCATTAAATTAAAATTCATAGTTAACCGTTTTTTCAAAGACTGTTCTATTGTATTATTAATATTGTTCACAGTAATATCAATAAAGAGTTTAATGATGTGAATGTCCGGCTGTGTTGTGGATCTCATCCCTGTCTCTGGTTTATTCTGCTGGGAATTTCACTTTCCTGGCGGATCATCATGTGTTTATTTCCCTGCAAACAGCAGAATCTCATATTTATTCTGCTGATTAATTATCAATAGTCATTCGCCTGTAAAAGTGCTCTGCTTTACGCTCACAGACTCAATGTGCGGCTTCATTTAGTCCATGTAATGACTTCCGAATGAAATTAAAAGTATGGAGACAGCAGTTGTGTGACACTATTTAGTGTTTGTTATCAATTAACTGGGACTTCTTAAGGCATTCAGCAGGAGTATTGATCCCTGAATAATGCTCTTCTCCGGTTCTCAGAGGAAATTACAGCAGGTTTGTCTCCAGTGACCCGAAAGCGGCCGTCAGGGGCCTAAAGAAGAGCAGAGGGTCTTACCTTTATATAGAGACTCAGAAATACACTTCCAGAGAAAAATAATTAGCAGAATTAACCAAACGTCTGACCATTCTAGGCTTTTAGTGATTAAATAATAAATTGTTTCACACCGAGATGCCAATCCTAATATAATGTTGATGTTTCACCAAGAGCCAATAGTTACATTCTCTTCGTTTTATTCTCTTACAATTCTTCAAGACAATTCAAATGTTGATTTTGTAATGTTATATGGCACATTTTAGGAATGTATTAACTCAAGATTCAACTTTTCTGGCGCGTCTCGCGCAACTTTTGCATTGAAACACTGCGCGCGCGGAGAAACCTCGAGATTACAGTTTAAATATGACCAAAGTACTGCGGGAAAAATAAATAAATTAGAACATTTATGTATTTATTAAAATTCTGAGTAGGCCTACTTTGGTTCTGCGTAGAATATTTTTTTTTAAATGAATGATAGCTATATTATATTTATATATTTTACGGTTTGTATATGAAGTTAAAGGCCTGTTGCATGCAAGACCCAAACTCTTAAATGCAACAGGGTTTTTTCTGTGTGTGTGTGTGTGTGTGTGTGTGTGTGTGTGTGTGTGTGTGTGTGTGTGTGTGTGTGTGTGTGTGTGTGTGTGTGTGTGTGTGTGTGTGTGTGTGTGTGTGTTACATGCTGCATTCCCTATTTTCTTTCTTTTTTTAACGAGGTAAAATGTTTTAAAGTTATCATGTTTCTTCCTCTGGTGGTCCGCTGTTATTTATTAGCCGCGTTATGCTTTCTATAGAGATAAACATGACTAAGTTTGACCAGTAAAAAAATAAAAAAGTTCTCCTATCACTGGCAAAGCCTCATTTCGCTCTGAAGCAGAAGTTTCGTTCAACTTTTGTTTTAAATAAGTTATTAGGCCACTTCCTGAACGCCTTTTAACTCGTCAAAACAAGTTTTTAAAGACGGATAATAGTTAAGGTGAGTAATTTTCGAGTGTGTAAATAAAGTGCAGGAATGTTTTGTGAGTGTGTGTCCCCTCCCTCCGAGTGTGTCCGAACACATTAACGCTGGTCCTGGTTCCGGGAGGATCCCTCGAGCTCCCGGGTTCGTGGTGTGTGTGTGTGTGTGTGTGTGTGTGTGTGTTCCTCAGTGAGAGTCTTCCTCCAGGAGCACGTGCAGCTGATGGACTTTCAGGAACATCTGCACAGTAAGTTTGACATTATTTGATTTATTTTAGGCCTCGATGGACACTTGTTTGCTCATTATATCTCAAATGTGTGTATTGTAGGGCCCATGAACACATTGCATTAGTTCGTGAATTTTAGGTTTTCTTCCTATTTTCCGATTGGCTCGCTGGCGCTGTTTTAGGCTTATAGCACTTTCGTTAACGCGTAGTTTTACATTATTATGCATGCAACTTTAATATATATAATGACGTGCCATGAAACTAAATTTAGCCTATAATTAATAATGTTTGGATTTGCGTGTTGTAAAGCATGTTTTATCAATCACGTAATACTGAAAATGGATATTAAGTGCACGAGCATCATAAGCTCTGTGTTTGTGTAACATTATGTGTTGAGGACGAAAATATTACAGCATGTATGATATAAATGCGTTTCAATTGGTCTATTTGTGAAATAATATATAGGAGAAGCTAAATGCATTAAACCCCTCGAGTCTTTTTCTCAAAAGTAGGATTTGTGTTGCAAGGCTGGAAAGGATTCATGCATTCATACAGAAATATTTCAATACTTTATTTCTTTGTTCTGAACTAAAGTTCAGGCAAAATATACAAGAAAAAAAAAATGTCAACGACAAACTAGTACATTAAATGACCGTGGCAACTAAAGGTGCAGAACTATAAATCACATGTTGGTTAAAACTAGGAAAAATGAACATCACATTTCTTATAAACGCATGTTTGCACAGAGAGTTTGAATTATGGCTTCAGAATCATAAGAGCAAATCACTGTGCAGGGATGTCATATTAAAAAACAAAAACATGAATATGATCTGTCTTTGGTGATGAACCATGCACCTCCACAGTCACAACTATACTGTTATATGTGTGTGAATATGGGACAGAGCCAGGCTGACCCGGAACAGTATTTCATGACAATATATAAACGCATCCCACACACACACACACACACACACGGCTCATTTAATCCAGTGCTTTAATTCAGTCTGTCGTCTCAGGACACACACACTCACAGACCTAATTCATCAAACATTGCATATAGATTTATATTTTACCCAAATCCAGGTTTACACAGCTAATAATAATAATAATAATAATATATCGCTTCATTGTCAGAACGCACACCTGAGTCAACCCTGATTTAAGATATTAAGGCGCATTCACAGTTTGGGACATTATATTTTAAATAAAAAAGGAATTAGTCGTACTAAACGAACAATATGTGCCATCCATCTAATAATAACAACAGTATCCCACAGTAACAAGGGATAAAAAAACATTTTGAATAAATACAAAACCATCATTCACAAAGAAATACTATAAATAATACTTTTTAAAAAAAAAAAAGAAAAGAAAAACAAACACATACAGTTATTGCCTTTGGCATAACATCATACTACCATTACAAAAATGATCTTAAATAGACACAAAAACTCCAGACAGACGCACAGTCCTCTCACGAAGGGAACGCTTGGCGAGGTTTTCTAGGAAAGTTGAGCGCGCAACGCTCAGCTCAGGAACGAATTGGGCGCGACGCGTTTGTGTTGAGACAGAAGTCCGCTGGAAAGTGGAGATGTGAAGGACGGTAAACTAGTTCTTAGGGAATCCGAGAGCAGAGAAGACGCGGAGCTGGAGATCCCGTATCCCGGCGCGCTCGGGAGCGACTGCGGCTGTTGCGCGCCCGCCACGAAATATCCATTGTGTCCTGAGAGTAATCCAGCAGCGGACGACGGAGACACGCCGTACCCGTTCGACAGGTTAATACTCCCGCTAGAGGCTCCCAGAATCTGGCGAGACATATCCCCGTTCCCGAGCGGCTCGACGCCGGGGAGTAAAGATCCGTACGCGTGTCCTTGGTTTAGAAATCCGTGCGTGGATCCGTTATAGTGCGAGTGGTGTAAGGGTAAGAACGGAGAAAGCTGCCAGTAAAGCGGATTGCTCGGGCGTTCACCCAGTCCGAGTCCGAGCGGCGCGAATCTGAGGCCCCTTTTCATCACCAACTTTCCCCGCGAGGTCGCCGAGCGCCGCCGGAGCTTCCCGGTGGTTCCGCCGATGAACACATCATCGCTGGAGGGGTCGAGCATCCAGTAGTTCCCTTTCCCCGGATCGTCGTAGTGTCTCGGCACCTTCACGAAGCACTTATTGAGGCTCAGATTGTGCCGGATGGAGTTCTGCCAGCCCTGCTTGTGCTCCCGGTAATACGGGAAGTTCTTCATGATGAACTCGTAGATGCCGTTGAGCGTGAGCCGCTTCTCCGGACTCTGTCGGATGGCCATCATGATGAGCGCGTTGTAGCTGAACGGAGGCTTGTCGAATTTCTTTCCCTTTTTGCACGGTTGCTCGGGTTCCTCCGCGTCGTGTTGCGCGGGGTCCATCTCGACCGCTTCTGAGGGTTTGTCGGATACCGGGCTTCGCTCCGCGCCATCGTCCGCACCCGGGCTGTCAAACTTCGATGGGAGTAACAAGCTCTTGATGCTGAACGATGTGGACTTCTGCACCATGGTGGGCTCACTGTGATCTCCCATGCCGGGTGATGAAGCGCGCAAAAGCCCCGTTTTCGTACTTAAAACACAGGAGGTCAAGCGCGCAATGATGGGGACATCGCGTGCATGACAGAACTTCGCAGACTCGCGGAAATTGGTGATTAACCAGGGCTCACTCTTACCAACTACCTCATCGTATGAAAGGGAGGAGGAGCTCTTCACTTGCTGGTGCTGGACAGTCTCAGTCGAGCCTCGCTCACTCCATCATAATGCGCGGAGAGCCCCGTGCGCGCGGGAGTCTGGAGCGTCTCCTGTGCGTCACTGATCACGTAGCCTGGATAGGAGGGACAAGGAGTTGTTTTCATGTTGCCTGAAACGCACTGAAATAAAGTTTAAATGATCCAAAACTAAAGTGTTAGTGATTCTGAATCGCTCATGACACTCTCAGAATGCCTTAATAATACTTAATAATAATACAATTTGAACCCGGGAGGGGTCAAATTGGGGGTTATAAATAATACAACCGTTAAGTATTCATAATAAACTATCTGAGACAATAATATTTTGTGTATATGCATGATCGGTTCGGGGTTATTGATTATCTGGCTCTCCAAGGACGCCACAGTGCTGTGCGTAAAAGCGCGCGGGCTGCACGAGCACGAGCCAACGGCGCCTCTAGTGTCCGCACGGGTCACAGACCCACTGAACTCCTGCCAGACAACGGGACAAGTTCTGTTTACACTTTGAAGGACTCATATGTGTCATTTTTATTATTAATAATGGCAGTAATAATCTGCAAACCCTTGTGATTCAGTGCGCTAGTTTCAATCCTCTGCGCCATTAACAGAATAAATGCTCGAACTGTTGTTTACTTGTTCATCGTTGATCAATTAGTCTGATATTTTTGCATATTGCATTAGAATAATCTTATTTACGTCTGTATCTCAAATAACTTTCATTTTTAAATTTCGCATATTTTCATTCTGAAATAAACACTTTTTTCCGTTCCCCGCTTAGCTATATATTATCACTCCTTTCGCATGTATTAAAATTAAATGTATATAGAGTTAAATATTCTGTATGGTTTCTGAACCAATAAAAGGGTTGTATTATTGTTTTCTTGTCTGGAGGCTGTTTGAACATTACTGCTGCTGTTTCGATCCAGTTTTTTTTATTTATTATTATTAAATAAACTAGACTTGAGACTTGACTTGAAATGATTTGTATGAGATGTAAATTATTATTTTATTGATGCACAGAGCAGTAATACAGCTCTTTAATTTATAGCTATTATTAAAGAAACGTCGAATGTGTATGAAACAAAAATGTCAAAATAATTAAGTTTTTAAGAAATAGTTAAATTCGAAAAAAGCAAAGCCACGCAAACGAATAACTTTTCAATACATTTTTATTTTATATCAATTAATGCTGTTATATGTACATAATGTTTTTATTTTCTATAAAAAACTGGTTTAAAAAAATAATCACTATAGAAGTTGCGTCAGATGACTGTGTTCGCCGTAGCAATTTTATTATTAATAAAATATATATAGACTGTATTTTTGTTGAATTTATTGAAACTATATCTTGCAGTGCAAAAAAATATATAATGTTGTGTTATTACTATCCATTGACTTTTTCTTAATAATAATAAATAATAATAATATAATAAAGCTTTTTCGAACTCTAAACAGCAGTGTCACGTAAATTAATGTTTTAATATTTATAATAAATTATTATTTTATTATTTATTGTAAAAAAAAACCGACGGGATGTCACAATTATATTGTTTGATTAAATTACAGTTTATTTTTATTTTCAAAGTTAAATTATATTTTATTTTCAAGATAATGAAAGCATCACTGGTCGAGTCTTTCACACCCGCTTTTCCTTTCAAATAATTACTCAAGAAAAAAGAAAAAAATGTTTAATAAATTGTTTTTGACATCCGCATAAATTGGTATGCATTGGTCTATTTTCTATTTGCCTTTATTGCACGCAGATGTAATATAACCCATCCTGTAATCAACGAGTTAAATGTGAATTGGGAACAAAAAAAAAGAAAAAGGCGGCAAAGAAAACGATTTATATTTCACCATGTTTAAGATTATTTTTAATGATCAGTTTGTAGCAGGAACATCTTTACCTGTTTTGAAGAAGTGTGGCAAACTAAAAATCCACATTTAAAAAATATGATTTAAAGTTTTTACTGTCCAGCACTGCAAAATAACTTCACAAAATTAATTATTTATTATTATTTGAGGCCAAAAACAAGGTCAGTCATGCCTCATATGTACATGTATGAGTCCATATAGAAGTCGAGCTGATATATATTTATTTAGATATATATAGGCTTCATCTGAAACCATTTGCTAAAACATTTAACCCTTGTGTGACCGTATGGACATTTTTGACTTTTCAGTTTGTTTGCTTTTAAAACCATATGTCTGTGTTAATACCAACTAAATACATTTTGGTGTGTATTTTTTTATTGGAATTTTACTATTTCACCCCCATTTACTTTAATAAATCTATTTTCCGCTTGTAACACAAAATAGTTCCACTCATTGAAACCCATTACAGCTTTTCAGATTACACACAATTTCTGAAACTGTGGCTCCATTTCTTGAAACTCTACACACACACACACACACACACACACACACACACACACACACACACACACACACACACACAAAACATCAGATGTCTCTAAAGCAAACACATCATTCAAAACTATTTTAACGTTCCAAAAATTGTGTTTTTGCGTATAACAAACACACATTAAATGATACATAGCACCAAATACACATAGTGAAAAATGAACATAAATTAAAATAAGTTAAACACTATCTTGTGTCTTTTGCTTGTTCAGTGCGGTGGAGTTACAGGAGTTTGTCACACGTACATATACATATACAGTGTGTTATACAAGCAGCCAATATATATATATATACCACAAGGGTTAAATGTTTGGCAAATGGTTTCAGATGAAGCCTATATATCAGCTGTGTGTGTGTGTGTGTGTGTGTGTGTGTGTGTGTGTGTGTGTGTGTGTGTGTGTGTGTGTGTGTGTGTGTGTGTGTGTGTGTGTGTGTGTGTGTGTGTGTGCACTCTAAAAAATGCTGGGTTGTTTCAACCCAATTTTGGGTAAAATATGGACAAACCCAAACGTTGGGTTAAAAATGTAATGTAAAAATTTAACCCAACGGCTGGGTTTGTCCATATTTTACCAAAAATTGCATTTTTTTAGTGTGTGTGTGTTTGGAGGAGCGTATGGCTCGCTGTATGTGAAACCATTAATGCTCTCTGCAAATCAGTGTTTTTGACCTCAAATGATGATAAATAATTTATATTATTTTGTGAAGTCATTTGGCTGTGTATACATATACTGAATTTACACTCTAGAAAATGCTGGGTTGTTTCAACCCAATTTTGGGTAAAATATGGACAAACCCAACCGTTGGGTTAAATTTTTACATTACATTTTTAACCCAACGTTTGGGTTTGTCCATATTTTACCCAAAATTGGGTTGAAACAACCCAGCATTTTTTAGAGTGTACAAGCCAAGTCAGACAGCTGTGTGTGTGTGTGTGTGTGTGTGTGTGTGTGTGTGTGTGTACACACGTGTATAATAAATAAATTAGTTGAGATATCAACCTCATATTTGGAACATAACTTATTAAGATTTATAGCTTAAATTTATAGATTTTCTAGAAGTTTTAGAGTTCAACATGTTTCATAAAATATATCTTTTATACAAAATATTTTTAAAAATTCACTTCAACAATAATCTGCCACGGGTCTTCGTTAAAATGAGACCAAACGTCCACTATGGCCCTATGTATACATTTTTTTATGACACGCAAGGGTTAATGCCTTGAGCATATGAAAATGATGCATATGAAGGTTCAATAAAAGGTCAGAGTTTATTATTAGAGGTTTTCTGTCCTGGATTTGAGTCCTTTCTTAAGCTTCCTCTTATAAAAACACCTACAATTAAACCTGCTAAAGTGTGAAACTGTTTCTCCCATCACTATTAATATTATAATGTCGATTATTTAAGTGCTTTTAAGGCAATATATGAAGAAAACATTTTAAAATATACAATATTTCGGACTTATGATGTTTAAAACATGTTTGCCTTGTTGATAGTTCATGTAAAACACAGACAGACACAAATCTCAATTAACAAAAACACCATCAGAGCTTGACACACATCACTACTAATCGGCTAATAATCAACAGCATGTGTGAATAAACCCATAAACAACGACTGCATCCTTTATTCATGCCGCAGTGCATGCTGGGAATTCACAAACCCTTAACAATCACTAACATTGTTCAATATAAAGCTCTTTGTCCATGTGATTCAGTGTGAATTATTGAAGGGGATTTCAGGACCTTTACACTGATGTGCAATAAAACACTGAGCTCGTAATTCACTATGAACAGTTTACGTCATTTTATAATATATTAATTTTTAATTCTCAATTTTTGCCTTAGTTCAGTTTAAATGTGGGGTGACAAATTAATATTTAAAAGTGCAAATACTAGTCTTTCGATTAAAAGCTCATGCATGCACAATAATTATAAAATAATGAGCAAAATGCCATTTAAATAAAAAAATTGAAATATTATATAGGTATAGGCTATATTAATATTGGCTAAAAACCCAAAAAATTTGAATATGGTGCAAAAGTTGATTTATTTCAGTAATTCAACTCAAAAGGTGAAACTAATATATTATATAGACTCATTACATGCAAAGTGAGATATTTCAAGCCTTTATTAGTTATAATTTTGATGATTATGGCTCAAAATTAGAATATTGTGAAAAGGTTTTCATAAGCTGTAAAACATAATCATCACAATTATAACAAATAAAGGCTTGAAATATCTCACTTTGCATGTAATGAGTCTATATAATATATTAGTTTCACCTTTTAAGTTGAATTACTGAAATAAATGAACTTTTGCACCATATTCTAATGCATTTTTTACTATATATTATATTTTTATTACTATATTATAAGTCATGTTGAGCTGTAGTTTCATGTGTTTGGATTAGGGCTGTCAAAAGATTAATCGCGATTAATCGCATCCAAAATTAAAGTTTGTGTTTACGTAATATATGTGTGTGTACTGTGTATAATTATTATGTATAAATACACACACATCCATGTATATATTTAAGGAATAATTGCATTTATATACTGTATATACATTTAGATAATTTATATTATATATAAATATTTTATATATAAATATAACCAATTTTTCTTAAATATATACATGATTGTGTCTGTTTTTATATATATAAATAATTATGCACAGTACACACGCATATATTATGCAAACACAAACTTTTATTTTGTATGCGATTAATCACGATTAATCTTTTGACAGCCTTAGTTTGGATGCTTTGTAAACACATTTTAATGCTAAGGCTTTGTTTGATATTTTGTTATCTAATACAATGATGTTTTTAAGTGTTACTTAAGTAACTAAAGTCTCTTTTGGTGCAGCTGTATCTTATGTAAGAGCACAACATTGCCAAATCTGATGGATGGAGAGAGAGAGAAAAATCATAAAACAAAAAAACACTAAAGATTTTATAAACCACACAGAGATGTAAAGTTAACAATTCGAGAGGCAAAACCAGGAACAGTCTGAACTGATACCACAGCATTACTGTAATCATCAGACTGGTGATCATGCTAATGCTAATGCTAATCAATCATCCGTCATCAGAATCATCGCGGTCTCCAGTTACTCGTCCTTGTGGACAAAGTTCGTCCAACAGTGAGTTTAAGAGAGTTTATTCACTGTGTCTCCAGAATGAAGCTGAATCTGAGTAAACTGTGTATTTTTATTAGCTTAAGGCTATATAAAAACAATAGGTGCACTGATTTAGACAGCTAAATGCGCGCGCCCGCGCGCGTGTGTGTGTGTGTGTTTATGTGCCGATAATGTTGTCAGTCTGAGCTCTAGGATTACGGGGTCGGGTTCTCTCTGTTGGCACAAATCAACAAATGGTGTGTGTGTGTGTGTGTGTGTGTGTGTGTGAGTGGTTGTGGTTTGCTATTGGCTGATCTCATGTGAGTGACAGGTTGCTCCGCCCTCATCATCAGAGAAGAGATATTCAAGATTACTCGTGATTTTAACACAATAATGATGATGTGCGTGGATAAAACATTTTAATTGCTCTAACTAGACTCTTAAATTAGATATACATTCACTAAAGAAATGTTTAATAAAGCATCACCTTTTCATTTACTTGATTTATATTCAGCATTAATGAAACTATATAGTAATATAATGCTCCAGAACTCTCCGTCATCAAGGCTGATGTTTGACATTGTGATTTTTAAAGGCATGAAAGTCTGATCCTGTGATCATCAGACGTGTGAAAACATCGAGCTCTGGGTCAAAGGTCGCTGTCAAATCCAAATGTGATTTGTTTTCTTGAAAGGATTTGTCTGTGAAAAGACATTTAAACCCTTGTATGCAAATTGCATCTCTAATAAAAATGTTTGTGCATTCACGAATCTAAATGTTTAGTATCTAATCTCTGACGGCCGGGCTTGTTTTTCAATCATAAACATACTAGATTACAGAGGAAAAACTGTGGCTGAGAATATTCAAATCTCGTCAGGATATTAGAGGAATATTGTGTTGTGTTGGCACATTTCTGAAGCTCGTTATTGATGTAATCTGGTCTGCGTTATTAAACTAAATTATTCTGGAATAAGGAGACATGATAAAGTTCGGTTCTATGGCATTTTGGTACAATCATAGTACCATGGTTCTGCCTCAGAACTTTTTGAAGAACTGTATATGTAAAAACGGATTAATATTTAAAAATTTTAACATTTTTAATCATAAATATAGGATATTATTCAGAAGAATTATTACATGTATGTATAATTATACTGTATATTAGAGTTGTAACAGCCTAATGTTGGATCTATTATTAAAATCTCGTTGGTATATCCAGAACTCTCGCGAGAATGACTACAGAAGTCTCTTCCTCCAGAGGGCGCGCGGCCGCTCTGAAAGCAAATCTCTGGACGAATTTAATCTTATTAGAGGTGTTTTACACATGATACTTTAAAGGATTGGAGTCTAACGTAGAAATTGAAACCTAGTCCAAACAATCTCTATAAAAGAATGCGTTAAAACTCACCATATATAACCACAACGACTGTGATTTGTCCATCGCGTCAAACGCTGAGAAAAGTAACAGGTGTCACGTGACTGACGTGTCGGGTCTCGGTGCCTTGCGCGTGGCTGTGGCGTCAAGCTATTTTATTTATGATTATCTGTAATTTAAACATCTGCTGGACTTTTCTTTTGGTCCTGACCCTTGTAATAGTGTTTGCAATGTCTTCAGACGCCGGTGAAAAATATGTGTCTGTAGATTTTGAGGTATTCGGGAATGTTCAGGGTGGGTATATAAATAAACGAGCATTTATTTATGCCACAGCTCAAAAAAGGCATTGTGCATTTTATGTCTTAATGTAATAATAGGTTGATTATTCTTTATTACTATGTGTTTATTGTATGCAAGTATAGGGCTACATAAATTAATTACACTTTTGCACGTATTCCAAAAAACTGACAAATGTTTGTCTTTTTTCAGGTGTTTGCTTCAGAATGGTGAGACATTTATGGATAATACAAACTAGGATTGCTTTACTAGGCTTGCTTATATAACTAAGGGAGAATGGCAGAACCTACTAACACTAACCAAATATAGAAACATGGTATTATTATGTTTTTACTAGACATGGTAATACTTTGATATTCTACTAGAAAATAAGTTATTCATGTGCAAATACAAACACGTGCTAGATCTTCTAGATGTAACGTGTACATGGGTAATAAATGTTAGTGAAATAGGTTAGATATCTGAATATATTTGGTATTTAGTATATATGATATAAGTGCATATATACGAGAATATATGATAAAGTATATAATAAGTATATGATAGTCTATAAGTGCATATACACGAGAATAAAGTATATAATTGCATGTGTATAATTGCATATGATATGTGATAAAGTGTATATGTGCAGATATATACTCGTATATGATAACGTGTACAATTGCATTTATACGAGTATATATAATATATATGATAAAGTGTATAAGTGCATATATACTATTATGTATGATAAAGTGTATAATTGCATTTATACAAGTATATATAATATATATGATAATGTTTAAGTGTAAAAGTGCATATATACGAGTATATAATTATGATAAAGTGTATAATTGCATTTATACAAGTATATATAATATATATGATAAAGTGTAAAAGTGCATATATACGAGTATATAATTATGATAAAGTGTATAATTGCATATATACAAGTATTTATAATATATATGATAAAGTGTATAATTGCATTTATACAAGTATATATAGGTAACACTTTACAATAAGGTTTATTAGTTAACATTAGTTAACTACATTAGTTAACGTTAACTAATAATGAACTGCACTTATACAGCATTTATTCATCTTTGTTAATGTTAATTTCGACATTTACTAATACTTTATTAAAATCTTGTTAACATGAGTTAATGCACTGTGAACTAACATGAACAAACAATGAACAGCTTTATTCATATTAACTAACATTAACAAAGATTCATAAATACTGTAACAAATGTATTGTTCATGTTAGTTAATACATTAAATAATGTTTAATAAATGAACCTTATTGTAAAGTGTTACCTATATATAATATATATGATAAAGTGTAAAAGTGCATTTATATGAGTATATATAATATATATGATAATGTTTATAAGTGCATATATACGAGTATATATGATAAAGTGTATAATTGCATTTATACAAGTATGTATAATATATATGATAAAGCATGGCCAAAGTATAATTGTATTCCTAGTGAATGCATGAACTGATAAAATCTGTTGAATGCAATGAAATGAATAGCATTTTTCTAACGCATTAATGCAAGATCAAGCCTCTTGTTCATCCTTCATGTCTTTGACTCTCTGTCTGAATCCCATCTCTCATCGGTCCTGATCGACGACAGTATACAGAAGCAGAAGGAGAGAAACTGGGCGTCACAGGCTGGGTGAAGAACACTAGGCAGGGCACTGTGGTCGGACAGGTGCAGGGACCGGCAGAGAAAGTCACAGAAATGTGAGTATGCATCTGTGTTCAGTGTGCAATCATTTATAAATGAGATCAGTGTGTGAGCGTGTGCAGATCGGCCTGTAGATACACAGAGTTGTGGCGGTTGTTGTGTCGAAGCAATGATAAATGATCCACAGTTTATCCCACACACACTTCTGTTGTGCTCACTGTGTGAAGAGTGGAGACAAAGTGACCTGAGTATTGAGAAATGTGTCCTAGCGACTGTAAAAAACGAACTGATAAACTAAACCCACACCAGAACACAGATCAGTTCTGGTGTGCAGTTCCTCTTATAACCAGCAGGTGGCGCTGGTGCTCCAGTGTTTGAGTCATGGAACAATCTAGAAAGCCTGAGATCATTTTACGGTTCGGATCATTTTACTGACTCTCTTGTTTTGATGAACGAGTCATTTTGTTCATTTGAGTGGCTTTAAATGTTATACTTTTAACAGGCAAATTCCCCCGAAGACGAGATTCTGAGTGAATTAACTGCAGTCCAAAATAATGTACAGGGAACATGAATAATCACTTAACCTCCCGAGTCTTTTGTTCATTCGTCACGTGACCGACCCATCACTGCTGTGCCTAATGATAGATGGAGACTACAGGATAGAAAGCTTTTAGTGTGCGCTGAAAGCTGTATTTTGAGTGAGTGTGTATGTGGTCTGCAGTCCCTCGGGTCGGGCGGGGCCGGGAGCGATGATGTCATGATGTCAGTCTGGGCGGGGGCGGGGGGGGGGGGGGGGGTCACAGGGGCGAGGGCTTTATGACATCATCACAGTCTCAAATGTGATCCAGACATTATGTGTGCACATTACTGGCGAGGGAGAGATGAGATTACTGTGTGTGCAGTGTGTGTGTGTGTGTGTGTGCTGACTTTCTTTCTCTCTTTTTTTTTCGACTGATTTACCGACTTTCTGTATATGGAGAATATCCCAAAAAAAATTTATATGGAGTAATAATCAGTTCAACGTTGCATTTAGTTGGTTGTTCATGTTTCTGAGATTCTGTTTTGTGAAGTTTTTAGTTGGAGTCACTCTAAACAATGCTGGGTTGTTCTAAAGGTACAATATGTAATATTTGTGCATTAAAATATGCCAAAATCACAAGGCCAGTGTTGTATATTTTGTTGAGTTGATTACAATATCCCAAATGTTTCCAACTATCTTTAAATTGTGAGAAAATTGCGGTTTTAACCGAGGAAGCGGGGCGTGTGAGCGGAGGTGAGCTGGAGTCGCGGCGTCATATCCGCGTTACCCTCGATCCGCTCGTCCTGCGCGGAGTCCTGGACACATGCGTTTAACCATTTTACAATTTTACTGTGTAATGCCCCATATATGGAAGTGAAGAAGTGTTTTCAGTGAGGAAGAGATTCGGAAGGACTCGTGTTGTGGAAGTGGGTTACGCCGGCCGCTGCCCTGCAGAGACATATTTAGCTGTGATTCTCTGGTGGGACTGTGTGTCCTATTTACTTACACAACCTGTGTGTGTGTGTGTGTGTGTGTGTGTGTGTTTCAGCATGAACTCTCAGAACTCTGTACATGCCATTGCCTGGGTGTGTGCGTGTGTGTGTGTGTGTGTGTGTGTGTGTGTGTGTGTGTGTGTGTGATCATGTATCTGTACATGCGATTGCCTGGATACAGTGTGTGTGTGTGTGTGTTTGTGTGCGTGTGTGTGTGTGATGATGTAGCTGTACATGCGATTGCCTGGATACTGTGTGTGTGTGTGTGTGTGTGTGTGTGTGTGTGTGTGTGTGTGTGTGTGTGATGATGTAGCTGTACATGCGATTGCCTGGATACTGTGTGTGTGTGTGCGTGTGTGCGTGTGTGTGTGATGATGTAGCTGTACATGCGATTGCCTGGATACTGTGTGTGTGTGTGTGTGTGTGTGTGTGTGATCATGTAGCTGTACATGCGATTGCCTGGATACTGTGTGTGTGTGTGTGTGTGTGTGTGTGTGTGTGTGTGTGTGTGTGTGTGTGTGTGTGTGTGTGTGTGTGTGTGTGATCATGTAGCTGTACATGCGATTGCCTGGATACAGTGTGTGTGTGTGTGCGTGTGTGTGTTGTGTTTATGTGTGTGTGTGTGTGTGTGGTCATGTAGCTGTACATGTGATTGCCTGGATACAGTGTGTGTGTGCGTGTGTGCGTGTGTGTGTGTGTGTGTGTGTGTGTGTGTGATGATGTAGCTGTACATGCGATTGCCTGGATACTGTGTGTGTGTGTGTGTGTGTGTGTGTGTGTGTGTGTGTGTGTGTGTGTGTGTGTGTGTGTGTGTGTGTGTGTGTGCGTGTGTGTGTGTGTGTGTGTGTGTGATACAGTGACAGAGAGCTCCAGTATTGCATGAGAAAAGCTTTTCCTCTTCCTCATTCCAGCCGGTGAACACGAGATGCGAGTGAACACAAATGTGTTTGCTCATTAAATATTTACGCAGACGGATGTCAGCCCCCCCCCCGCCTTACTTGTTTTCCCGTTCCTTGTTCTTCTTCACCTAAACTACCTCGCTTTTTGACATCTGTCAATCTATTAACTCTGTAATGTGCTTGGCTCTCTTCAGTTGTTTGTTGGCGTGTTGGGTTGGTTTGGTGAACTCTCTTGGGCTGTGTGTGTGTGTGTGTGTGTGTGTGTGTGCGTGTGTGTGTTGGTGACGTTGATGAGACTGTAGATCCCGAAGGAACGTTCCCAGACGGCCTCCGCCCATCCCTGAATAATATCGGGATGTCTCTGAAGTGTAGAAGTGTAGAGAGAGCATCTCAGGGCCGCCAGGATCATCATCACACTGTGTGTTCGTGACATTTACTGCTGTCTCCTGTGATCTCACACTCATACATCTATTTTAAACCATTTTCTTACTAATCTTTTAGAATTATTGTGGGTTGCTAGCATCACTTTTACTATTGCTCATATTTAGGGTTATTCATTTTAATAAATCCCTAAATATATAATATAATATAATATAAATTATCATTTTAAAATATATATTGTAATAAATAAATAAAAATATATTTAATAATATATCATTTTTTTAACAATATTTTTATTTGCTATAAAATATAAATATTATTGTGAGTGGGTATTTAATATTATATTTAATATATTTTATTATTTATTGTTTTTATAATATATTTTTTTATAATATAAAAAGTAAATATATCAATATTATATTACATTTAATACAATATAATTTTTTATAAAATATAAATATTATTTTTAATGAGTGTTTAATATTATATTATATACATATTATAATATTAGATAATATTTTAATATATTTTATTATTTATTGTTTTTAAACTGTTTCTACATTGTTTGTAAATATAAAATATGTTATATTATAAATATATTATATAAATAAAATATAATATAGTTTATACATATTTTATACAATGTATAGTTTATATATTTATTTTTATCATAATTAATTTATTCAATATTTATATTTTGTAAATATTTAAATAAAAAAATGTACACACACACACCTTTTAGACTATATACAGAATATATGTGTGCACTAAATATTAAATTATTTTATGATCTATGATCATAATGATCTAGTGATACTAGTAACACTATTGCAGTCACAGTCAGTAAAGCGTCGCTGGTGTTGTGTGTCGCGCTGGTCTCGTGTTCCTGGTGTGACCCGAGCGAGTGAGAGCGTCCGGCGGATTGTTAGACTGATGTTTATGGAAATATGAAGAAATTGCTTCCTATCCCAGTGTTAATGTTATCAGACTTCCTCACAGGGGGAGATGGGAAACTCCTTTCCTTCATAACACAATGAACACACAGAACCTCCAGTGTTTATATGTTCAGAGAACAGCAGTACGGCTTCGTGAAGGAGAGCGAGTGTTTAGAAGAGCGTGAGAATGACGGAAAGTTCATTGTTTAAAGTGTTCTCAATCACCTATATAGGAAAACACAGAATACAGAAATAATAATTAATAAAAAAAAAATAAGTTCAATAAATGTACTGTACAAAAAATAATAACTAATATAATATATATTTTATTAGTTATTATTTTTTTCAGTACATTTACATGTGTTTGCATAATATATTATTCATTCATGTATATATTTAAGAAATATTTGCATTTATATACTGTATATACATTTATATAATTTATATTATATATCAATATTCTATATATAAATATAACCAATTTTTCTTAAATATATACATGATTGTGTGTGTTTTTATATATATAAATAAATAATTTAAAACTAGCATAGCTCTATATACTAACACAAAAATCCTGTGTCCAAAATAGGCTATATTATATTCTATGATATATATATGTATATATATAGAATATAATATAGCCTATTTTGGACACAGGATTTTTGTGTTAGTATATAGAGCTATGCTAGTTTTAAATTATTAATTTTGAGTTATTAAATGAGAATAGAATGTATTTTCCATAAATTAACATTGAAAGTTTTTGTTTGGAGAGGCCATTAAAGTGTAGTTAAATAATTATAAATAATACATTAATATAATGTAATATAATTAGGGCTGTCAAAAGATTAAACGCGATTAATC
Source organism: Phoxinus phoxinus (assembly GCF_949152265.1). NCBI lineage: Eukaryota > Metazoa > Chordata > Actinopteri > Cypriniformes > Leuciscidae > Phoxinus > Phoxinus phoxinus. The sequence goes on from NC_136897.1 coordinate 28,120,556, forward strand.
GCATCCAAAATAAAAGTTTGTGTTTGCATAATATATGTGTGTGTACTGTGTATAATTATTTATATATGTAAAAACACACACAATCATGTATATATTTAAGAAAAATTGGTTATATTTATATATAAAATATATATATATAATATAAATTATATAAATGTATATACAGTATATAAATGCAAATATTTCTTAAATATATACATGAATGTGTGTGTATTTATACATAATAATTCTACACAGTACACACACATATATTATGCAAACACAAACTTTTATTTTGAATGCGATTAATCACGATTAATCTTTTGACAGCCCTAAATATAATATATATATTTGGGTTCCTACTGTATATATAGATGCTAGTTTGAAATTATACATTTTTAAATGAAATAATTATAATGAATTTCCCATAAATTAACTATAAAGTGTCTGTTTGTTTGGTCCTATCAAACAAACCCATTATAATTTTTGGCTAAATCTTTTAAATAAAAAAAGTTTTTACTGCAATTAATTAAATGTCAACATTATCAAAAGACATTATTCTATCTCCATATTTTTATTTGTAATTATTTGTGAAATTTACTAGCCGTTTGAAACTGTTTTCAAAGCCATTTTTGCTCAGTAGTGTATCCAGCGTATAAACGGATCAACATGGGATCTGTGCTTTACATCAGTAACGTGACGCTACTCCTGTGCGAGTGTGTGTCCTCTCTCAGGGTGTGTGTGTGTGAACCGCACCCTGGCGAAACCCGAGGCTTTCGTAACGGCTGATAACCCCGGAATAACCCGGATCCGTCTGTGATCCGTCATTCCCGAGGCTCACACACACACACACACACACACACACA
>NC_136897.1:28126400-28131325 GCF_949152265.1 Phoxinus phoxinus
TTACAACAATTGTTTAGAACACGTAAAACTGCGCGGCGTTATCACAACAATGAGTTCGACAAATACAGTCACATGATAACCAATTTAGTGTTAAACCTTACTTTTCTTGCGGTTAATTCACTTTAATGCAATAAAAGCATGTCATTAAACGCAACATTTATAAAAAATAGAACTTTACCTCATCCATGAACATTATTTTTCGATTCCCATCTGATTTACATCCACGGTGGAGTTAAAAACAACAGTTCCCATCATTCCACGCTCCTTCACATCGTCATCAAGCGACGCTGTTGGAATGTAGCGCCTCTAGTGGCAGAAAATATTGCATATTGTACCTTTAAGTGACATCATTGGAACTTTAGTGAAACATTGTATCAAAATCGGAATTTGATTGAGTTCCAATAAACTGATCAAGAGTGACAGTTAAAGGGGTGGTTCAGGATGTTGGACATCGGACCTCATTTCAAAGTTTGCTGGGTGTTTATCAGCGGAGACAGTTTTCAAAAATGTTCATCCAGTCGTTCCAGTTGCATAGTTCGCCAGTGCTAGGCTAGCGCGAGTCAACGGTATCTGCTAGCCTGCCATTAAAAACTGTTTTACCCACTCCACAGTACACCAAAAGCAAATAAATTATAACGCCAGACTATCGATGTAAATGTCTATTGAGAGAATAATGTTAGAAATCAAAGTACTCTTTTTAAGCCGTCGCCGTGTAAACGAAAAGCACATCCGATAAAATATTTTTACGTTTTCACCCGCGAGCGTTCTCGTGTAAACAGGGTCTAAGATCTACTTGATTTCTGTTACACTTCATTTTAAGGTGTCCGTTTTACAGTGTAATTGTGCATTTAAGTACTGGGGAATAATAATTAACTGCATGTTTTACTACATGGTTAGGATTAAAGTTTGGTTGAGGGTTAGTTGCATGTAATTATGCATAATTTATAGTACATGTAACATATGTAACAAGGGCACTGTACAATAAAGTGTTACCTTGAGTTTTGTTCCCTCATAAATAGCTGAATAAATAAATGAATAAATAATACAAAGTGGAAACGCTTGACTTTTATTCAGAAGTACCGCACAGTTCCACACACAGTGATGGTCTCAGAAGGCAAAATCATGGTACTTTGATTTATTCCATAGTACTGAATGATGAAATTAATATGCAGTGGTACTGGCAATGCATACTGTACTTGAAGTTACATTACTGTTCAAATATTTGAGGTCATTATGATTTTTTAAAATTAAACGGTTGGTATAATGCCCTTTTCACAAGTTGTGAAATAAGTCTCTGACAGAGTGTGTGTGTGTGTGTGTGTGTGTGTGTGTGTGACGTTTTAGCTCAAAATACCCCACAGATATTTTTATATAATGTTAAAATTGTCACTTTTTGAGGGTGAGAAAAACGCACTGTCTTGTGTCTGTCCCTTTAAATGCAAATGAGCTGCTGCTCCCGGCACAGGGGGCGGAGCTTCAAGAGCTTGTGTCCTTTTACCGCACACACACACACAGACATGCACTGGAAATTTCAAAAACTTTTATTATTTTAAATAAATGTTGTACTTTATATTAATCAAAGAAACTTGAAAATACATGTAAGATTTCATCAAAAATATGAAGCATCAAATCATCATGATTTCTGGAGGATCATGTGACACTGAAGACTGGAGTAATGATGCTGCAAATTCAGCTTTGATCACAGGAATAAATTACACTTTACTATATATTCACATAGAAAACTGCTATTTTAAACTGTAAAAATATTTCACAATTTTTACAGTATTTTATGATCAGATAAATGCAGCCTTGCTGAGCAGAAGAGACTCTTTCATAAACATACATTGTATACTTTATAAAAATAAACAATGGTATGACAACATTTCCAAACAAAGATTGTACTTTTATGCCAGTGGCATTACCGAAAAGTTGACCACAGATCTAATCTCTTTCATAAATAGATTATTTAGTGTTCTTTCTCTGCATGTTTTATAGTGAGTGGGTGTCAGGTTTCGTGTTGTCACTGTTGCATAGCAACCAGTCGCCAACAGCTCTGAACGCTCTTTATTCTGTGTTCAATGGAAGAGCAAATGTACCATAATGCAGAAATATATCTGCCTCGGAAAAAGAAGGTTTTGGAGTCTTTCCAGTGAGTATGTGTGTGTGTGTGTGTGTGTGTGTTGTACTGTAACTCCCTGCTATCCTGAAGATCTGATGCGTTTTAAACTCTCTCAGGTCAAACACCTTCAGGATCTTTGATGAAACGGTGCCGGAGCGTCTGGACCCGGTCAGGGTCGATCAGAACCAGAGAAGTCCTGCAAGAGACCCGCAGGATCCCGAGAGCCGAAACACCCCACATCCACAGCACAGCAGGTTCATCAGGACCAACGTCAGGTTCCTGAACGAGCCCATCGCTCACATGGACACGCAACAGGTGCAAATATCATCATTACTGAGGGGGGGAAATATTACTACTAATAAAAGTTCGAGACAAGAGCCCACTCTAAAAAATGCTGGGTTGTTTCAACTCAATTTTGGGTCAAATATGGACAAACCTACCCAGCCGTTGGGTTACATTTTTAAATTAAATTTTTATCCCAACGTTTGGGTTTGTCCATATTTGACCCAAAATTGGGTTGAAACAACCCAGCATTTTTTAGAGTGTTAATTTGACGAACAATAGTTTGTGTATGAAAATGTAAATTTCCTTCATGCTGTTTAATTGAAGATAACATATTATAAGAACTTAGGAACTCTAAGGCACTCGAAATAAGTAGAAAAAAATTAAAAAGCCTTTATTTCATTGATGGCTTAATGATGACTTCATTGATGGCTTAAACATTAAAGTTGGTGACAGATCCACCTACGCTTTACATGCCTTCGTCAGGGTGTGTGTAACCATCTCAGGTTCGTTTTTAACAGCAGTTAATTAATATTCCAAACACCTGGTCACTCTGTGTTAAAGAGTTAATTAAGAAAATTGACATAAAAAGATCTATAGAGGAGAGAAAAACAAAACGTAAACCTATACCAATATCAAAAATACCAATACAGTATGCAGGTCAAAATGTGCAAAACTCTATTGTATACATCACTTTTTTATAAATCAAATTACATAAATTGAAATTCAAAAATCAAACAATGTATAAATCATACAATGCACAGCGCAACCCAAAAAAAACACACACTTTACCAATATCATAAATACCAATAAAGTATATGCAAGTCAAAATGCACAAACACTATTGTAAACATGACATAGCTTCTTTTTTATAAATCAAAATACATAAGTCAAAATTCAAAAATCATACAATGTGTAAATCATAAAAATACACAGCGCAACCCACCACAATAAAACAAAAAAACACACTATACCAATATCATACCAATAAAGTATATGCAAGTCAAAATGCACAAAACACTATTGTAAACATAACATACCTTCTTTTTTTAAAATCAAAATACATATGTCAAAATTCAAAAATCATACAATGTGTATATCATAAAAAAAATAATTTAAAAAAATTACAAAAATGGCACAAAGTCTAATTCTCCATTCAAGCCCGGAAATGTTGCTTTCAGTGTATAGATCCAAAAACACTCTCTGTAAAAGCCTGTTAACCCGATCTCGTCCTCTTGTTGACTTGGGGATTTAACATGATCTTATTTTTGACCATTTTGCCCAATAATAGTGTAGCTGGTGGTCCGACAGTCCTGAAGAAGCTCCGCCTGTGAAACCGGCGTACAGTGAAGCCAGCACTCAGAGGAGAGACTTCCAGCCAATCAGAGACTCTCCTGTCAGAGCTCGAGACGCCAGGCCCGCGGCCAGAGGAATCAGTACGTGTGTGTGTGTGTGTGTGTGTGTGTGTCAACTGTAGTGAACCAGTATCATAACAGTGCTGTGTGTGTGTGTGTGTGTGTGTGTGTGTGTGTGTGTGTGTGTGTGTGTGTGTGTGTGTGTGTGTGTGATGGGTAGGTTTAGGGGTCGGGTTAGTGTGTGTGTGTGTGTGTGTGTGTGTGTCAACTGTAGTGAACCAGTATCATAACAGTGCTGTGTGTGTGTGTGTGTGTGTGTGTGTGTGTGTGTGTGTGTGTGTGTGTGTGTGTGTGTGTGTGTGTGTGTGTGTGTGTGTGTGTGTGTGTGTGTGTGTGTGATGGGTAGGTTTAGGGGTCGGGTTAGTGTGTGTGCGTGTGTGTGTGTGTGTCAACTGTAGTGAACCAGTATCATAACAGTGCTGTGTGTGTGTGTGTGTGTGTGTGTGTGTGTGTGTGTGTGTGTGTGTGTGTGTGTGTGTGTGTGTGTGTGTGTGTGATGGGTAGGTTTAGGGGTCGGGTTAGTGTGTGTGCGTGTGTGTGTGTGTGTGTTTCAACTGTAGTGAACCAGTATCATAACAGTGCTGTGTGTGTGTGTGTGTGTGTGTGTGTGTGTGTGTGTGTGTGTGTGTGATGGGTAGGTTTAGGGGTCGGGTTAGTGTGTGTGCGTGTGTGTGTGTGTGTGTTTCAACTGTAGTGAACCAGTATCATAACAGTGCTGTGTGTGTGTGTGTGTGTGTGTGTGTGTGTGTGTGTGTGTGTGCGTGTGTGTGTGTGTGTGTGTGTGTGTGTGATGGGTAGGTTTAGGGGTCGGGTTAGTGTGTGTGCGTGTGTGTGTGTGTGTATAATAGTATATCTGACATCAGCCCCTTTTATTATCAAACATGTTTTTTAATTGTTTTGCAGTCCCAGCTCTTAGTTCCATTGACCTATCAGAAAAACTCCAGAATAATTGATGATCACATGATCAGCCGTATCAAGGAAAAGGTGAGACTTTTTTTTTTTATTGTCAAAATATCACAAATTAAAAAATTCATCATTCACATCATGCCCTCAAGTTGTTCCAAACCTGTACGAGTTTCTTCTGATGAACACAAAAGAAGATCATTTTT
>NC_136897.1:28131525-28169025 GCF_949152265.1 Phoxinus phoxinus
GTTGTGTGTGTGTGTGTGTGTGTGAGACAGGGCGAGAAATAAACAGTCTTGGGAGACGTAAGTTAGAAGTATAATGACATCCAGACCTTCCCACAAGCCATGTGTGTTTTTCAGCACACACACACACACACACACACACACACACACACACACACACACACAACAACACACACACACACACACACACACGTACAAATGGGATGTATTCAATTCCCGCTGTGTCCCTGCCAGAGCCCAGGGTGTGGTGTGGTGTGTGTGTGTGTGTGTGTGTGTGTGTGTGAGACGGCCCAGATGTGGATACACACTTCAACACATCTGCCAAGAGAATGCATTGACGGCGTTATTGCAGGTTATATAAGATTACTCAACATCGCACTGTAAAAAAAAATCATTTTTTATTCTTTATATACTTCATCGTCCAGTGGATTTCAATGTGACGAAATGCATAAAGTTATCTCAACTTTTGGCCAGTTAGTAAAACTCAAAGAAGCCCAAACACCAGTGTGTGAAACATGCCATGCTTTTATGCACTTTTTATTTGGCCATAAAAGTTTTCCAAAACCATGTCATTAGATCAGTTTTGTTGAGAACATTGCGAGGTTTTTAATAACGTCTGATTTAAACTTCAATCGTAAAAAAACTTTTTTTTTTTTACTTCCATTTTAATAAAACAAAACTCAAAAAATCGTCCATGAGTTCATTTTAGTGAAAAACTTTCCTTGATGACTTCTGACTGGATCTTTTACTGTATTTTGCGTCATTAAACACACTGGATGTATTCGGGAACACGGCTGTTGGGTTGAAAATTATGGAAATTATGAAAATTCATCTCATAACCATGATAATCATAACCTCATAAGCTGTTTTTTTTTAGCTATATTATCCAGCGTATGAATATGTCTTTATAGATATTTAATCAAGCACTTCTCGGTGTCGAGGCGGGGGAAGCACTTCAGTGTATAATATAAACATCTGGCACTTTCCTCTGACACTTCTTACTGTAAATGTTTAGACGTTTGCTATTAATTGTTTGTTCGACGTAGAAATCTAGAACGGGACCTTAATCGTATAATGTCTTTGCCGTCTACGAAAGTTGAGATTGTAAATAAGTGTAGTGTGTTTGGAAAAGTCAAGTTAGCGAGTGTTGTGTGAGCACAAGATTTCAGCCCCGTCTGAGCTCAAATCTGCTGATTTTATAAGCGTTTTCGTTTGTCTTTATGAGTTCTAGCTGGTTTGGCAGAGATCAGCTTTTTAAGATGTGCTGAAGTTGCAGTTGTTAAGAAGCCCATGAACTCCATGATTTTGTTGACATTATTATTAAAAAACAAGGAGGTTTTAAATATATAAAAATATGTGACCATGCACAAAAACCAGTCAATTTTTTTTTAAATTGAGATGTATATATCATCTGAAAGCTGGATAAATAATCTCTCCATTGATGTGTGGTGTGTTAGGATAGGACAATATTTGGTCGAGATACAACTATTAAAAATCTGGAATCTGAGGAGCAAAAAAATGTAAACATTGAGAAAATCTCCTTTAAAGTTGTGCATTTATGTTCACGATTGTGCTGCATTCACTCACAAAAATACATGTTTTATATATTTACGGTAGGACATTTACTAAATATCTTCATGGAACATGATCTTAATATCCTCATGATTTTTGGCATAAAAGAAAAATGGATAATTTTGAGCCATACAATGTATAGTTGCTATTGCCACAGATATACCCGTGCGGCTCCAGACTGGTTCTGTGATCCAGGGTCACATGTGCATATAATGTTACGGCATTATCCTGAACATCGGGATGAACCGATATGAAAATTTTGTCCGATACCGATAACCGATAATTCTTTATATTTGAAAGCCGATATATTAGTATATTAATCTAAATCTCAAATTTTGAGAGCCTAATTACAAAAATAATTTGAACATTTTGGTCGATACCCGATAATTCTTTATATTTGAAAGCCGATAACCGATATATCGGCCGATAAATCTAAATCCAAATTTGTATATTTTTTGAGAGCCTGATTACAAAAACAAAAGTCTCACCATTAAAGGCCATGTCCCAAACACACAATTATTATAATGTTCTCATTATAATGTTATGTAGCCGATATGACAGACTGTATTTTCCTTTTTTTAAGTGATTCTAATCATATTTCAAGCAATTCAAAGCCATCATGTTGAACTGTGCGCATCTGAAGAAAATAATAATACATGATTTATCGGCTTTAATATATCGGCCAAATTTTCTTATCGCGCCGATAACATTAAAAATTAACATATATCGGCCGATACCGATATGGTGGCGATATATCGTGCATCTCAAGACCTGAACATTGTGCAAGCATTCATTCGTTTCATGTGAATGGCGTAAAACGTCACATGCTTTTGGTTTTCCTGGCAAAAACGACCGAGTCCTTCACATAAACATCAGGCTTTCACTGACAACACAGGGAGTCTGGGTATCATTAAGCTGTTCATACATCGACAATAAAAAAGTAGTTGATATATGACAAATTGTGAGCCACTTTAAGACTACATGCTTGAACTATAAGCTACAAAATCCTGAAGTTTGATTTCATGGAGGTCTTTAAATATGCCTGAAAGGACTGTAGGAGTGTTTGCTAGTGTCTCGTCTTCTGCATCACATTCATCACGGACGACCAGGGAACACTCCCGACTGATAACAGTCTTCAGGGAGAGCGGGAATATTCACACACACTTCACACGGACCAATGAGGCTCAACACAACGAGTGGCTGTAATCACACCACATTCCTCCGCTGGACTTTAAAGGGTTCGGTCACTCAAAACTGGAAATCATGTCAGTAATTACTCTCCCTCGTGTCGTTTCAAACCCCGGAAGACTTTCGTTCAGCTTCGGGACACAATTGAAGATATTTTTGATGAAATCCGAGTAGTTTCTGTCCATCCATTGACAGTATACTGAAAAAAAAAAAAAAAAAAAAAAATGTTGGTTTAACTTAAAAAAGCAAGTTACCTTGTTACCTTAAAATATAATGAGTTAATACAATGAAGAAGAATGGTTTAATAAACAGAAACTCAAAATAGTATGTTATCTTCACCAACATTAGTTATCTAAGTTGATCTGACAAAAGATAAAAAGTTGTGATAACAAATCATGAAAATATTTTTTTACAGTGATACGCAACTACCATTTTGAAACTTTAAAAAGTTAATAAAGCGATCGTATTTAGTTTAGTTTAATTTTCTGAAGACTCAATCACTTTATATGATGAACAGATTTAATTTAGGCTTTTTTTTAGATGGATGGATAGATTAAATACATAACTAAATAATAAATAAAAAATGTAAATAATAAATAACTAAATATTTGCTTTTAGTATATATTTACCATATAAATTATATATATTTATTTTTAAAATTTCTTGTAATTTTATTTATTTTGATACATGTGTAATTTATATAAATATATGCTAAAATATAATTTATTTCGTTTAATTTTGGCATTAAATAATTTGCCATTCTTAAAATATACTTCCCATCACAGGAATAAATTAGCTTTGAAAATATATTCAAATAGAAAACATTTACTTTAAATTATAATAATGTTTTGATAAATAAATGCCACCTTGGTGAGCAGAAGAGAAAAAAACATTTAAAAAAAATTTTTTTTGACCATTAGTGTATATATTATTTATTTTGAAAATAAATCAACAGTCTATAAAAAAAAACTTTTACTTTTAATGCTCTCTTTTAATTGTATTTCTTTTGATATATGTGAACATATATATGCAATAAATATTTTTTGTTTCTTATTTCTGGGCACCTGAACATGTTCTTGAAGCGTTTAGTGAGATTTGCTGCATAACATCTCATGAGTAGTTCGATTCATAGACCTATTTCCAGTTTGACGGGAAACCTTGCTCTCTGGTTTCGATCGAAGTCACAATGATCTGCTATTCTGGCAAGACCTTGTGCTCAGCAAACCAGGAAGTGATGTCATAATGGAGCTCATTCTCCGGCCAGTGTGACATTCTGATCTAATGACATCTCTGGAGATCCAACAAAAGCCCGATCGTTCGGCTCTGTGTGTCTGCTGGATGGAAAGATGAAGACCAATTAACACTAATCAATCATACTCAACAACAGACACTAATGAGGTTCTATATAGAGCTATAAATGATGAATCAGATCATGTGATCTCGAAGGAATGTTTGAGTTCATACATTGGTGAGATCTCTTCTGAAACTCGTGTGAGATTACTGGGAGTTTTAGTTACACTTTATTTTACAGTGTCTTCGTTACATATGTTACATGTACTTACCATAACAGTAAATTATGCATAATTACATCCAACTAACCCTAATCCTACCCTAACCCTATAAGTGCATGTAGTTGCGTAATATTACTTACTACTTAAAGGGATAGTTCACTTTGAAATTAAATTTTGGTATGTTTTATCTTACCTCAAGGGCATCCAAGATGTAGGTGTCTTTGTCTCCGCAGTAGTTTCAATTTTGATATTTTTAGGTCAAACCGTTGTTGTCTGACAGTCATATAATGCAGGTCTATGGTCACTGTCTCAAAGAGCATGCACAGAGTCCAAATTAAAACAATTCCCCATCGTCCAAATTCAACAATTCCCAATCGTAAGTACACATTGATGGCCTAAGACACGAAACGAGCGGTTTGTGTGAGAAAAAGAACGGTATTTTTATCGTTTTTACCTCTTATACACAAGTATAAGTCCAAGTGATCTGAGGGCGCGGGCGCTTCCTTCTGTGTGACGTGTGCGAAGACTGGTGCATAGATATATATATACACTGACAGTCATATCATGACAGTCATATCAATACTATTGCTCATTATATGCTCAATATAATTTTTAACCCAAAAAACTTACGTACTGCAGCTTTAAATATATATTTACTCCTTAAAATAAAGTGTAACTGGGGTTTTTCTTAAGAAGACCCATGCATTTCCCACCGGAACAAACAATGCTTTTAAAGAGACCTGGTTTGTATTTTAGTCTTTCCTCTGCTAGTTAATGTCTGTAATCGAGCAACTCAAGGTTACGCTGCTTATCTGGATCAAGCACAGGGGGATTTCTCTGTTTCTCAGACCACATCTGTTCGCCATATTTCATGCTTGTTTCACATGGTCGTCGTCCATTTCAAGAAGAACTAAACTATACATAATAACAAGCTCTTTTGGACCGGTGCCTCTGTAAACAGAACAAACCAATTTGTCAGCGTAAAACACGCGCAGCTGTGGCCGTCAGGACTGCTCAAATCACACTGTTGAGCTGTTTAATTACAATGAGTTATGTTTTATTAATTAAACAGGCGTTTGTTTATAGGAGGGATCCTGTGAAAAGAACAGCACATGACTGGCTGTCTTCATAATCAGGGAAATATTAGCACATATTGTTCAGTTGTTAACATAAAATGTCATTCCTTCATTCTTCTTTATACGGATGAGATATTTCTACTTTTCTTGATTATGAATATGATAATTCCCTATAGATTTCAATACATAAATAAATAAGTAAACATGTAACTGTATTTTAATAATTTCTATAAATATATATACAAAAACTTTTCATGATTTCATGATTAGAATGTGATACATTTATATAGATTTCAGTAAATAAATAAACATAAATATATTTAAAACTATTTTATACTTTTCTACAAATATCTAGACATTTATATATAAATATATTCAATAAATAAATATAATGTTTTTGATACCAATGAGAATTTTGGGAGTATTGAACATTTGTATTTAATTATAATATGTAATTAATTTATTATAAATATTTATTTGATATATGTGCAAATTTGATCTTTTGTAATTTTAATGTTGTCAACGTTTATTTTCTAGAACAAGGGTGACATTTTTTCTATGCCATCCATATTTTTAAGGGTTGGTATAATGCCCTTTTCAGAAGATGTAAAGTAAGTCTCTGATGTCCCCAGTGTGAAGTTTTTGCTCAAAATACCCCCACAGATATTTTTATATAGCATGATAAAATTGTCACTTTTTGAGGGTGAGCAAAAACACACCGTTTTGTGTCTGTCCCTTTAAATGCAAATGAGCTGCTGCTCCCGACACAGGGGGCGGAGCTTCAAGAGCATGTGTCCTTTCATAGATATATACACTAGAAGTTGCCTTGGCTACGGCAGTTCATTGGAACGAATGCATCAATAGAGCCGCCATCTTGGAACAGGGGAGTCCCTCCTCTTTAATGCATCAGCGTCAATGTAGGCAAAGGTTTAACGGAAATAAAATCACCATAAATCGTCATGAATGCGATTTTCTAGTTTTTTTGGTTCGTTCTAATGATCAGACGTGTATTCATCATTGAGTCCAGAGAAATGTAAATTATTATTTATTTTTTTTAACATTCTTCCTAGTTCAGATTTCGTTCGTGTGAACATACATACGCAGAACAAAAGTCCGGCATCATCCATGAACTCGAAGTACAGGCGGAGATAGCAGCGTTACCTATAGCTACTTCCTATGACAAGACCCCTGTTCCAAGATGGCGGCGGTTTAGACGCATGCTTAGAACCCCAAGGCGACATCTAGTGTATATATCTATGGTGTCCTTTAACCTCACACACACATGCACTGAACATTTCAATGTTTATGTTCAGACAAAGATGGAGAGACTCGAGAAGAAGTGACAACATGTGGACAACATTTCTGAATGGTTAGTTGATGCATTTATGAAGCTTATGTGTTATTGATTAGCATATTCTGTCATGATAATCTATAAATCGTGTTCCGGGGGCGGGGTTTATGTAAATTTTAGGGTTGGTGATGTCACTAATGTCGTGTAGTTCCTACCAGCCGTTTGTTGTAGTCCTTAAAAAGCGATTTCTTTAAAAGCAAATATCTCCCTTTGCTCTGAACTTTGAGCGTTGTAACTTTGCAGATGTTGTTTATGATCAAACACAACATTACACACTAACTACAGTTAAAAAACACAACATTACACACTAACTACACATTACACACTAACTACAGTTAGAAAACACAACATTACACACTAACTACAGTTAGAAAACACAACATTACAAACTAACTACAGTTAGAAAACAACATTACACACTAACTACAGTTAGAAAACAACATTACACACTAACTACAGTTAGAAAACACAACATTACACACTAACTACAGTTAGAAAACACAACATTACACACTAACTACAGTTAGAAAACAACATTACACACTAACTACAGTTAGAAAACACAACATTACACACTAACTACAGTTAGAAAACACAACACTACACACTAACTACAGTTAGAAAACACAACACTACACACTAACTACAGTTAGAAAACACATTACACACTAACTACAGTTAGAAAACACATTACACACTAACTACAGTTAGAAAACACAACATTACACACTAACTACAGTTAGAAAACAACATTACACACTAACTACAGTTAGAAAACACAACATTACACACTAACTACAGTTAGACAACACAACATTACACACTAACTACAGTTAGAAAACACAACATTACACACTAACTACAGTTAGAAAACACAACATTACACACTAACTACAGTTAGACAACACAACATTACACACTAACTACAGTTAGACAACACAACATTACACACTAACTACAGTTAGACAACACAACATTACACACTAACTACAGTTAGAAAACACAACATTACACACTAACTACAGTTAGAAAACACAACATTACACACTAACTACAGTTAGACAACACAACATTACACACTAACTACAGTTAGAAAACACAACATTACACACTAACTACAGTTAGAAAACACAACATTACACACTAACTACAGTTAGAAAACACAACATTACACACTAACTACAGTTAGAAAACACAACATTACACACTAACTACAGTTAGACAACACAACATTACACACTAACTACAGTTAGAAAACACAACATTACACACTAACTACAGTTAGAAAACACAACATTACACACTAACTACAGTTAGACAACACAACATTACACACTAACTACAGTTAGAAAACACAACATTACACACTAACTACAGCTAGAAAACACAACATTACACACTAACTACAGTTAGAAAACACAACATTACACACTAACTACAGTTAGAAAACACAACATTACACACTAACTACAGTTAGACAACACAACATTACACACTAACTACAGTTAGAAAACACAACATTACACACTAACTACAGTTAGAAAACACAACATTACACACTAACTACAGTTAGACAACACAACATTACACACTAACTACAGTTAGAAAACACAACATTACACACTAACTACAGTTAGAAAACACAACATTACACACTAACTACAGTTAGACAACACAACATTACACACTAACTACAGTTAGAAAACACAACATTACACACTAACTACAGCTAGAAAACACAACATTACACACTAACTACAGTTAGAAAACACAACATTACACACTAACTACAGTTAGACAACACAACATTACACACTAACTACAGTTAGACAACACAACATTACACACTCACTACAGTTAGAAAACACAACATTACACACTAACTACAGTTAGAAAACACAACATTACACACTAACTACAGTTAGACAACACAACATTACACACTCACTACAGTTAGAAAACACAACATTACACACTAACTACAGTTAGAAAACACAACATTACACACTAACTACAGTTAGACAACACAACATTACACACTAACTACAGTTAGAAAACACAACATTACACACTAACTACAGTTAGAAAACACAACATTACACACTAACTACAGTTAGACAACACAACATTACACACTAACTACAGTTAGAAAACACAACACTACACACTAACTACAGTTAGAAAACACAACATTACACACTAACTACAGTTAGAAAACACAACACTACACACTAACTACAGTTAGAAAACACAACACTACACACTAACTACAGTTAGAAAACACAACAATACACACTAACTACAGTTAGAAAACACAACATTACACACTAACTACAGTTAGAAAACACAACATTACACACTAACTACAGTTAGAAAACACAACACTACACACTAACTACAGTTAGAAAACACAACATTACACACTAACTACAGTTAGACAACACAACATTACACACTAACTACAGTTAGAAAACACAACATTACACACTAACTACAGTTAGAAAACACAACATTACACACTAACTACAGTTAGACAACACAACATTACACACTAACTACAGTTAGAAAACACAACATTACACACTAACTACAGTTAGACAACACAACATTACACACTAACTACAGTTAGAAAACACAACATTACACACTAACTACAGTTAGAAAACACAACATTACACACTAACTACAGTTAGAAAACACAACATTACACACTAACTACAGTTAGAAAACACAACATTACACACTAACTACAGTTAGAAAAGTCAAATCATACTCAACCACCCCTTTAACCCTTTTGTTTTCCCAGTGCACTAGCGCATGTTTTTCCAGGAATGGGAACAGTCTAGCCCGTCATGGGAAGTTAATAACCCTTTGCCAGAACGCCCAGCTTCTCTTGATCTTCAGGGACTCGTCCTTCTGCTCCTCAGTGTCTGTCCTCATGTTTCCCTGAGGCTCGAGTTATCTCACGACGGCAGCGCTCCACTTTATTTCCTCTGTTAAATCATCAATCATTAAAAATACCTCGTTTCTCATCATCTGTGGGAACGGCAATAAGGGAACGACCTGAACTTCATTTTCTTTTTTTATAGTTGGCAAAACCTTTAGCGTGTGTGTGTGTGTTATACCGGCTGCTTTGACGTCACGAGTTCGGCTAATGGATGGTTATTTCGCACGTGTAATATGTTATTATGGAGGTAATAATGCATTTATCTGGACTATAATGGCTTGAGTTCTTCATAATGCAATCATAGACAATTTAGCTTTGCTTCAACATCCACTGAGCCTCATTTCTTTTGTGTAAAGTGCTATAATATGTTTTCAGTTTGCTGTTTTATTTTTTGTTTTTTTACCTTTTTGTTATATAATTTAACCATTTAAGTTGTATACATTTATGTTTATTATTTTTGTAGTTCTTTCCATTTTTTACATTTCTAACATTTTAGATTAAAAAAAATATTAACAATAAAAATTATATATATATATATAGCCCACTGTATATGTATATTATGTATATATATATATATATATACAGTAATGAAATAAAGTAATAATATTTTATACAATAATACAAAATATATAAATATTACATATCAATACAATATTATTATAAAATAAAATTGTATATATTAATCAATTTGAAAGCTATAATGTATATATATATATGCTTTCAGATTGATTCATATTTATATAATTGTATTTTGTATACAATATTTTATTGATATGTAATATTTATATGTTTTGTATCGCTATTTATATATTGATATAAATACATAAATGTTGATTATCAATCAAATATTATTACTTTATTTTAAATTTAAATATTTAAAATATTAAATATTAAATATTATTACTATTTTATATATATATTAATACATATACATATGTATTAATATGAACTATAGTTATTTTGGTGTGTGTGTGTGTGTGTGTGCGTGAATGTGTGTGTGTTTGTGTGAGAGTGTGTGTGTGTGCGCGAGAGTGTGTGAGAGTGTGTGTGTGTGTGTGTGTGTGTGTGTGTGTGTGTGTGTGTGTGTGTGTGTGTGTGTGTGCGTGGGCTGAGGTGAAGGGGTTCAACAGAATGAAAGATTCGTCCCACTCTTCTTCCATCAGAGTAATGTCAGCGTAACCTTGGCAACCCATTGTGAACCGATCATCAGTTCTGTCCCACGCACAATCCCTCACTGGCTCCCATACACACATCACCATGGCGACCACAGTTTCTGCCAGAATACCACAGTAGTTACTATAATCATTAGTGCTGTTTAAAAAGGCAATCATCACTGTTACTATTGCTCATGCTAATACTTTCTTCATATACATACACATTTGAGTCTGTGTGTACTATGGTATTTTGGACATGCACTTTGGCAATCTTACAAGTAAGGTGTATTTTAAAGTAGTATTACCATCTGTACCGTCACAGTACTTTTTTGCTATAAAGTGCAAAAAACAGTGTGGGGAAAAAAGCATGGTAAGATGTTGTTGTTGTTGTTGTTGTTGTTGGATACGGATAGTAGTTTCTGTCAAAATATAATAGTTTCTCTAGTAAAACTGTGGTAAATGTGTGGTAAACCTCCACTATAATCAAAGACATGTTTTGAAACGACTCTTTACTCTGTTTAAACGGGTGATTCATTTACAGACATTATTTGATTAATTTACAGACATTAGATTCATTTAGTCATTTGATTCATTTACAGTCTTCATTTGATTCATTTACAGTCTTCATTTAGTCATTTGATTCATTTACAGTCTTCATCTGATTCATTTACAGTCTTTATTTGATTCATTTACAGTCTTCATTTGATTCATTTACAGTCTTCATTTGATTCATTTACAGTCTTCATTTGATTCATTTACAGTCTTCATTTGATTCATTTACTGTCTTCATTTGATTCATGTACAGTCTTAAAATCGAATGACTGTAAATGAATCAAAGACTGTAAATGAATCAAAGACTGTAAATGAATCAAAGACTGTAAATGAATCAAATGAAGACTTTAAATGAATCAAATGAAGACTGTAAATGAATCAAAGACTGTAAATGAATCAAAGACTGTAAATGAATCAAATGAAGACTTTAAATGAATCAAATGAAGACTGTAAATGAATCAAAGACTGTAAATGAATCAAAGACTGTAAATGAATCAAAGACTAAATGAATCAAAGACTGTAAATGAATCAAAGACTGTAAATGAATCAAATGAAGACTGTAAATGAATCAAAGACTGTAAATGAATCAAATGAAGACTGTAAATGAATCAAAGACTGTAAATGAATCAAAGACTGTAAATGAATTAAATGAAGACTGTAAATGAATCAAAGACTGTAAATGAATCAAATGAAGACTGTAAATGAATCACAGTGATTCGATTAATTTACAGTAATTCAATTAATTTACAGTCATCTCAGTGTGGTAAATAAGATATTTTGGTGGAAACTAAAAATGATGCGTTATCGTGGATTTATGGGCATTGTACCAAGTTAATATTTATGGACAAAGTATACAACGGCAGAAACGGTAACATGTCCCTTACAGTATCTGTAGGATCAATAAGACTGTGAAAGTATGAAAGCATTTCTCTTCTCATATAGTAAATAATGTATGTGTCTCTGAAATATGCAAACTCACAGGCCGTTCTGAAACTCCTCCATCTGACCCAGAGAAACACACGCTGACAGCTTTATGTGACGCGACACACAGTTTGATGCTCACACACACTGATGCTCACACACTGAGGCTCACACACACTGAGGCTCACACACACTGAGGCTCACACACACTGGGGCTCTTTCACTCGAGCTCTGCCATGGAGACTCCACACATCAGCGCTCAGAAATGTGGAGACGAGAGGAGGCTCGTTCTTCAGCCCAAAATCAGAGAACAAAACAGCAAATTACATTTTGCATTAAGAACATTTAAGAACCATTGCATTGTGCATTATTATTATTTTGCGTTGATATACCGTATTTTATTGTGCATTGCATTATTTTAAACAAAATTAGCCAGCACCACAAACAATACTGACTAATGCAAATTATACATAATACACAAATTATACATAATTTGTAGTATTCAATGTAATGTATGTTAATTTTATTAAAAAATATATTGTATTACAGTATAAGAATTTACATTTATTTTTGTATTTAACTTTATTTTATTAAAAAAATATATTGTATTACTGTAGATTTTATTCTATTATTGCATTAAAAAAAAAGAAATTATAATTATAATAATTCATTACATTTATATAGCGCTTTTTCTCAGCACTCGAAGCGCTTAAAAGTTTATTTTATTTTATTTTACATAAATGGGAATAAAAATGAACCAAAATTGAAAAGCAACTGTGGAGGAGGTTAAAAAGGAGAATGCTCTCAACATAAATTACGTTTATATTTTATTTGTAGTTAGTGTTGCACTTTTTTTCTAGAGTTAAAAAATAATCCCACAATCAAAAAAACAAAAAAATGCAAGATTTATTTTGTTTTGGGGTGTAAATGTGATGTAAACATTTCTTTGTGAGCTTCTCCTCACTGATATGGAGGACCAAACCTGCAGAAATTAAAAATGAATAAATGAATAGATAAATTAATAAATAGATAAATAAATGTGATAAATAGATAAATAAATGTGATAATAGGAAAATAAATAAAGGAATAAACGACTTGATAAAATAAACATGACTAATTTCTAATCAAATTTATTTTTATATAAAAAAAATGTTGTTATTCCCCTTAATGTATTATTTTCTGCTTTTATACATTTTTACATTTAAAAAAATCTTTTAACTTGTATTTATTCGTTATTTATTTATTTTTATATAGGCTATTTATTCTTACATTTATTGTTTAGATTTATTTATTTATGTATTAATTTATTTATTTCCACATGTATTTATTTTTTGATTTATTTATTTATTGATTCATTTATTTTTACATTTCCATGTGTAACATGGAAATGAGGAAGGCGGTCCTTGTGTAGCTTCAGTGCATCATTGGCTGAGAGCTCACGAATAGAATCGTCAGGCCAGCTAATCGATTTAAGGAGATTTTTCACACCCAGAGTCAGACACCCAGTGGATGGTTGGTTTTCTAGTTTAATGACTGTTCTGTAATAGATCTTGACTCTAAATAACTGAAATGGTTGCTTTTCTCAACCACCAATGGCTTCTAGGAAAATCGGAACAATCCAACAATCCATGGTTCATTCACGGCACAATGTTTCTTCCTGGTTTCCACGCGCTGTTTGATCCGTTAATAACGGAGAAATGTGAATGTTTCTCTCTAGATCTCGCAGCGATGTTATTACTTCTGTGGCAAATTCAAATGCTTTCTTTACTGGATCTCTTATTAACGCTGTGTAGTAACAGCGTCGCATGATCACGATCGGCTCGCGCTGCACTGGTCCAAACTGATAAACGGTCCGTCAACCACACAATAACGAGCAGTTTCGTTCCGCTTGCATTATGTTTGCCATTTGATGTTGGGCACTGTTGTGGTCGCGCCGGCGTCTCTTTGGCCGGTGACACACTGGATGCGTGGTGTGAGCGTGGCGTTTCTGTTGCGTGGCGGCTGCGTCGCGTTTTCTCTGTCTTTTATGGAAAAAGGTTGGGAACCACTGACTTAGATCATACAATTGTCATAAAAAATGTTTAATAAAATATTATAGAAATTGGTGGTTATTGTTCAGTAGTTTTTTTTTTTTTGCCAGCTAAAAGCAAGAAAAATAAAACATGTCAAGTTGACAGGTCAGAATTGTTTTTATTGCACTTCTGTTACTATCCCCTTCACTTCTAAAATGATGGCTGGTTTGTTTACTTTCCTACGCGTTCTAGCTGAAGTTGCAAGACTACCGTATTTACGCCTTACAACAGAGGAAGAGGATTTGCAAGACGAACAAGCTTGCCTTTCCTCTGGCTGTTCTTCGACTTTCATGTTGGTAAATATCTCTCCTAAAACATTGATAAGCACATCTAATCTAAACAACACATAGTACTTTGATGCGTTACCAACTTAATTTGCTAAATTGCGCAACTCTAGCTATTTGTAAAACGTCCGCCATAGTAGGCCACACACCTGTCACCACCACCCGACGTCACTATGCAAAGCCAGAGTAATCGAGCAAGCGCTTCAATCAACGATGAACCAATGGTAAGCAAGACCAACCCACCTAATTATCATACAAGACAAAGAAATGTAAAAATAAATGAATCAATAAATCTAAAAATAAATACATGTGAAAATAAATAAATGTATAAATAAATTTAAGAATAAATATAAAAATAAATAAATAACCAATAAATAAAAGTTAAAACGATTTTTTTTAAATGTATAAAAGCAGAAAATACATTAAGGGGAAAAATAATACAAAAATAAATTAATTTTATTTTCATATTTATTTTATCAAGTCGTTTATTCCTTTATTTATTTTTATATTGTCACATTTATTTATCTATTTGTCACATTTATTCATTTATTTATTCATTTTTAATTTCTGCAGGTTTGGTCCTCCATACACTGATAGTTCACCGTTTACTGAATATAAATCCACACTGATGCGTTTAAAGCTTTTATAGTTGACATCTGGGTCACACACACACACACACACACACACACACACACACACACACACACACACTGTAAATCCCTGGAGATCCGTTCTTCTGTTGCATCTATGAGAAAAACACATGATTAGTGTGTGTGAGGCCTGTGTGTGTGTGTGTGTGTTTTCATGCAACAGCGCCCCCTGCTGGAGGAGTCACATGATGCTTCGGCTTCATGAGTCTCAGCGTGTCTCTCACTTTGACAAGTGCATTGCATCCGATGAGACGAGAATGCCTTCAGCACAAGCTTTTATGCGTCTCCCACCATGGCTCTTGGCTCGAGTCGGGATGCCAAAACACAAGGCTGTCATAACACGTCGAGGCCGGCCGTGATCGCGATACATCTCTCGGCTGGCCGAGCAGGGGTCTGAGAACAGTGTGCATGAAATGCTTTGGCCAGAGAGGAATTTCCGGATTCACAATGCCCGCTTTCTCAAAGACAGTTTCCACCTCTCGGGGAGAAAGGGGGCACAAACTAATGAAGGGCATTTGAGTGTGTGTTGTGCATTCATCTCCCATTCCCACAGATGAGTGTGTGTCGGAAACACTGACAGGGTAAATGGAGGCATGATTGAGTCCTAATGAGTTCACTGCTGATCCGCACTCATGCATCCGCTTCGGGTTCAGCACGACATCGATCCGGGCTTTTAAAGCTTTTCTAAATATGTGTACAAAACGAATCCATTAATATGAATCTCTTTAGCTTAGAAGCAAGTGCATGGTGTGCCGGATCAAATTCGATCATGAAATGACATTGAGATGCTCCGAAAAATGCCAACGTTTGCTTTATGTAAGAGATCTTGATAGAATTACACATCTAATAAATTCACAAGGCCACGTTTTAATAATTTTAAGCTTTAAGGCTACAGATTCCCTGTTATTGCCGTAATATATAGATAGATAATACAATCATTGTTAGTGAGATACAACTGTAACGTAATTATAAATTATATTAATACAACACTCTAAAAAATGCTGGGCTATTTCAACCCAATTTTGGGTCAAATATGGACAAACCCAAACGTTGGGTTAAAAATGTAATTAAAAAATGTAACCCAACAACTGGGTTTGTCCATATTTGACCCAAAATTGGGTTGAAATAGCCCAGCATTTTTTAGAGTGAACCTTTTTACTATTTAGTGTTTTAAATAAATAAATGAGTTCAGTTGCTTTTTATATATGTGCAATTCTAATTATGATGTTTGATTTTTTTTTTATAAATCAATAAAATTTTTTTTATAAATCAATAATTTTTTTATTATTATTAAAATTAATACTTTTATTTTGCAAGGACACATTCAATTGATCAAAAGTGACTGTAAGAGCCACATAAGGACTAGTTCATCTGAAATAATAATTTAGTTTAAAACCAGTAAAAGAACATTTATAAGAAATATATTGGTTAAGTAATGTTTAGTAATGCATGATTTAGTAATGTTTAGATTTGATAATATTTCAGTATTTTGAGCTTCCAGTCAGATAGCACTACGTCATAGCGTAAGCGATTGGATGTAGTTAGTTTTAGTTTGAAGTTAGAGACGTTGGAAGCAACACAGTTTTTTGACCGTGCGTACCATTGTCTATGTATAATTTTGTTTTATAATAATGTTTTGGAAGTAAACATTTTAAAAGAAGACCGTTTGGTTTGCTCGTGTTTCAAATACTGGTTGTATTAGACTGACTTCAAAAAGTGGTACAGAAGAAAAAGAAGAAACTAGGTGCCACTATATTTAGTCAAAAAACTAAGCTAATACGAAGCTGCGCTGGATTACCTGAATAACGAAGAGGACGTGGCAAAATTGTTGCTGGTTGAAGAAACGGATCGGACTTTAGCGCCGCAAACGAGCCTCAGAGAGCCGCGAACAGACCGCAGTTTCTCGGCGGTTTTGGCCTGTCAGCTAAGAGAGAAGTGACGCTGCGCGCTGAAGTGGGGACTTTTTTCTTCAAAAAACGGAGACCGAGGAGAAAAAGTACGGATTGAAAGACGTGATACGGACGCGCGAGGATATTGAGTGAGTTTGGAAGAAAACGAAAGTAACTTCTCCCTGCAAAATGTATGCTGATAGCAAGCTCTGATTCAGTCAATGTGGAGTTAAGGCGATCGTTAAGAAGTTGTTTTGCACTCGGTTTATTAAGAAAAGTAAATTTGAAGGAAGCTTGTAACGTTTGCATTCAACTAAAGCATTAACTCTGCTATTTGTAAGATGGCTGATGAAGATGAGCATAGATGTATCGAGGATACAATGGAAAAGGGTAGGTCACATAAGCTGACAGAGAAGGCATTAGAGGAGAGATTGCAGAGGTGCATTGCACTGAGAAGAAGAACATTAGGAACTCTAACAAGCAAAAGAAAAGAGTTAGAAACAATGATGAGTGATGCTCAAAATTTACAAAGTGTGAAAAATATGATGGAAAATGATTTTGCAACGTCACTAAATGAGTTTAACCGTCTCAACAATGAAGTTGCAAATCTTTTGACTGAAGATGAAAAAACAACTGATCAAGAGAACTGGTTCGAACCTAAAATGGCAACAATCAGAGGATTTATGAAAACAACAAAAAATTGGATTGCAGCTGAGCATGAACTCATACTTCCAGTGGAAAAGATACTACTGCAAGAAGAAAACAATGCGGTTGATTATCTGCAAGAAACTGTTAAACCAAATGACAGCGTTTCACAGGTGGGGATCTGCGATGTCACATATGCCAGCCGACATGGATCACAAGTAAGTCGCACCTCAGCTGTGTCACGAGTATCGTCAACAAGAGCTAAACAGGAAGCGGAACATGCAGCCCTGCTCGAACGTGCTGCTGCGCTAAAGAAAATGCAACAGCTTGAGTTTGAAGCAGCTAGAATCAAAGCCGAAAAGGATGAGTTAGAGCTGGAAACTGCATTAGCTGAGAGTAAAGCAAAATTAAAGGTGCTTAAAGAATATGAAAGATCTGAAGATGGTTTAAGTAGCTACGCGGCAGTGCAAAAGTCACAAGGTGGACACGTGAAGGAAAGAACTAGCATTATGCTTCCTCAGCAAGCTAAAACGAACACTCATGTTCACCCACAAACACAGCACTCCCAAATACAACAGCCATCTCAACCGGTCTCCAATTATGTCACTAATGCTCAACCTAACAAAGGCGATGACATACTAGCGGTTATGCAAAAACAGAATGTAATCACTGAGCTACTTGTAAAACAACAGCAGCTATCTCATCTACCAACAAAGGACATTCCTGTGTTCAAGGGTGATGCGCTACAATACAAATCTTTCATGAGAGCGTTTGAGCACGCAATAGAGCAGAAAACCAGCAATGATCAAGACAAATTGTACTTCTTGGAACAATTTACGGCCGGTGAACCTCAAGAGCTTGTTCGCAGCTGTGCTCATATGACACCTAACAAAGGATACTGCGAGGCGAAGCGACTACTTCATAAGCACTATGGGGATGAATTACGGATTGCCAGCGCGTACATTGACAAAGCTCTCAAATGGCCTCAAGTGAAGTCTGATGATGGGAAAGCATTGAGCGCCTATGCAATGTTTTTGATTGGATGTCGCAATACCATGGAAGACATCGAATTTTTAGAGGAGATGGACAACCCAACCAACTTACGGACAGTGGTGTCTAAGCTACCGTACAAATTGAAGGAACGTTGGCGAGCTGAAGCTTATGACATGAAAGAGCGAAGAGGCAGGAGAGCAAAGTTTGCTGATTTGGTGAGCTACATAGACCGCCAAGCTAGAATAGTGATGGATCCCCTCTTTGGTAATATCTCAGACAGCCGCCCAATCCCAAGTGGAAAGACTGACCAAAAGGAAAAGCATTATGGAAGGAAAGAGGTACGTGGAAGCAGTTTTGCAACCAATGTTTCCACCGAAAGCAAAGGGCCTCTAGAAACGCTTGCTAAGTCAGCAAACTCAAGTAAAACTGTGAGTGCCTTTGATAAGCCATGTTTGTACTGCCAGCAATCTCACACCCTTGCCTCATGCAGCAAAATCAAACACCAACCACATAAAGAGCGTGTGGATTTCTTAAAACTGAAGGGCTTGTGTTTTGGATGTTTAATTCCGGGTCATCTTAGCAAATTTTGCAAAAGAAGAATTGAGTGTAAAGAGTGTGCTTTAAAGCATCCAGACATTTTGCACATAATGAAAAAAGAAGGTTCTGTCTCACCTGAAAAGAAAGATGGTCATCATGGAAGTGAAGTATCGTGTGCTCAAGTGTCTATTCTGCAAGAGTCCTGTAGCCTAATGGGGGCCGGAGAAGCAGGATGTGTGCTGTCAATAGTACCGGTGAAGATCAAGTCAAAAAGGAGTGACAAGTGTGTTGAAACATATGCCTTTCTGGACCCGGGAAGCACAGCAACTTTCTGCACAGAAGACCTGCAAAAGAAACTAAACATTAAAGGGAAACCAACACGAATACTTCTTAGCACCATGGGTCAAGACAAACCTGGAGAACAGAAGCTCATGAACAGTTTCATCATATCAGACCTGGAAGTGTGTGGGCTGGAAGACACCAAGTTCATTGAGTTACCTAAGGTGTTCACTCATAGCAACATACCTGTTCACACCGAGAACATACCTAAACAGTCAGATATCCAGAAGTGGCCTTATCTCAATGAAGTACGCTTGCCAGAGATAGAAGCAGATGTAGGCCTGCTTATTGGAGCTAACTGTTCAAGAGCAATGGAGCCATGGCACGTTGTTAATGCTGAGGATGGAGGCCCTTATGCCGTGAAGACTGCCATTGGCTGGGTTGTGAATGGGCCCTTAAGAAAAGAACTGGATGATGCAATGAATGAAACGCCTACCTTTTCAGTAAACAGAATTTCTGTGATGGAGATTGAAAAGCTGCTGGTCCAACAGTATAACACTGATTTTCCAGAGCGTAACTACGATGATCGAGAGGAGATGTCTCATGAAGACAAACAGTTTTTGCAATGTGTGCAGAAAACGACAATTTTTGAGAACGGGCATTACAGCATTGGACTGCCACTCAGGAATGAGAAGCTCCAAATGCCTAATAACCGTTGTGTGGCTGAACAGCGCATAGCCTGTTTGCTTAGAAAGTTCAAGAAGAATCCTGAATTCTTTGAAGAGTACAAGGGCTTTATGGAAACCATCATTGACAAGGGCTATGCTGTCCAAGTTCCAGTTCAACAGCTGAACCGTGACGACAACAGACTGTTTTACATACCACATCACGGGGTGTATCACCCAAAGAAAAGAAAGTTGCGGGTGGTCTTCGACTGCACAGCTTCGTTTCAGGATAGGTCTCTGAATAGTGAACTGCTCCAAGGACCCGACTTGAACAATACGTTAGTTGGTGTGCTTTTAAGATTTCGTGAGGAGCCAGTAGCTATAATGGCGGACATCGAGTCGATGTTTTATCAGGTCAAGGTACCGGAGCGTGACGCAGACCTACTCCGTTTTCTTTGGTGGCCCAACGGCAAGTTGAACGAACCTATGGAGGAATTCCGAATGACCGTGCACCTCTTCGGAGCCACTTCTTCACCGAGTGTTGCCTCATATGCACTGAAAAAAACTGCTGAAGATCACAAGGCTGATGTATCTCCAGAAGCTGTACAGACAGTTCTGCGTAACTTCTACGTAGATGACTGTCTGAAGAGTGTAGCTAACGAAGAAGATGCGGTAACTTTGGCTAAAGATCTTCGTACCCTGTGTGCCAGCGGAGGGTTTGCTTTAACAAAGTGGATGAGCAATAGCAGGAAGGTGTTAATGTCAATCCCTGAAGAACATAGAGCTAGCGAAGTGAAAGACCTGGATCTAAGACATGACGCTTTGCCAATCGAGAGGACCCTTGGTGTACAGTGGGACACAGAAACTGATACTTTCACTTACAGTATGAAGCTGCAAGACAAGCCGATGACCAGAAGAGGCATTTTATCAGTCGTGAATTCCATCTACGACCCCCTTGGCTTTTTGGCTCCGGTCATCTTGCCTGCTAAACTCCTGCTGAAAGATCTTTGTAAAGAACAATACGGATGGGACGAGAACATTGGTGGAAAACACGCTGAAGATTGGAAAAGATGGATCGAAGATGTCAGTCATCTCTCTGCCTTCAATGTGAGCAGGTGTTGGAAGCCTGTAGATTTTGGATGTACTGCAGCAGCACAGTTACATCATTTTTCAGATGCTTCAGAGTCCGCATATGGCACTGTGTCTTATCTGCTGCTAGAGAATAGCCAAGGTGAGAAGCATTGTGCATTCCTCATGGGGAAGTCAAGAGTAGCCCCACTCAAACTGGTCACCATTCCCAGACTCGAGTTGACCGCAGCAGTTGTCGCTGTTAAAGTAGACAAGATGTTACATCAAGAGCTTCAAGTTCCACTGCAACAATCTATTTTCTGGACAGACAGTACTACAGTGCTCAGATATATTGACAGTGAAACTGCTCGTTTCAAAACCTTTGTTGCAAACAGAATCTCGTTGATCCGAGAAGCAACCAAGCCATCGCAATGGAAGTATGTCAGAACAACGGAAAATCCTGCAGATCAAGCCAGCAGGGGACTGAAAGCTAAGAATTTGGTGCAAGGAGGAACCTGGATCAATGGGCCGGATTTCTTGCTGAACAGTGAATGTGATTGGTCGGAACAGCCTGTGCGAAGGAAAGAAAGCCTTCAAAATGATCCGGAAGTCAAGAAGGGAGTTACAGTCAACATGATCAAAGTTGAAGAAAACATGGAACCAATCGACAAATTGATCAACTATTATTCGGACTGGCATAAATTAAAGAGATCAGTGGCCTGGATTTTAAAGGTGAAGGAAAATCTGTGGAAACTGAAAGAGAAAAGAAAGGAAATATCAAGAACGATCAGGCAAGCGGAAAAGAACCCTGAAAAGGAAAGTTCAAAGTTAGAACAACAAATGAAAAAATTCAAAGCAACAGAAAAGAAATCACTTACCATGGATGATCTGGTTGCAGCAGAATCGGAAATAATCCAATTCAGTCAAAGACAACAGTTTGGAGAAGAAATCAAAGTACTGGAGAAAGGTAAACAGCTCAGTCGCAGCAGTCAGCTGTTTAAATTGGATCCGATTCTTCAAGATGGCACGTTAAAGGTTGGTGGAAGACTCCACAAGTCCGCTATGCCAGAAAATGCTAAACATCCAGCAATTCTTTCAAAGCATAGCAGAGTTGCTACACTGATTTTGAGAGACATACACCAAAGAACAGGACACTGTGGACGCAGTTATGTCTTGGCACAACTGAGATGCAGGTATTGGATCCCACAAGCCAATTCTGCAATTCGAAAGATCATCAACAAATGTACAGTGTGCCGCAGGATTAATGGAAAGGTTGGTGAGCAAAAAATGGCAAACTTGCCTGAAGATAGGCTCTTGCCAGGTAAGCCTCCTTTCACAAATACCGGCGTTGATTTCTTCGGGCCGTTTGATGTCAAGCGGGGCCGGGGTACAGTCAAAAGATACGGCGTGATGTTCACTTGCCTCACTCTCAGAGCGGTGCACATCGAAGTTGCAGATAGCCTCGACACAGACTCCTGCATTAATGCAATTCGTCGCTTTATGTGCAGGAGAGGTCAAGTTACCATCATGCGTTCCGACAACGGCACAAATTTTGTGGCCGCTGAAAGAGAGTTGAGAGAAGCCATTCAACTGGTGGATAATGACAAGATTGAAAAGGCCTTGCAACCAAAAGGAATAAAGTGGATATTCAACAGCCCAGCCGCTTCACACCAAGGCGGGGTCTGGGAAAGACAAATTCGGACTGTGCGAAGAATCCTTAACTCTCTTTTGAAAGAGCAAGCAGTGAACGATGATTGTCTTCTGACAATAATGTGCAAAGTCGAAAGCATAATCAACGGTAGGCCGCTTACAACTGTTTCAGATGATGTGAACGACGTAGAACCTCTAACACCCAATCACTTATTGCTGTTGAAATCTCAACCCAAAATGCCTACAGGGATTTTCAGCAAAGATGACATGTACACAAGAAAGAGATGGAAGCAGGTCCAGTATCTTGTGGATTTATTTTGGACTAGATGGACACGTGAATACCTTCCACTTCTTCAGGAGCGCCAGAAATGGCTAAAGCCAAGAAGAAACTTCATGACAGGAGATGTTGTGCTATTAGTGGACAGTTCTTCCCCACGGAACTCCTGGCTCATGGGAAAAGTAGTTGAAACGTTGCCGGACTCCAATGGAACAGTACGAAGAGTGAAGATAAAGACCAAGACCAACACTCTGGAAAGGCCTGTAAACAAACTGTGCTTGTTGGAAGAGGCGACGTCAGAAGAGTAAAAAAAAAAGGGGAAACAAGTTGATAGTTTGGACATTTAAAAATTGTTTGGCTCTCAGTGTTTAAGTTTATAATTGCTTAGTCCTCCTGATTAACCAATTAGGGGCCGGGTAATGTAAGAGCCACATAAGGACTAGTTCATCTGAAATAATAATTTAGTTTAAAACCAGTAAAAGAACATTTATAAGAAATAT
This sequence comes from Phoxinus phoxinus, assembly GCF_949152265.1. Lineage (NCBI taxonomy): Eukaryota > Metazoa > Chordata > Actinopteri > Cypriniformes > Leuciscidae > Phoxinus > Phoxinus phoxinus. The sequence continues at coordinate 28,155,304 of NC_136897.1, forward strand.
ATTGGTTAAGTAATGTTTAGTAATGCATGATTTAGTAATGTTTAGATTTGATAATATTTCAGTATTTTGAGCTTCCAGTCAGATAGCACTACGTCATAGCGTAAGCGATTGGATGTAGTTAGTTTTAGTTTGAAGTTAGAGACGTTGGAAGCAACACAGTTTTTTGACCGTGCGTACCATTGTCTATGTATAATTTTGTTTTATAATTTTGTTTTGGAAGTAAACATTTTAAAAGAAGACCGTTTGGTTTGCTCGTGTTTCAAATACTGGTTGTATTAGACTGACTTCAAAAAGTGGTACAGAAGAAAAAGAAGAAACTAGGTGCCACTATAGTGACAGTAACTACATTTATAATGTTACACTCTAAAAAATGCAATTTTGGGTCAAATATGGACAAACCCAAACGTTGGATCAAAAATGCAATTAAAATTTTTAACCCAATGGCTGGGTTTGTCCATATTTGACCCAAAATTGGGTTAAAACAACCCAGCATTTTTTAGAGTGTACAAATGATTCTAAATCCAATACATGTCACTTTCTATTCACCAAAGAATCCTGAAAAATAAAGTGGATTTCACAAAATAATAATCATAAATGTTTCTTGTGGATCAAATCATCATATTATGATTTCTGAATGATCATGTGACACTGAAGATGCTGAAAATTCAGCTTTGATCACAGGATTAATTTACATTTGACTATATATTCACATAGAAAACTGCTGATTTAAATTGTTAAAATATTAAACAATTTTTACTGTATTTTTGATCAAATAAATACAGCCGTGCTGAGCAGACTTCTTTCAAAAACATTCAAACATTTTCCAGACTCCAAACTTTCTGTGATTTTAGCTCAGATGAAGTCAGGTGACCCGTTCTAACCAATCAGCTTAGCAGTTTGTGCAGATTAATGTCAAAGCAATTTGCTAAAAGATCCTCATTCTGTTGTTTACCCGCTAATTGAATCTGTGGAGAGAAATGGAGGGAGAAATAGCCAGTAATGGTCGTTCAGAGGAAGAGAGGAAAGATAATGATTATGATGACTTGATTTGTTTTAAAAGTGAGCTACAAAAATGGAAAATTCAATGCACAATTGGCTTAAATAGAGTTAGCCGTTAGCATGTTGCAGAGCTAACGCTGCAATACTCAAATAAGCATAGGCTATTGTTTTTTAGATGATCTAAAATCCTAGAGGCCGGATATTGTGGGCTTTAAAGGGATAGTTCACCCAAAAATAAAAATTAGTCCATGATTTACTCGCCCTCAAGCCATCCTAGGTGTTTATGACATTCTTCTGTCAGACGTAGACAATCAGAGTTATATTAAAACATGTCCTCACTCTTCCAAGCTTTATAATGGCAGTGAATGGCTGTTTCTGTTTTGGAAGTCCATAAAAGTGCATCCATCCATGATAAAAGTGCATCCATTCATCATAAAAGTGCATATTTTTCTTACACAAACACATCGCTTCAGAAGGCCTTTATGATGGACAGATGCACTTTTATGATGGATTTATGATGGACAGATGCACTTTAATGATGGATAGATGCACTTTTATGATGGATTTATGATGGACAAATGCACTTTTATGATGGATAGATGCACTTTTATCATGGATAGATGCACTTTTATGATGGATAGAGGCACTTTTATGATGGATAGATGCACTTTTATGATGGATAATGCACTTTTATTATGGATAATGCACTTTTATTATGGATAATGCACTTTTATGATGGATAGAGGCACTTTTATGATGGATTTATGATGGATAGATGCACTTTTATGATGATTGGATGCACTTTTGTCATGGATAGATGCACTTTTATGATGGATAGATGCACTTTTATGATGGACAGATGCACTTTTATGACGGACAGATGCACTTTTATGACGGACAGATGCACTTTTATGATGGACAGATGCACTTTTATGATGGACAGATGCACTTTTATGACGGACAGATGCACTTTTATTATGGATAGATGCACTTTTATGATGGACAGATGCACTTTTATGATGGATAGATGCACTTTTATGATGGATAGATGCACTTTTATGATGGACAGATGCACTTTTATGATGGACAGATGCACTTTTATGATGGACAGATGCACTTTTATTATGGATAGATGCACTTTTATGATGGACAGATGCACTTTTATGATGGATAGATGCACTTTTATGATGGACAGATGCACTTTTATGATGGACAGATGCACTTTTATGATGGATAGATGCACTTTTATGATGGACAGATGCACTTTTATGATGGACAGATGCACTTTTATGATGGATGGATGCACTTTTATGATGGATAATGCACTTTTATGATGGATTAATCTGGAAGAAGAATGTCATATACACCTAGGATGACTAAAGGGTGAGTAAATCATGGGCTAATTTTAATTTTTGGGTGAACTCTCCCTTTAATGTAGTTTGTCCCAGCAGCCTCTGGGTGTGTGCCAATGCGATGCTAAAAACAGCTCTGCAGAGAACTAGCGCACATGCTAGCGGCAGCTTTGACCTCAGCAGAGCGATGCTGACACACACACACACACACACACACACACACACACACTTGCTCAGAAGCCCTGGTCTTAACCGTCACCTGGATCGTCTTTCAGACAAGATCATGCTCGAATCCCCAGGATGATGTCGACCTTGAGTCACACACTGCTGGTACCAAGGCTTAGAAAGGATATCAGATGGCATTTTCATAACAATATTCATATGTATGCTGCGTTCACGTCATGCAGTAATTACCCTAATTTCTATATAACACGTGATGTTCTGCTCGGAGCTGGTAAAGGGAATTATGCCCAACGTCTAAATCAACGCCTAAATTAATCTGCAATAGTCACATGGAACTCTCAGAAAATTCCCAATTTACGAAATCTCGTAATTACGGCTTAAACCTAAAAAACTTGTTTAAAAAACTTGAAACTTAAATTTAAAAAAACTTTTTTTTTACTAGAAATAGAAATGTGACCTTGGCAATTAACTGAGTAATCTAAGTTTAAGTACAAACATTACTACAACAGAAATACTTTTTCATGTAGTTGTAAACATTTTTACAACTACATGAATGTAAAAAAAAAAAAGGAAAAAAATGGCATAACAAAATTACTAAAACTAAAATGACAAAAGCACTATTAATATATAAAAAGGAAAGCTAATTCAAACTATGTATAAAAACTATAAGATTATATAAATAATACAACAACAAAAATACTGATGCAATTTTTTGAGTAACACCATGTCCCAACCAGACGCGATCATAGGACGCGATGCGATAAGATTCCAGCGACAAGCAGCAAGCCTGTCCACAGTAGCGACGCGACCACGAGATGCGTCAAAATATGGTCAAAATCAATCAAAACCCACAACCAATCACAACAGCGTGTGGGCGGAGTCTCGCGGCTCACAGCACCTAGGCTTGACGGGCAGTCACGGCACTCGCAAGAAAATGGATAAGTAAATAATCAAATTCAAAAATATTACACAATTTAAACATAATTAAAAATACATACTGAGTTACTAAAACAATCATTGTTAAAGAATACACTTGTTTGTTCACAGTTTGAACGGTTTTTGTTTCCAGTTGTTTAATTTCAAGATCTGAGGTGAATTCTCTAACGTTAACGTTAATTGTTGTTTTAACGGCTAACGTTACAAAGCTGGAGCATTAAATGATATTCAAAGTCACATTACACGTTTTTAACATTAAATAAAGCACATAAACAGTGCCTGAGATTATCATTGCCACACTTTGTGTTTGTTGTTCCAGCGCGACACGGAGAAAAATAGAAACCGTTTCTACAATAGAATCGTCGCGTGTCGCCGTCGCGGCTGGTCAGCACAACAACTCTCATTAACATTTTATCGTGAGTCGCGTGTAGTTACACGGTGTAATACCACAATACACAGTACTGTGTGTGTGTGTGTGTGTGTGTGTGTGTGTGTGTGTGTGTGAGAGAGAGAGAGAGAGAGAGAGAGTGTGTGTGTGTGTGTGTGTGTGTGTGTTTTTGTGTGAATGTGTTTGTTAGTGTGTGTGTGTGTGTGAGAGAGAGAGAGTGTGTGTTTTTGTGTGAGTGTGTTTGCTAGTGTGTGTGTGTATATACCATGTCACTAAACAATGATTAGTTTACACAAATACCTATTCAGGGTTTTACTATGGTACATATCTCAAAAACGTAGTACTAAAGTAGCATCATGTGCAAAGAAAAATAATTAGGAATACAAAAATGAAGATACGGTGTGGTATACCTTTCCATGGTGTGTCTTTATGCTAAAACCACAGTACTTTTTCGCAAGATTAACTTTTTATATCAATGTAAAGTTGCAAAGACAGGTTGCGTGGGCTTTTGTGTTGTGTTTAGTTCAGTAAAGTCAGAGAGGACGGTAATGATGAGCCGAGGCTTTCATGCTTCACTTACTGTATCTGAGAGATGCTGGGAAATCAATACTCTTTGAGCCAGACAAACCCATCAGTCCAGCTGACATATCGACACGAGAACATCTCCTGCTGCGTCACAAGCTGTCTTTACTTCACTGCGCTTACTTGGGATGCACAAGTTTGAGTCAATCCTTAATATAATGTGCATTTACAAGTCTGTGTGTTTTGTATAAACATATATTTTACCTTATAAAGTTCCATGATATTACCATTAAAATATACTATGGAAAAACACTCAAATGACATATACTATGGTGTCATTAATATGGTGTATGAATACAATTAATATACTTGGAGATGTACACTTTAAAACATTTTTAGGGTTCTTTATTTTACTCAACTTTATTTTAGGGTACTTTATTTTAGACCTAGTACCTAGTATTCTTTGAAGTACCTTATATACATCTATACTAATATAAAATAGAAATACCATGTTTTGGACATTACCATTATGTCATTCTTTATAATTTAAAAGCCTATATAAATGCTATATAAAGGAAAATACTATGATATTTTGGATATGGTACCAATTGTTTTCTGAGACCATCATTAAACCACGGTACTACCACAATACTTTCAGCTTTTTTTAGCTATGTTAATGTGATACATATTGTTTTGAATACATTTGAATGGCAAAGATGTCACTGACAGACCATTATTGTCTTTTTGGGAAGCGATAGCTTGATAAAAGTCCTCAGCATTTCACAGAATGGAGGAAAAATAGATGTATGTTGTAAATAGATCTAGCTAAATTTTAGCGAATCGGTCTTCCTCTTTACTACTAGTTACAGCACCAAATAACATGAATGAACATCAGAAGGAATGTTGAAAGATACAGAAAAACTCTAAAAACTGCTCAACTTTTGGTCAAATATGGACAAACCCAGCGGTTGGGTTACATTTTTAAGTTAAAGTTTTTAACCAAACGTTTGGGTTTATCCATATTTTACTCAAAATTGGGTTAAAACAACCCAGCATTTTTAGAGTGAATGCATCATGTTGGCTATAAGAAGTTATTTTTAACCTTTAATAATAATAATAATAGCAGGTTTCCCTGTATGTTTACAGCTTGAGAGATTTCTTTCCTTAGGGAAAATGAACATGCCCTTCCTGATATTTAGCCAAATTAATCAATATTGAATTAAGATTCGAACACCCCATCCATTATCCTCACTTCAAGCTACGCTCAAAAAGTTGTCTTACTACATCTTTCTATGGCAGAAACTGTAGGCCTGAGAGTCGTATGCTAGTATTCAGCGTTCGCCCTTGGTTTCTGTGTCATCTTGCTCCTTGGTTGTCGTTCTGCTCGAGCACTCACTCCGAACCCGAATCTCTCAGCTCTCCAGAAGCCCGTCCCAGCGGCACTGTTATATTTAGCCGACTGCAATAGCAGTTTCTGGGACACGGGTGTTACTCTCACTACAAAAATGCCCTGGAAACTCTCCATTTGTTTGAGAAACGCTGGATACATACAAGAGCCGCGCTGAGAGATTTTAGCGCCGCGCGGGTTTTGTGTGTGGGAGGTGTTTGAAGAAGAACATCTCACAGGAGAACAACCGCATGCAAATCATGCCTGATGCTAGCAATTAGAAAGATAAACGTTTGCACAGTGAAAAGCATTGCAGTTCAGGGTGTTTTTGTGCTGTTTGGTGCACTTGGTGTGCATCATAACCCCCTTGATATTTTAGGGACTTTTTTTTTTTACTTTTTTTTTTTTTTGATGCATAACAAAACAATAACAACATACTGTAAATATATAGAGGATCACAACGTATTCAACTATTCTATTAGATTCATAATAGCATAAAAGGAAACAACAGGAAAAAATATATATAGAGAGGATAACTCACGAAAAATGACAAAAAGAAGAATGAAAAAATTCTATACATTTAGCTTTTGTATTTCTAACATCTTTTAGGGCCTCCATGTAACGCTTAAGTTCAATTTTATTATTAGGCCATTTCTGTTTGTGTATATATTATTTTCCATACATAATTATTAAGTTAATTACCAAATTTTGCTCTCAACTCTTATTTTTATATAACACAAATATATCTTTACTAGATAGTCAAATCTTTAATTTTGTGAATTTAAATATTCAATATCAATCCAAAAACAATTGGGTAAATACACATTCAAAGAATAAATGTTTAATTGATTCTTTTTCTACCAAAAGACGCATTTATTCTCCATGTCTCTAAGAAAATGTTAATAAAATTTTATAAAATTAATAACCTAATATGTAACTTCTTAAACTGTATTGGTGAGACAGTATTTACTATTCTTTCCTTTCAATCTTATTATACATTGAGTTTTAAAAAGGTTTACATTGAGGTAATAATGTAGTTCTACATATATTTTTTTTATATAAAAGTTATTAAAAAATGTATCTATAATTTTCACACCATTCATTTTCAGGCCATTCATTGTTATATTTTTAAATGCTTTATTTGAACATTGTTTACACTATGGTACAACAAAATTAGAGCATCACAATAGTTAAGAATGACACCAATAGATAGAGTAAAGAACAAAACAAAAACATGAATGACAGTCACCTAAAAAAAAAGAAAAGGAAAGAAGAGGGAATTACACAAATAGATACAAATTAAACATTAAATACAGTAAAAAAAAAAATTAAAGTATTAAAAAAAACATGTTCTGAGAGCTTTCTTGTTAGGCGAGAGTGAAATTGTAAGTAAATAATGTTTTATCTCCTGTAAGAATATTATAAAAATAGGTTTACAATTTGAAAAGTTACATTTATGAATATAAAATCTACATAGAAAGAGAATTAGGTTTATTAAAAAGCAAGCATTTGGATCCGCTCCAAAAAATTAATTGAAAAAGATTCAAAAGATTAATTGAAAACTTATTTTTTTGTTATTGTAGAATTTGTTATTGTAGTTCTGTCTGTTAACGCCACATGATCGTGCTGGTCCGGGGATTGTGGGTAAGATCTCAGATCTCAGGGTTGTCCAATAGGTGGCAGTCAGTGCTTAAAGCTCCTCAATGTGCATCAGTGTGCAGCTGATGGATAATGGAGAGAGAGAGAGGAGGGGTTGATGGGAAATAAATAAGTGCTGTCTCTTTGCAAAGGTCAGCAGAGCCGATGAACAATAAAGTCTCATTCAGAGTCAGACACTCTTTCCCAGAAACAACACACTGGAAAACACAGTTGTTTTACTCTTGTGTATATTGCTTTATGTAATATATGTTTTAATTTGTTTTTACTAAAGTCAGCTTGAAGTCAATATTTTATACTTTCATGATATTTCATGACATTGCAAATTATTATTATTATAATTTTTTTGCTGTGGACGTTATTTCAAATTAAAATAAAACTGAAAAAATCTGTATAGTTAAAAAATAATTGTAATAGTCTTAATTATTAAATGTGATATTTTTCCCCTCCTTATTTCCCTTCCTTTTTCTGTTTGAATATATATATATATATATATATATATATATATATGTCTTTTTATTAGATATTCAACCAGAAAAAAAGAGTAAAAACATTTTAATGACAATATGTATTATGTTTTCATATACACGCACAAAAAAAAAAAAAAAATATATGCTGGAGAAGTAAAATGGGTTGCAAATGTTTTCTCTTTGACTAGTTCAATGCATTCTTAGTTCAGTTTAATCTCATTATTACCATATTTAAATCCATTACACGCAATCCATCTGATTTTCTGCCACAATCAGTGGAGCAAATATGATTAAAACATAGTAAAGATTCATAGCGTGTCTGTGCGTGATGTGTCTAAAATATCCCACTATAATGACCTCTGACCTCTCTGTGTCTTTCAGCAGGGCTTCAGAGGAAGCCGCCCATGAGGAAGTGTGTACGGTGAAAAGCCGAAAGGTCAGAGGTCAGGATGACGACAGTAGCCGCAGAATTCGAGCACATGGACATCCAGCAACAATACCCGGACAGCGTGAACAACCGCTGGGAGGACGAGTGGGACAATGAGAACAGCTCGGCCCGGTTATTCGAGCGCTCTCGCATCAAGGCTCTAGCGGGTGAGTGGGAATCACAACTGTAAAAAATTATCCTGGTTTTTTAACAGTAAAAGACCGTAAAAATGCAACAGTGTAAAACTGTTAATTTGTTAACAGAAAGTTTCCGTACTATATACGGTGAATAACTGATAGATCTAACCGTACATTTAATCTAACCGTACATTTAATGTATTTTTACAGTAAAATACCGTTAAATTTACAGTTTTTGGAAGTGAAAAACTGTAAATTGACATTCCCACAATTCCCTGCGTGACACTTTACATATGATGTACTTTTGTTAAAATAACTGTTTCTTCGTAGTTTTTTCTAATCAGTTATGCACATTAGGGTTCTATGTTACATTTAATGTTGTTCAATTAATGTTTATTGCATTTTTAAATGTTCATGTGTTACCATGATGGTGTTTAGTGTGTGTGTGCAGCTTTATTACATTAATATTAACTCTCTTGTGGAAAAGCCGCCTGTGATTCATCATGTGACTCTCATCTCCACTGTGACTGGTGGTTGTCAGTGTATTACAATGGTACAAAACAGATATTAGCACTTCAATAGGTTGTTAAATTAACATTATATCAGTTCATGAAATGTGTTTTTTTACTGTAAATTTAAGTTAAGTCTGAAAAACCTAAAATGTTGCTACCGTATTTTTTACGGTATATTTCTGGCAACCACATCCGCCAGTTTTTTTTTACCGTAAATGTAACAGATTTTTTTTACAGTGTAGTGTCCATCTGTGATGATGTTAAACAGATGAACATGACCTTCTTTCAGAGCTTGACAGAGAGGAACAATAAGAGAGGTTATTAAGTGTTTTTTTGTCAGCTATTCTGTGTTTTCGGGTTTGAATAGCTGGATAATGTGACGCCCACTCGCTCGCACATGACATGCAGTGATTCTGTGCGTAGGAGATCTGCGGCAGAAAGAACGTGGGCGTAAGTTCACACTTTATCCGCTCCTTCTGAAGCTCCCACACCATTTCAGATTCACAGCGAAACCCTCGAGCCCACAGACCAACTCGCGTCGCGGGAAACTGTGTGTTACATAAGATCAATATGGAGATGGATGATGATTTATTCATGGGTTGAATTTTTAATGCAGTTCCTATAGAAACAATATACCTGTGTTGAACTAAAATGCTGCTTTTGTAGGGTACTTAGACACTCGGGTGGAGCATTTGATGAAGAATAATGCTAAATTATTGTTTTATATATATATATATATATATATATATATATAATATTGAATTTAAGGCAGTACTTAACAAACAAAGTCCTTTACATTGAAGGTAAAGCGGTGGTTTAAAATAAACCAGAACTGCACGCATATTCAAATTTAATAAATGTTTGTTTTATTTAGTTGTTTTATTACGGTTGGAAGGATCCTTACAAAAGGAATAGGTCATTTAGATGTATTTGAATGTGTATAAATAACATGCTGTGTTAGTTTTTTTCTATGATTAGTAGTTTTGTTTTTGTTTTTGTTTTTTGAGAAGCCTTTCCAAAAAAAGCCGAGCTGCAAATTAGCTGATGCTATACTCTCGACGTGCAATACATATTTTCTAGTTTTTGACTGGGATTATGTTTTTTTTGTACTGTCCCTATACAAATAAACTTATAATTAAATACATTTAGAAAAAACATGGATTTACAAAACCTGTTGGAAATTGCCATTAGTCAATGGATGCTAATTTCTGAGTGTGTCATCACAAAAGTTCATTAAAACACTTGCAATTGTGAAAACATAATAGTTTGGGGTCAGTAAGTCTGAAAGAGTCGCTTTTGCACAGCAAGGCTGCATTTATTTGATTAAAACTACATTGAAAATTGTGAAATATTATTATAATGTAAAGCATCAGTTTAGCTATACTCTTGATGTGCAATACATATTTTCTAGTTTTTGACTGGGATCATGTTTTGTTTTTTGTACTGTCCCTATAAAAAATAAACTTATAAATAAATACATTTTGAAAAAACATGGATTTACAAAACCTGTCGGAAATTGCCATTAGTCAATGGATGCCAATTTCAGAGTGTGTCGTCACAAAAGTTCATTAAAACACTTGCTTCCATCATAACGTGTAGACATATATGTGAAAACATAATAGTTTGGGGTCAGCAAGTCTGAAAGAGTCTCTTTTGCGCAGCAAGGCTGCATTTATTTTATTAAAAATACATTGAAAATTGTGAAATATTATTGTAATTTAAATCAGCAGTTTTCTATGTGAATATATAGTAAAGTGTAATTTATTCCTGTGATCAAAGCTGAATTTATCATCATTACTCCACTCTTCAGTGTCACATGATCCTTCAGAAATCAGTATAATATGATGATTTGATGCTCAAGAAACATTTATGATTATTATCACTGTTAAAAAGAGTTTCCTTTTTGTGGAAATCATGAGAGATTTTATTTTTCAGGATTCTTTGATGAATAGAAAGTTCGTAAGAACAGCATTTATTTGAAAAATAATCTTTTGTAACATTATATATGTCTTTACTGACACTTTTGATTAATTTAATGTGTCCTTGCTGAATAAAACTATTAATTTCTTTACAAAAAAAAAAAAAATTCCTCACAATTGCAAGTTTATATCTCACAATTTAGAAATGCAAGACGCAAAATGCAAAAAGTCAGAACTGCAAAATATAAATGTTCATACTTTTTAAAGACTTCCACCTCCTCAACCCCTCCATAACCCTCACTGTGGGGTTTCGTTGTATTTCTTTCTTTATATAATTTATTCTCGTCAGCCCTTGGATGACAGTGGCATATTTCCCTCTGCTGTTTTCCATCAGGCATCATGCGTTAGCATTGCTGTGTTTACAGAGGTGTGATGTTGTTTATGAGCGCTGGCCGCTGTCGAGAGTTTTCTCATATTCTCTCGGGGTGGTAGAGCCTAAACAGACGCTTCGCTCTCCCGGAGACTCACTTACAAACTTCAGGGATAAAGAAGATGGAACATAAAACAAAAATATAAAATCTCTTCCTCTCTCTCTCTCGTTGCCAAAAACCACAAACCATTTCTGGAGTTGTGAAAAATCCCCAGCATTCCAGTAAAGCATCTACGCTTCACGTGATTGTGTTTTCCTGCATTCCTGGGCAGCAGAGCATACACAACCCTTGCTCTGTCCCACTTATTCTGTATCATGGAAGCAGGAATGATACACAGCAATTTTTTTTTGTTTTTTAAATAGGCCACATTATGTTATTTTACAAAGTTTTGTTTTTTGTGCTCTACTTGCAGGTTTTCCTGCTTGAATGTTGATTATGTTCCTCATATTCTCCATTGTTGCGGCTCCTCTCTTCCCAGTCTGTCAGTAACGCTCTGTTTACTTCCTGTCTCTATGAGGCCCCTCCTTCTGAAAAGCACACTGTGCTCTGATTGGTCGGCTGGAGCAGTGTGTTGTGATTGGTCGAGCGCTTCGAGTGTGTTTGGGAAATGTCCCGCCCCTTTCCATAACCGCCAGTTTAACACACTACTAACTAACTCAACCAGGCCCCGCCCCTTTATTCTGCGTATTAATTATTATAATGAGGAATATTGTGACGTGTTTGTAACTCAAGACTACAATGGAGGCGTTTCAGGAGTTCAGAAACACTGACACTCATATAGAGAAGAACTGGAGCTTTCATGATCACACAGCAACATTACACACTAAAGGAAGATAAACATGGAAGAAAGCAGAATATTTACAGTTGTCAAACTTTTGGTGGATCACTAATTGCTACTAGAGGCATGGAAATTACAAACTAGTACATCTGTGAGTTTTCATACTAAACAAGCCATTAAATCTGAGATCAAGAGTTGCAGGAGAAACTTAAGTATGGAATAGTTTGGCACAAACTTTTATTATGACTTTTATTTTGCTTTTGACTTGGGCCAGAACGTACTCAGCAATACTGCAGCCTATTTTTGAATTGGTAATCAAACCACAAAACCAGTCACATGGGTCAATTTTTTAAAAGTGAGATTTATACATAATCTGAAAGCTGAATAAATAATCTCTCCACTGATGTGTGGTTTGTTAGGATAGGACAATATTTGGTCGAGATACAACTATTGGACATTTTGAATCTGAGGAGCAAAAAAATGTAAACATTGAGAAAATCTCCTTTAAAGTTGTGCATTTATGTTCACGATTGTGCTGCATTCACTCACAAAAATACATGTTTTATATATTTACGGCAGGACATTTACTAAATATCTTCATGGAACATGATCTTAATATCCTCATGATTTTTGGCATAAAAGAAAAATGGATAATTTTGACCCATACAATGTATAGTTGCTATTGCCACAGATATACCCGTGCGGCTCCAGACTGGGTTTGGGATCCAGGGTGATTCTTCAGAGGATGTATGAAGAAGTCTCTTTTAAATAGAAGCAGAGTTGTCTCGGGTCTTTGCGGTCTCCTCACGCTGTCATGGGCTCGGATGGGAAGTCAGATATCACACCGGCTCTCTCCCAGAGCGCGGCTCAGGAATCTCAGGCATACCTCAGTAATGTGGACCATGTGCTCGAGGAACAGAGCGGCATCAACCCTCCCAACAGGGGCGCCAGATTGAGGGAAAACCACCCCTTCAATTGAGTTATTATTATTACGCATGTGTGGGATTTATTACGGATTGATTTTCTGACACTTTGTTTAATTCGGTTGCATTTTTTAAGAAGTTTGTGCCTATTTTATTAAACTACTCAAACTTTTATAATTTGTGTTAACTCAATTATCTCTGCCATTATCAAAAGCAGATGGACAGACTGACAGGCAGATAGATAGATAGATAGATAGATAGATAGATAGATATATATATAGATAGATAGATAGATAGATAGATAGATAGATAGATAGATAGATAGATAGATAGATAGATAGATAGATAAAACAACATAGCTAGATAGATAGATAGATAGATAGATAGATAGATAGATAGATAGATAGATAGATAGATAGATAAAACAACATAGACAGATAGATGATAGATAGATAGATAGATAGATAGATAGATAGATAGATAGATAGATAGATAGATAGATAGATAGATAGATAGATAGATAGATAGATAAAACAACATAGACAGATAGATGATAGATAGATAGACGGATAAACGGATAGATAGATAAAACAACATAGCTAGATAGATAGATAGATAGATAGATAGATAGTTACAGTAGATAGATATACAGATAGATAGATAGTTACAGTAGATAGATATACAGATAGATAGATAGATACA
>NC_136897.1:28174025-28191525 GCF_949152265.1 Phoxinus phoxinus
GTTTTAATTCTAAATGTCGATGAGCAAATTTTGTTGGAGTTCTAAAGAAAATTCGTCAGCAAGCAAACACAATGCTTCATTTGTTCCAGGAACACTGTTGCTGACAGAAAACAAACCAGCATTTTATTGCTTGATTTATAACATTTCATGCAGCGTTTCATATCAGCGCGCCACTCTCATAAAAACACTCCTTAGGTTCCTGTATATATCCCATGATCCTTTTCTTTCTCAGTGTGGCTTTTAATTCACCGTTAAGGGCCTTTGCATAATCCTGCTTTTTATCATGTTTAAGACCCGTAACGAAAAGCAGACGGGAGCGTTTGCATTCATCCCAGTGTGTCTGTGTGTCCTGGGCCTTAACTACTCCTGACGTAGCCGTGCGAGTGAGATTCCTGAGTGGGAATTACAGCAGATGTTTGTTTTTACAGCGGAGTGCAATTCAATAGGCAAACTTCGAGAAGTAGTTCAAAGTCTGCATTCATGGCAGAATCTCTCCTCACCTTGCAAACAGATGGACGGCGGGGGGGGCGAGAGGAGGAGGCCAACGGAATTTCAGGAAAACGGAATTTTAAGCAAACGGAATTTTAGGCAAATGGAATTTTAGGCAGGATGCAAGTTAGTCCAACATTCCAAAAAGGCCATTCCGCGTTTCTTATGCGACTTTGCTTGACTTTTAAATAACAATGCATGGAAATGAGCCGACTTCCTGCTCACTCTCCTCCCCCATCTTATCCGGAGACTTGGTACGACCCGTCGTCTCCTCCTCCTCTTTCATTGTAATGAGGTGGTGACATCATGTGCACACACACACACACACACACACACACACACACAGGCTGGTGAAATTACAACCCTTTTGCCCTCCTCTTCTGCTCCGTTAAAGGAGTCTCACAGAAACCCTTCCATTGACTCCTGCAGATTCAGAGCGGGTCGGCTCGAGGAGTGTGTGTGCATCCTCTGAGTCTGAGTGTGTGTGTGTGACCGGAGGAGGGGCGTTTGTGTGCTGGAGTTGGGGTGGGGGGGGGAGACTCTTCTTTTGAATGGGGAGACGAACAAGCATGCATGTCTCCTTTAGGACATTAGTCTGGGACTTGCTCTTTGGATATCTTTGATTTTAAAGAGGAGCAGAAATAAGCCTCTTCGGGAGCTTTCCGTCTTCTTGTTGTTCCTTCTCACTCCGTGGTTTTCTGGGAGGAATCTGGGAATAGTTTCCCTCTCGGTCAGGGATCATGGATTTGGAGTGGGAGTCCGGGGCCCCCGAGGGCTTTTACCAGGAGCCGAGCTTCCCCGCGCAAGTGCCCTTCAACTACAACCAGCTCGAGGGGCGTTTCAAGCAGCTGCAAGGTAAGATGCGTCCCGGATGTGGGAATGCATTGTTTACAGGCGTTGCTACGCTGAGCACCGTTATGATGCCGATTCATGAGTTTCTGCAGCTTTTATAAATGCATTGGTTTATAGATGCATAAAAAGCAGGGGTTTGTGTTTTACTCTCCCTGTAATCCTCACTGAAAGGGTGTCTGGTGGAACTGGGAGTTGCAGACTGGATTAGTGCAACGGGTTTTAGATGGTCAGATTTTTTGTATGCTTTTGCTTTTCATGCAAACATGCAACTTCTATATGCTTAAGTTAACCTCCCTTCCCCAAAATCACCGGGATCCGAGTCAATAAGGGGTCTGAATGGCCCCGTCATAGACAACAATGGAAAACCCGGGAAGGTGGGAGTGGTTGTTTTGTTCTGCTGACTATCACACTGATAGTGGCATGTTTCTTAAAGCTGCGGCTTCATATGCATGTGAATCGCGAGTGCTAATGAGTCCCGCCGTTTAAGGGGTTTTTACAATATAAGATGCACCTCGTGAGGCCTTTGTTGTTACTCATTGTTCACTCTCAGAAAAGCTGTCACTGGGATTGTACCCTTTAAAATGGTTCTAATATTTGCTATATGTGACCCTGGAGCACAAACCCAGTCTGGAGTCGCACGAGTATATCTTTATAACTATACACTGTATGGGTCAAAATTATAAATTTTTCTTTCATGCCAAAAATCATGAGGATATTAAGATCATGTTCCATGAAGATATTTAGTACATTTCCTACCATAAATATATAAAACATGTATTTTTGTGAGTGAATGCAGCACAATCGTGAACATAAATGCACAACTTTAAAGGAGATTTTCTCAATGTTTAGATTTTTTTGCTCCTCAGATTCCAGATTTTCAATAGTTGTGTCTCGACCAAATATTGTCCTATCCTAACAAACCACACATCAATGGAGAGATTATTTAGACGTTTGTTGTCCAGGGTCACATTTAGGTACTAATATGTGCCTTTGAGGATCTAATATGCACTCTTTAGGTACAAATGTGCCTCTTTTGATACCGTCCCAGTGACAACTTTTGTACCTTTTTTTTTTTTTTTTTTTTGAGAGTGTTTAAATAGTTTTGACAAAGCACTTGCATTGTACCGTGCACGACTGTTGTGGACACTTTAAGACTTGTATTGCGTTCACCAACCTGGTTTTGCAGCTCGAGAAATTGTGTGTTAGTCGCATCTTTTCTAATTGTGTGTAAATCAATAGATGTGCTCTAGGCATTCGGCACTTCACACACTCAGCGATTTCACACGTTTACGTCATTGCTTTCGTTTGCCTTTACTGTAGTGCAGATGTCTTCTCAGAGCTCTGGGTCGGGGGTTTGAGTCTCAATGCATGCTTTTACACATCGCTTCTAATAACCAAAGCATGCATTTTTAAGAGTCATGCCTGCATGAGGAGATTGCACAAGTTTGTTTAGTATGAAACGAGTTGGTCTGTTATCAGTAAATAAGTAAACGTTGATGAATCACGGCTCAGTTTGAGGTCATGCTGGTGAGGTGAGAAATACATGGGCTGAAAACATCTACATTTATGCATTTAGCAGATGATTTGATCTAAAGAAATGTGCAGATAATGAGTACTCAGATTAACCCTGTACTTCTTTTAAATAGTTTAATGATGAAAACTTGACCTTTTACCTGCGTTATAATAGATTGAGTAATGCAGCTTCATCTCAGGGTTGTAAATAACTTAATATGGTAGATAAACCGTATTGCTGTCACCGCCCAAATACTTAAAAATTCGTCATGCATAATTCACAATTTTCAACTTAAAAATGTTCCACTTTAATTAACTGGATTACTTGCCTTTTCTTTGGGAGTAAATGTCGACTGCATTGTGGATTTAAATGTTATCGGGTTAAAATGCGACTTTAGCTTGTATACTGATAGCACATATTAGATTGCATTTGCTTTCATACTGACATGTAGCGTCTTGTTCCTCAGATGTGATGGTTTGATATTAAGATATTTAGAAGTTGCATGTCCGCCAAAGCCAAGAAGTTCTGTGTTTTATTATGCATCTTAAAAAAAAAATCAATGCAAACTACAGCATTCTTCAAACCCTCACGACAGAGGAGATTATAGCCAAGATAAATGACAGATTCTTGGTGCTGATGTGGACGAGCTTCAATAGTCTAAACACACGATCCTGGCAGCTTGTATTTCCACAGATAGTTTACTGACGGTCCAGCTGATGTCGAGGCTCTCGATAGGCCAGTTTTGCTCCTGAAGCGGATCTTTTGTCGTCCGTGTGTCTCTCTGCCAAGCCGTCTGGTCTCCTCAATGACCTTCTGTTGAGCTGCTGGCGGAGAGCGCGGCCGAGGGAGATGTGTGACTGGGTCAGTGTGAGGATGTTTGATTCACTCACGGCCTGTCATGATGAAGACTCCCGGATGTAAACCTCTCAGTTGGACTGTCACTGGGACACGAGAGATGCGAGCGGTCGGAAGCACTGAAGGGAAGCGATGAGAATAGCAGCTCAGCTGGGCGTTCAGAGATACGTGAAGCCGGGAATCACTGAAGCCTTTCCTGCTTTGAACACTCACTCAATGTTCATTGTGTGACGCCCTAAAATATAGAGGTTCCAATTAGAATCATTTCATTTCAAAACCTGTTTTGGACAGCTATTCTAGTATTTATATTTTGTCACAATTTGAGTTAGCCTTTGTGCCACACACACACACACATATATATATGTGTAAAGTTTATTGTTATATTTATATATATATAAATATTTTTATATAGCTCCAATTTTAGTCTTCACCCTTTTTTTTCCCCTTCTTTCTTTTTTTGTGTGTGTGTGTGTGTGTGTGTGTGTGTGTGTGTGTGTGTGTGTGTGTGTGTGTGTGTGTGTGTGTGTGTACTACTGCAGCTTTAAATCCAAGACAAATTTCCTGAAAAAGGACAATAAAGTATACTAACTTCAACTTAATTATTTAATTTCTAAGTTTAAAAATGTTAGGATATATATATATATATACAGTGCTATGCATAAGTTTAGACACCCATGCTAAAGTTGACTAAAAAGAGGAATAAAAAATCATCTTTTGGAAATTGAACTTAATGCCTTAATTTAAAAAAATAGGAAAAATCCAACCTTTAAGGACACCAATTTTCTTTGTGAATGAATAATGTATCGTAAATAAATAAATTTTCTCCCTTAAAATACAGGGTGCATAAGTTTGGACACCCCTATGTTAAATTCCCATAGAGGCAGGCAGATTTTTATTTTTAAAGGCCAGTTACTTCATGGATCCAGGATACTCTGCATCCTGATAAAGTTCCCTTGGCCTTTGGAATTAAAATAGCCCCACATCATCACACACCCTTCACCATACCTGGAGATTGGCATGGAGTACTTTCCATAAGATCATCTCTCAATGCAAATCAAACCAGCTGTTAGGCTAACTGAAATAAAACCATGCCAATCTCTAGGTATGGTGAAGGATATGTGATGATGTGGGGCTATTTTAATTCCAAAGGCCAAGGGAACTTTATCAGGATGCAGAGTATCCTGGATCCATGAAGTAACTGGCCTTTAAAAATAAAAATCTGCCTGCCTCTATGGGAATTTAACATAGGGTTGTCCAAACTTATGCACCCTGTATTTTAAGGAAGAAAATTTATTTATTTACGATACATTATTCATTCACAAAGAAAATTGGTGTCCTTAAAGGTTGGATTTTTCCTATTTTTTTAAATTAAGGCATTAAGTTAAATTTCCAAAAGATGATTTTTTATTCCTCTTTTTAGTCAACTTTAGCATGGGTGTCTAAACTTATGCATAGCACTGTATATAAATATATATGTTTAATTAAAATTAAAGCTTTCAGGTAATATTTATATTTTATTTTATTTCAGCTTAAGTTCAGTTACTGAAATCAAATTTATTTTTATTTTATTTTTTTATACAAGTTTAAACGTTCAGGTATTATTAATATTGCGTTTTATTCCAGCTTAATTTCAGTTACCAAAAATAATGTTTTCTTTTTCTTTTCTTTTTTTAGTGAACGTTTTTCAGGTAATTTTATTTTATTTCAGTTTCTGAAAACAACACCGTTTGCATAATTTTACTCGCTAAATGTCTGGAAATGATTGGATAAGGAAAAAGTGTCTCTACAAGACAAGCAATAATGATGATTAAATAATAAGTGGCATTGATAACATCAGCTAAAAACTTTGATGCAGTGTTTTAAATAATCTCCAAACAATCATAGCAACTCAAGAACGCGATACAGCCAGAAATGTAACATTTTTTTAAAAAACGTTTATGGATTCTTATGAGCACAAATGCAAATGATCTGCAAGCAAGTGTTCTGGCCTCGGCACATCTGCAGTGATGCACCAGTGCACATCCTCGCTTCTGTTTGCCGTGTGTCTCTGAAACTAAGGGTGGGGTTTAAAGTTTAAACCAGTCAACCTGAAACTGGGCAGATTAAGTTAGAGATACGTACACCTGTGACACACTCCTCACACACTCTTACTCCTCAGTTTGGTTATTTATCAACAGCTCTGTTCCGAACTATACAGGCAGCAAATGTAAACTAGTGCCCGATTTGGAGAGATTTAAGCTCACACTGCGCCGGTATCGTGATCTGTAAACCTGGAGTTGTTCCCTCGCGAGACAGAATGTCCCCGGTCATTCATCGCTGTCTCTCTGTAACACTGGAGGAACTGTGAGTCGCCACCACAGGAATGCCATCACTTACAATATGGCATGATAAACATGCATCTGCTTCCCTCCTGCTCAGTTTGTTTAAAACGTGACAAATGACGAGCTTTATATATATACACATATTTACAGGTGAAACTGGAAAAATTTGAATATGGTGCAAAAGTTCATTTATTTCAGTAATTCAACTTAAAAGGTGAAACTAATATATTATATAGACTCATTACATGCAAAGTGAGATATTTCAAGCCTTTATTTGTTATAATTGTGATGATTATGGCTTACAGCTTATGAAAACCTTTTCACAATATTACAATTTAGAATTTGGGGTTTTCATAAACTGTAAGCCATAATCATCAAAATGATAACAAATAAACAAATTTGCAAATAAAGGCTTGAAATATCTCACTTTGCATGTAATGAGTCTATATAATATATTAGTTTCACTTTTTAAGTTGAATTACTGAAATAAATAAACTTTTTCACCATATTATAATTTTTCCAGTTTCACCTGTAAATATATATATATATATATATATATATATATATTATTGTTTTCTTATAATGATGAAAATATATTAAATAAAAATAAAAATACTATTTTTATCTATATATATATATATACACACATATATATATATATATATATACATATTAAAAAAAATTAAATCTACTATTTAGATATATAGATATTTTGATATATAGATATATAGATAAAAATAGTAGATTTCTATTTATTTTAATATATTTTCATCATTATAAAAATACTATATAATGATATATATTATATATAGAGATTATTTTACTTTTTTAATACAGTTATACTATAACTCAGTATATTTTGAAATATTTCTATATATATTTTATTCTTATATCTATATATCTACATATATAAATTACAGATTTTTTTATAATTGTTTTATTCCAGCCCTTAATATATATATATTTTTAACCAGGCATGAAATGTGATTAATCCTCATTAAAGTTACAAAAGTTATTCCATGAAGAGCAATGAGTGATTGTTCTTTGTCTTTTGTAGTTTGATTGATTAACAACAAAAACAAAGACAGCAGCAGATCTATTGGGTTTATTATGTTTAAAGGCTGCTGTCACTTTAAGAGCTAATGCACGGATCCCATTCCCTGATACACACACATTTTATTTCTCAACTGTTTACTTTCAGTTAAGACATAAACTTCAGTTCACACGGATACTTGCCAATATGGCCATTTTGACATAATTGCATAATAAAGAAGACATGAAAGAGAGGTCAAACATAAAAATATATTCTCTTTAGCCCAAAAATACATTACAATGTTGTCTTTATGAGTAAAGCCTGTTCTGTGTCTTTCATCCGCACTCGCATTAACTTTATTATTTTTGCCCTCGTTTCAAATCCTCAGATGTGTGTGTGGTTTCAGCAGAAGTGTTGAAACTCTGGGTTTATTTTCGAGCTGAACGTGATACCGTGACCTCGGAGATCTGTCCACTCCGCAGGAAGTCTGAGGAATTCCATTCTGCTGACGTTCACGCCGCGGGAAGCGGAGAAATCAGGGAAAAAGAGGAAACCACCCATACACAACCTTTCCTCGCTGCGCTTGCATTGATTTCTCATCTCAGAAAATCACAGTCAGAGTACACTCTAAAAAATGCTGGGTTGTTTCAACCCAATTTTGGGTCAAATATGGACAAACCCAGTTGTTGGGTTACATTTTTTAATTACATTTTTAACCCAACGTTTGGGTTTGTCCATATTTGACCCAAAATTGGGTTGAAACAACCCAGCATTTTTTAGAGTGTAGAAAATGGTTCATGCGTTATCTCTGACCCCAGATCTGACCCTCTCGTGTTTCCGTATATATGGAGATGTTGTGCAACTCTGAGTCCCAGAGCCAGTGTAATGTTCAGGAGGTTTAGTAATATATGTGATGGTCTTTTTCATTTCATTGGAATTCACATTCAGACTGAATCCGAATAATACATGTGACCCACAAACCCAGTCTGGAGCCGCACGGGTATATCTGTGGCAATAGCAACTATACACTGTACGGGTCAAAATTATAAATTTTTCTTTTATGCCAAAAATCATGAGGATATTAAGATCATGTTCCATGAAGATATTTAGTAAATGTCCTACCGTAAATATATAAAACATGTATTTTTGTGAGTGAATGCAGCACAATCGTGAACATAAATGCACAACTTTAAAGGAGATTTTCTCAATGTTTACATTTTTTGGCTCCTCAGATTCCAGATTTTCAATAGTTGTGTCTCGACCAAATATTGTCCTATCCTAACACACCACACATCACTGGAGAGATTATT
Source organism: Phoxinus phoxinus (assembly GCF_949152265.1). NCBI lineage: Eukaryota > Metazoa > Chordata > Actinopteri > Cypriniformes > Leuciscidae > Phoxinus > Phoxinus phoxinus. Next base: position 28,182,399 of record NC_136897.1, read on the forward strand.
TATTCAGCTTGTTATGATGTATATCTCAATTGAAAAATGACTGGTTTTGTGGTCCAGGGTCACATATTATGATTATTTTGTTCTTTCAGGGTTGGACAAACCCATAGGCTGACCGTAATGAATATAAATCCTGAAATGTAATTACAAAAACTTGATATGGATTACCGTTCAAAAGTTTACAAATAACACTTTAATTTAGTATTGTAACTAAAAAAAACCTGTTTTTGCAATTTCCACCAAAATATAAACTGTTTTCATCATTAATAATAATCATAAATGTTTCTTGAGCATCAGATCATCATATTATAGTGATTTCTGAAGGATCATGTGACACTGAAGATGCTGAAAATTCAGCTTTGATCACAGGAATAAATTACACTTTACTTTATATTCACATAGAAAACTGTTATTCTAAATTAAAATAATATTCCACTGTTTTTAATAAATGCAGCCAACTTTTGAACACGTCTAAATTCCTTAAATTTGTGCATTTCATTTGCATTTTTTGCAAGATCCGACTTTTTGTTGCTGATAGTTTGATCATATTGTTTCTCCTGATAATAGAGACAATGCTATCTGTGTGTTGCAGGACAGGGTGTGTGTGGTTTGTTTTGAGGTCAGCAAACAAAGATTTTGAGGATGCAGGAAACGCCAATAAATCAACAATCCCTGAACTCTCACATTTTGTGTTCAATATCACGTTTGTGTGAATGTGGAGGTTGTATTTCTAGAATGCATGTTAAGAATTCAGTTTTCCAATGTGCTCCTTATTGGAATATACTAGTATGCCCCATTTATGCACGAGTTTTAGCACAATAATGACTAGCTCGACCTCCTGACCGGATCAACGGTCCAGACTCCAGTATTGATTTATCTGAGATGCTCAAAGGCAAACGTTGGTTGACATTTGGTTGACTTTGCCATTGCACTCGAAATATATTAAATCCCATTTCCTGGATATGTTTTCCACATTTTTTACACTTGTATACAACCTCCTTCTAAGTTTTAACAGCAGAGCCATCAGTTACTTTTTATTTTATTCTATTTCATTTTATTTCATTTTTTACTTTAAATTTATTTATTGATATATAGGCCTATTTTTTTTATTATTTATTTTAATAAATGTCGTATTTTAGTGTGTTAATTTTATTTTAACAGCAGTGTTTATATAGCCATTTATATTCAAGACACCAGTTAATTTGTTATTTTATTTTATTTTATTTCATTTTTAATTTAATTTAATTATTATTATAATTTTTTTTTTTTTTTTTATTTTTTTTTTATTTAATTTAATTTTTCATTTTATTTAATTTATTTTTCTTTTTTTTAATTTTATTGATCTTTTTAATATCTCAGTTGTTTCTCCTAGACAAGCACGCTTTGACACTGAATATCCTGATATGATTAAATCTTAAATTTGAATGAATTAGCTCAATAGTGACATCACAATGTAAACATTTCAAAAAATTCCTCAAGAATACTTGTATACAATTTTATACAAGGTATGATATAGCCATCCATCTCCAAGCTAGCGGTATTTCAGAGGTCATAACCACTCTGGAGATGTGAGATAAGTGTGTTGGCAGAGTTCTGATGTTAGACCAGATTCGGGAGGGACCGTGGCGCGTTTACTCCGTGTTCAGTCCAGATGCTGCCGCATTCCTGCAGCGTTCCCTGCGGTCTGTGCCGGCCGAGGGGAGGAACACTGACGCCATTGTTTGCCCTTCCCACAATCCTCTGGGAGGATCCGCAGGCCCGGCTAATATGTAGCGTTTGGTGGCATTGGCTGCGATGTTATCGGCTCACAAAGCAGCCTTAGTTCAGCCCGCACCGAGGAGGGAGCTCGTAGAGTCGGAAGCGGGTCGCAACCAGGCGTTCAGAAAACACAGATCTTTAATTTACTGAGCGTTTCTCCTGACACCGCTGAAGATCTGCACATGCTCAAATCTGCAGATTAGACGTTCATGCAGAGGAATCGCCATTGAGAATAAACTCAAAAGTCATTTGTTATATTTTTTTTTATATAGGCCTATATATATATTTTTTTTATATATATATATTTTATTTTTTATTATAATTGTATATATATATATATATAATACAAGTATAATAAAATTATTAAATATATATATATATAAATAATAACAATAATAATAATAAAATAACAAATATATAATATATATATTTGTTATTTATTATTATTATTTATATATATATATATATATTTTTTTTTTAATAACATATGCATTATTTTATTTTATTTTCCTAGACAGCACTGAGTAAATAGAGAGCAGACATAATTGTATTTCTTTTTTTTTACAAAAAATCATTCATTTTAATTTATTGAATTAAAATACATTTTCATTATACAAATTTAATTTAATTTATTTGCAATTAAAAGTATAGCTCTTTTATAAATAAATAATAGAGAAGAGACTGAAGAACTTTTTTGAACTTGAAGAGAAATCTGAAAAGTTTGCATTTAAAAAAAAGTAATTAATCTTAATTTAATTAAAATACATTTTTTTATTTTTTTATTTTCCATAAAAAGTATAGTTTCAAGACACAAAGATCTTAAAACGCTGGTATAGTGGACTCAGATGTGTAATCAGAGGAAGAAACACACAGTTATCTGTTGTTCCTGCTGACATGATGAAATATGTATTTTTTCCCTCATCCAGGAATAACATGCATTCTGAAATCTTGTGGTTTGGATTGAGTTTATAAAAGTGAGTTTGCATGAACCCAGAGGAAAAGTGTGTTGCTCAGAGTTTAAAAGCTCAGAAGATTTGAAGAATCTCTGTTATATTCCATTTAAATATCTCGGTTTCTCCTAAAAGGACTTTGTAGAAATAACGACGGATATGCAAATGAGTCAATAGTTGTGTAAATAGAATAAATAGTAGAAAAGTTGTGATTTTCTAGGCCAATATGACTAGCAACTATATTCTCATTCCTGCGTAATAATCAATAAACTGCAGCCGTACAGCAGCGCAGTGATATTACACACGCCCCGTCCACACCGCCAGCGGTTTTGTTGCTGTATGTCGCTAGTCTCTGTACTGTCGCTTGTGGGCGTTGGTAGTGCTGTCGCTCTAATGTTATTGGTTGACTGCACGTCTGGCCATATCTATACTAAATATAATCACAAGTGATATATATACAACTATGTTATTTTAACTTGACTAGAAATTATAGGCTCAAAAGAAACGGTGTGCTGTTGGGAGAGTGTTTTTATATTACCATGTTCAGTGGATTAAATCATTTACTAGATTAACGATCGATCAAGCAACAAATTAAACTCACTCATACGGTCATTAATCACTAAAACGTCATTTCGAATTTGACAAATAATAAATTTTCTTGTCTATAGTCAACATAATGCAGGGGAAACTGTAAAGTGAACTGCAGCAGTGCTAAACTTCATCATAAACTTACAACACTCGAACTATAAATGTATGAATTAAACTCACTGAGACTGTCCACAGTTTTTTTTCCATGCATCATTTTATTATATCCATGAGTGTGTTTACAGTCAAATCATATAAAACTGTGAAATCGCCCTCGAACTCTTGTGTCTTGCACTCGAGATGGTGACGTAACGTGAGCTCCACTGAAAGTCTTCTTTCCTATTGGTTGTCGCTCGCGAAAATCGCTTCTCATTTGCATAAAGTTGAAATTTCTGAACTTTTGTCGCTTGACACGCCCACATTCTGTTGCCAACGGTCACTGTCGCTCATGCCGCCGGAAGTCGCCAGCGCTCCATTGAAATGAATGGGATCTTGTCGCTTTGTCGCTGCGTGTCGCTGACGGTTGTCTGACACGAATGTCGACACATGTGTACGTTAATGGGCGTTCCTCTAGTTTACCGCTATGGGCGTGGTTTTGAGCCAGCGGCCAATCTAGAACAAAGGACCCGCGAGAGACTTCCCCCCCGTCTCCATGTGCTTGTTTCTATTGGATAGTCGCGTTCAACGGAATTCATTTGCATAAAGATGGGCATCGGCCAGCTTTTTGACGCGCGGCATTTTTTCAAATGAAGCGCCGCCTTCCAGGAACGCTTTTAAAAAAAAATTTTTTATTGAATATAAAATTAAACATATAACCAAGGCAATTTTATTCATTCAAGAACGAATTAAAGGCTCAACACAGTTAAATCAAAAAGTTACTTAAAAAGACAAAGAAAATAAATAAATACAAATTTGAAATCATATCTTACCTGAACTTAAGGTAAAATAAAATATATATATATAAAAGATAAAAATAAAGTTAAATTAAATTAAAGGGCAATGTCAATCAAATCATATGAAATCAAAAGATCAAGCAGCTTTATCGCACTTCCACTTCTCATTCCCTTAAGGGCTCTAGAAAAACATTTTAAGTCATTTTTGAACACAACAAGTAGTGGGAGGGATTTAAAAAAATCTACATTTGTGAATGAAATACTTTGCCATTATTACAATGTTATTGATCAAATAACAATGAACACAACAGTCTTTGGGAATTCCAAATAAAATATGTAGTAAAGTAAAAACAAAACCATCAACAACTACCTCCTTTTCTATCAACCCGTCCTGAACTGATATCCAGAAGATTTTGAAACGCTTAGCTGGTGCGTCAAAGTCGCTTGACGTCCCATAGGAATAAAGTGCGGCGCTACCGAAGTGTCGCACGGACAAGTGGATCACCGCCGTGAACGGGGCTTTAGTGCCGGTCATGTTGGAAGTTATCGAGCTGGGAACTATTTCCAGGCGCTGTGTAATATCATTGCGCTGCTGTACGGCGGCAGTTCTTGATTAACGCAGGAATGAGAGGATAGTTCCTAGTCATATTGGCCTAGAAAATCACAACTTTTAATTTTCCGTCGGTCTTAGTACACGATGTTCTACAGAAGAATCACGTTTTAAATAGGAAAAATGACAAAAAAGTTTCGATATTTTTCCTGAGGGAGATGCTAACGGTCTAATCAGATTCAATGATCTATGCTAAGCTATGCTAACAGTGCTACCGCCAGACCCGGAGATCGGCTGAATGGATTCGAACACAGTAAAACTCAACAGTTTAACTCTAGGGGAACTGGAATATGAGCATATTTCCATAAAAAGTGTTTGTTTAATATTTAACAGCTTTCAACAAGATGCGATTGAGATATTACGCCGGCCGGCCTCAGATGTGTGTTTTTCTTGATGTGTGTTTGTGTGTTCATGCATTGAGGTGCATTTTAACATGTAGTAGAAGACGTGTGTTTATATAGAAGTGTGTTTATATATACGAGTGTGTGTGAAGCTTGACATGAGAGATGAAGTCACTATGTTCTGCTTCCATGTATGATTTGCTTTCATAGCCGTTGCGTCGTCTTTGGAGAACATCAGTCATCAGATTTGCACATGGTGTTCAAGTGTTTCATTGTTTGAAGTAGAAGTCTATATAGCAGACACACATATACATTACACATATATATATATATATATATATACATCTGCATGAGCTTCAGAACATTTCTCAAGCGTGTTATGAGTGGAAATGACACAATACAGGATCATGATTCTCACGAAATCTATCAAGAACTATATATTTATATAATTGATTGGCAATGATTGTGTTTAGATTTAATACTGCCAAAGCATTATACACAAAACAAATTATATATATATATGATTTGTGTTGTGTATAATGCTTTGGCAGTATTAAATCTAAACACAATCATTGCCAATCAAGTACTTTAAATTGAAGTATAGTATATAAAACAAGTGATATTTTGCATGAAGAAAATAAGGCATATTTTAGGACCGAAGATATTTAGCATAACTATTATTATCATAACAATTACTTGCAATAAATATTTGTATTTTATTTATTTTTATTATTATTTTTCATTAATGTCACAATGAAAAAATTCTTAATGGTCCTAAAACATTTATACATTTTTTATTATTATTATTTAATTAAAAATATTTTTATTTTATTTTTACCCAGACACCAAATATTTTATTTTATTTACCTAGTCATCAATTATTATTATTATTATTATTTTTATTTTTTTAACCAGGCAATAAATATTTATATTTTATTTATTTTTTATTATAATTATTATTATTTCTCATTAATGTCACAATGCAAAAAATCATAATGGTCCTACAAAATTTATAAAATATTTTGTATTTATTTAGTTAAAAATATTTGTATTTTATTTTAATTACCCAGACACCAAATATTTTATTTTATTTTATTTTATTTACCCAGGCATCAATTATTAATATTATTTAAAAAATAAATGTTTATTTTATTTATTTTTTATTATAATATTTTTTCATTAATTTAATTGTAATTAAAAAAAAAAAAAATTTCATTATTAAATTTTTTAAAATAATTTTTTTAATTTAACTTTTTTTTTTTTATTATTATTTTTTATTTCTTTTCTTTTTTTATGATGGTGCTTTACATGTTCCCAGCTGCAGAAGTGCTTGTCCTCTGTCTTGCTTGACCGGCAGATGTTCCTCTTCCTCTGATTGTTGGTTCTGTTGTGTTTCGGGTCAGACTGTCACAGACGACCTCTCCCTTCATTCTCTCTCTCCCTGCTCTCGTCTTCCTCTCATCGATCCCGGTCTCAGACGGACCCTCGCTGTGTGTGTGTGTGTGTGTGTGTGGGGGGTCAGTCTGTGTCTTTAACACACAGGGGTCAACCAGGAAAAAGGAGGCGGGTAAACAATCAAATCAGACGCGTACGTCTGTGCGCGGACGAGGAATGCAATAACAGGAAAATTGGGAGGATTATAAATAAGTTTGTGCATTTGAACTGCTCACCCGTGGGCGGACCAGCGTAAATAAACACCCTTTGTCTGCTTTACATTGTTCATGCGTTTGATTGGTGGAGAAATCGTCTGCTAGCACATGAATTATGGGTAATGGCTAGAAAGTGGCTGAACATTTGGCAGGGCGAGCAACAGGGTTTCGGGTTGCGACAGGGTTGAATGTGTGGGTTCACTTCACACAGACTATTTTAAAATCATTTGATTCTTGGTCCAAAAACAGTCATTAGTATTCGGGAATGTTTTTTGGGGGCGGCCTGGAGCAACGTTTGTGGACCATTACAGCGGCCTCATTTCTTCCTAGAAAAACTAGTTCATTCCGGTCTAAATATAGCGCATAACACACACTCTCGGCTGCAGAATCCGTTGTTTGTCGCAGATAAATAATAATTCATAGAATGACTTTTTTAAATGAAGTATATTACAGCTAATTAATAAGTATATTACATAAAATTATGGAATATTGTTTATGGGAATCATGGGAATTTTTTTTATTTATTTTACAATATGTTTTATTTAAAGTATTGTTTAAATAATAGTTTGCATTAAAAGTGTATTAAGATTGAGATACTTGTATTGTTATTACTAATTATTATTTTTAAAATATATTTAGTTTAATTCATATTTTATATTAAATTATTTTTGTATTAAAATTATTGCTTTAATAACATTTTTTATAAAAAATTGTATTACAATTAATTACAATTAATTTGATAATTTTATTATTATTATTTATTTATTAAAAAATATTTTTATTTAAATATGTATTATATTCAATAACTTTGTATTAATTAATTATTTTGTATGTATTTATTTACTTACTTTTTTAACTTAATTTAATTATTTTGTTTAAATAATATTTTGTTTAAAAAAAAAAAATTACAATAAAGAACCAAAAATAAATGGAGATTATTGTGTGATTATCTATTTTAAAATATATTTAATTTAAATAATATTTTATATTAAGTAATTTTATATTAAAAATTAATTACAATAAAATTTTGATTATGTATGTGTTTATTTTAATTTTATATTTAATTTAATAGTGTTTTTAAATTAAATAATACCAGTTTATATATATATTTTTAAATTAGATAATGGTGTTATTATTATTAATACACTTTTTATCATTGTCTATTTTATAATACCGGTACACACACACACACACACACACACACACACACACACACACACACACACACACACACACAGGTATTGCTGTTGTAGCAGTTTTATTAAATCAATCCGCTCCAGTTCGTCACTCGAAGTCCACCCCAGTCTTTTAGAGTGATTTTCCCACAATTATGATGCTTAATAACATAATTACGAGTATAGTTATTGACAAAGTGTGTGTGTTGTCCTCCTGCAGATGAGCGAGAGGCCGTGCAGAAGAAGACCTTCACCAAATGGGTGAACTCGCACCTGGCGCGCGTGTCCTGTCGAATCACGGATCTGTACATGGACCTCCGGGATGGACGGATGCTCATCAAACTGCTGGAGGTGTTGTCCGGAGAGAGACTGGTGAGTGCCTCCTAATTTGCATATTAATGAAGCAATGGTGTCGAGTTACATTCAAACTCAAAACAGTTTGTTACATCCAACGTCACAAGTAGGGGCGGGGCTAGCGTCAGTGGCTCCAGTGCGCCAAGTAGGGGCGGGGCTAGCGTCAGGGGCTCCAGTGCGTCACAAGTAGGGGCGGGGCTAGCGTCAGTGGCTCCAGTGCGCCAAGTAGGGGCGGGGCTAGCGTCAGGGGCTCCAGTGCGTCATCAAGTAGGGGCGGGGCTAGCGTCAGGGGCTCCAGTGCGTCATCAAGTAGGGGCGGGGCCAGCGTCAGGGGCTCCAGTGCGTCAAGTAGGGGCGGGGCTAGCGTCAGGGGCTCCAGTGTGTCATCAAGTAGGGGCGGGGCTAGCGTCAGTGGCTCCAGTGCGTCACAAGTAGGGGCGGGGCTAGCGTCAGGGACTCCAGTGCGTCATCAAGTAGGGGCGGGGCTAGCGTCAGGGGCTCCAGTGCGTCATCAAGTAGGGGCGGGGCTAGCGTCAGTGGCTCCAGTGCGTCACAAGTAGGGGCGGGGCTAGCGTCAGGGACTCCAGTGCGTCATCAAGTAGGGGCGGGGCTAGCGTCAGGGGCTCCAGTGCGTCATCTAGTAGGGGCGGGGCTAGCGTCAGGGGCTCCAGTGCGTCATCGAGCCACCGTTTTAGCCCCACCCAAAAAATCCGGAACACAGTGAAAAACTGTTTAACGGTCTAACTCCACAATTCAGTACTTCACAGTTCACAGTCTTATTTATTAGTATATTTATTAGTTCACATATCGTATAG
>NC_136897.1:28196525-28216525 GCF_949152265.1 Phoxinus phoxinus
GTTGATTACTTACACAACTTCATAAAAAAAAAATGTATTGCAAGTTTTTGAAATTTGTATGTTTAATTATGCAAATTAGGCATTATCTCATTAAATATGCGCAATTTTGCATATATTTTCGGTAGATAGATCTGAACATATGATAAAGCCAGGTGCAAAATTATTTTTTCATTTTGATTACACACAATTTATGGATATATGCTTTAATTACCTAGGAAATCAAAATATACTGTCCATAGACTTAAAAAATTGATTTTCGTCATATTTTTTTAATTATAATGTCACATAAATCAGGCCAGGAATGATTTATTAACAAATCCCTCTGAATATATCTTCAGAATAATGCTAAGTGTGTAACTGGAGAGTTTGGTGTACATCGGCTGAGATGTTTATACTGGAGAATGACAAAAAAATTATTTTGAGAAAAAGCCATTTAAAGATTTGTAATGTAAAAATTCATACTTTTTTAGTGGAAACAACTATTTACTGACACAATATCTTATCAAATCATTAGCAACAACAATACAAACCACCTAAATCACATCAAAACTTATAAACACAATAAGTATGTAAATCTAGTATTAATGTTTGTGTTTCTGTGTGATAGTGATTGCTGCAAAAAAGGAAAATCCATAAAAATATTTGTATAAAAAAAACCTTATAAACAGCATTTATGTCAGAGCGCGTCACGTGATGCATCTGAAAGTATCACGCTGTCAGAAATTGACATCAGCCAATGAGATTTCGCTTTTAAAAAGTGAACTTAAAAAAAGTTACAGAATGTTACGTTTGTTGTTGTGAAAAATGTGCAAAAATACAAATTTATATGAAATATATATTTTCAGAAAACATGTTTTAATCTAAAACTGTGAGAAAATCAAAGCCATAAGTATAAACAAATTTGAGCCTGATATCTCAAAAAATGAGCTTTCAGTGAGATTGTGTTCGGCTGCAGTACCAAACGCGTCCACTAGAGGAAACTCGTCTCCCATTCATTTCCAATGAGAGGAGCACAAGTGTGACTACTTTTTTCAGGACAATTTAACCTGTTCGAATCATGTCCATGATATATACATATATTTTTTTTGTTCACATAGCAAGTGCCAAAACTTTCACCAAGTTTCGTACCATTCCAATGAAGAAAAAAATTATTTAAAAAAACGACATTTTCGGTCAACAGTGACCGCAGAGGTGTTAAAAAGCCAGATAACTGATGCGTATGATCTGGTTCCTCCACAGCCCAAGCCGACGAAGGGCCGCATGCGGATCCACTGCCTGGAGAACGTGGACAAAGCCCTGCAGTTCCTCAAGGAGCAGCGCGTGCACCTGGAGAACATGGGGTCACATGACATCGTCGACGGCAACCACCGTCTCACGCTCGGACTCATCTGGACCATCATCCTCCGCTTCCAGGTACACACAATCACACCGCTATTAATATTAGAAATGTGTAAAATATTTTTTCTATTATTTTATCACACTAGCTGTAGCACTGTACTCTTAGATGTATTATTTATTTATATTTAAAAAAAATAAAAAAAATAAAAAATTATTGGATTTTTTTTTTTTTTTTAACTATTTATTTATTTAGAACATATTTAGTTTATTAGGATTTATTTATGTATTATTTATTAGTTTAAACACATTTTTATAATTTTAATAATTTTTTATTTATTTATTTGTGTATTCATTTAAAATTTGATATATATTTTAATCATTTTTAAAATTTATTTTAGTTCATTTTTATGTATTTATTAATAAAGAAATTGAGTTTTTAGTACTTTATAACAACTTTTTCCTACACACTATAACACTGTACTCTTAGATGTATTATTTATATATTTATTTATTTACTTGAACCCTTTTTTTATTATTTATTGGAATTTTTTTTTATTTGATCTAAACAAAAATATTTTGTTTTATTTTATTAAGATGTGTTATTTATTTACATTTATATATTAGTCATTTATATATATTAGTCATATTTTTTTTCAATCACATTTTTAAATATATTTTAACACATTTTATTTATAGAAAATATTGAGTTTCTATTACTTTATAACATTTCTATCTACTTGTTGTTATCTATCTATCACTGTACTCTTAGATCTATTATTTTAACTGAACAAAATATTTTTTGTTATTAAGATTATTATTATTTATTTATATATTATTCATTTATTTAAACACATTTTTATTATATATTTTTAATCAAATTTTAAAATATTGAAATATTGAGTTTCTATTATTTTATTTAAAAAATCCTACTCACTATCACACTGTACTCTTATATGTATTATTTATTTATATTTATATATTTACTTAAACCATTTTTATTGGAATCATTTATTTATTTATTATACAGACAAATATTTAGTTTTCTACTCATGATAGTACTGTACTGTTAGGTGTAATATCTATTTATTTTAACACATTTTTATCAATTAATTAATTAATTAATTTTACTTAAACCTTCCCCAGTCCAGAGTTTTAAAACCCTTAATAGCGTTTTGATTTTCCTCACATTACGTCTAAATAAAAGCACGAAACATCCATCATGTCGTGTTATCACTTGTGTAACAGATCCAAGACATCAGCGTGGAGACGGAGGATAATAAAGAGAAGCGCTCGGCCAAGGACGCGCTTCTTCTGTGGTGTCAGATGAAGACCGCAGGGTGGGTGACTATCCAGAGCAAACACTTAAACACACTGGCGTTCCCGATGTCTAACCGCTCTCGTTTGTGCTTCACAGATATCCCAACGTCAACATCCACAACTTCACCACCAGCTGGCGCGATGGCATGGCTTTCAATGCCCTCATTCACAAACACAGGTACCAGAGGCGTAGAGAGCGCCTGAAAACCACACTCGAGTAAAATTACAGATTCCTTACAGCAAAAACGACTCCATTACAAGATTACAAGTCACCAATTCCAATACGACTTGAGTGAAAGTCTTAGAGTATCTGATTTTAACAGCATTTAAAGTGTTAGTTCAGCTGAACATGTAAACTCTGTCAGTAATGACTCTCCCTCATGTTGTTCCCCGTCAGACTTTCCTTCATCTTCGGGACACAAATGCAGATATTAGTGATTAAATCTGAGAGTGTCTCACTCCTCCAGAGGCTTCTGTTGTGATTGAAACTTCAGAACGGAAACCACTGTAGTCACTTGAAAATCAAGAGTTGAATAAAGTCGTTACTTTAGCGCACAAAAAGTATTCTCGTCGCTTGATAAACTGAAGGTTGAGCCGCTGTAGTCACTTGGACTATTTTAAACATCGTCTTTACTAACTTTCTGGGCCGGCAAGTTTCAATTACCGTATTTTCCGGTCGCTCCGGAGTATAAGTCGCATCAGTCAAAAAATGCGTCATGAAGAAGAAAAAAACATATATAAGTCGCACTGGACTATAAGTCGCATTTATTTAGAAATGTATTTCACGAAATCCAAGACCAAGAACAGACATTTAATCTGGAAAGGTTATTCAGCTCCACAACAGCACACAGAACAACAGCTGAATAGTGTCCGGTGTGTTAGCGTAACACATTAACAGTTATTCATCGACACAATAGCATAAAGAACATATCCCTGGGAGGCTGAATAGGCTAAACTAACATTAGCCAGCGAGTCCAGCAAGTTACCGGTCAGCAAGTTCACCAAGCTCCCGATCTCACTCCTCAACACTGAATACATTGAGTTCTTCCTCGGTGTCGCTTCTGAACGACTCCGCTAACTAGAGCGCCCTCTCGCGGCTGTAGACGGTAATGCTTTCTCTTGGTTCATCTCAGTCAGTATGAATTAATTTTGATATATAAGTCGCACCTGACTATAAGTCGCAGGACCAGCCAAACTATGAAAAAAAGTGCGGCTTATAGTCCGGAAAATACGGTACAATAGAAGCCTATTGAGGAGTGAGATTCAGTTGTGTTCTGAAAATGAAGGAAAGTCTGACGGGGAACAACATGAGGGAGAGTCATTTTTGGGTGAACTAACCCTTTAAGTTCACCTGTATCAAAAGCTCTGTTTTGCAATCATAATATCCTTAATATCTCAATGCTTTTGATCTTTCCAGGCCAGATCTGATTGATTATATTCAAATGCGCATAACTATAGAATTAATTCTTGATGCGCACGTGAGCGCCATCAGTGTTTCTCACAGGATGGCGTTTAAAGTCTGTGTAGAGAGAACGGTGTCGTCTTAGCGGCCTCTAGTTTAATAACTAATGATCGTTGCGACGGAAGTGAATCAATCAAAACTAATTTAGCTGGAAAATAACATTATTCAAGAACCGCTATAAAGCCAAAACAATCTCTGTTACCTTAAATTATACGTTTATCTCTGTAAAGCAGCTTTGAAACAATCTACATTGTTAAAAGAGCTATATAAATGAAGATGACTTGACTTGACTTTAAGCTCACCTGTATCAAAAGCTCTGTTTTGCAATCATAATATCCTTAATATTTTAATGCTTTTGATCTTTCCAGGCCAGACCTGATTGATTTCGACAAACTGAAGAAGTCCAACGCTCACTACAACCTGCAGAACGCCTTCAACCTGGCCGAGCAACACCTGGGCCTCACCAAACTCCTGGACCCAGAAGGTAAAAGCCCATCCTGGTCTCAGTCTCTGCACCGCACAACAGGAGGAACCTCTTCATAGTTCCCAGAACTATCGGTGGAAGTTCCCCGGTGATCGGCGTGTTCGCACCGCAGGAACTAGGAATGATTTTAGTTCTAGGAACTCCTTTTGGAGGAACTAATTTACTCCTACTTCAGAGTCGGTCTAAAGCCGCGTTTCCACCGAAATTACCCGGAAAAATTTGTCCCAGGAACTATTTTTTGCCCCAGACCGTTTGCTCTCTGCGTTTACACCGCGGTCTAAAGTACCGGGAAGATTATAAACTGCGCGCGACGGCTCCTCCCAGTCTGCGGCGGACAGTAATCAGTTTTGAGCGCCACATTTATAATAAGTATGGAGGAGATTCAAACTGTGCTGCAGGTGTTTGTGATGTATTGGTTTACTAACGAGGTAATTAACAAAACGGCAGAAAGAGACGAGCACTGATACTAAAGCGTGTTCAGAAAGCTCGTAATGCTAGATATAAAAGTTATCAGCTATTGCGGACATTGACCGTGAGACGGCTGGGACGAACGCGCAGAAAATGTCCTCTTCCACAAATACACTTAATAAAGCCTGAACCTCGTCGTCGGTCCAGCTGTGGTTTAAAAAAAAAAAAATTTCCATATTTGCAGACAGACGACTCTCACTGCATGAAGCCACGAACCGCAATAGATTTTTAAAAATGGCGGTTAAAATAGAATGCTGCGTGGAGTCATCCAATCAAAATGCGGCGTGAACACAACCAATCAGCATCTTCAGCGCACAAGTCCCGCCCCCGAAAGTTCCTGAACTTTGAATAAGTACTACCTCGCCAGCAGGGACTTTCTGAGGGGGGAATATTTCCCCGGAACTTCATTTAGACCCTGATTCCTGCGGTGTAAACACACCGAGTCCCAGCCCACAGTTCCCAGTTCCTGGGGAAAGTTCCCGCGATGGAAACGCGGCTATTGTAAAATGCAGAATTGACTTGCACAACAGCTGCTAGCAAAGACATCAACGTCAGTAACGCTTGTAATTCGTTATCCATGTTGCAGTCGCTAACGTTACGTAGTCCAGGCTGTTTGTGTATGTTTTCCTCCCGGGGACGGGTCATGTGATGGGTGGCTGACGAATCAGGGAAGGATACGCCATGACTGATGACACCCGATCATAGAGTTGAGCGTGAGCGTTTCTAAAGTCCTCCGTTTCGGCCGTCTTCACTAAACGCCCTCCGGAGATTCAAAACGCAAAACGGGTTCGGCAGCGTTTCTAAACTTCTCCGTTTTAGGTCTTCGTTTTTGCCGTTGTAGTCTGGACGGGAGGTGCAAACGTAGCAGAAGGTCTCCGTTTCTAAACGAAGAAAACGTGTGTGTGTGTGTGTCTGTGCGTGCATGTGTGTGTGTGTGTGTGTGTGTGTGTGTCTGTGCGTGCATGTGTGTGTGTGTGTGTGTGTGTGTGTCTGTGCGTGCGTGTGTGTGTGTGTGTGTGTGTGTGTGAATGACCGTCTCTTCCATCATCTGATTGGATATTGTTTCGTTTCACGTGATAATCTCCAGAGCGTGCGCGCGTTTGTCCTCGGGGTTCCCCCACCACACATCAGGATTTTAAATATCCCCCCACACATGTTGAATATTTACGTTTCGCGATCGGGTTGCGGCTCCGACGTTCTTCCGAGCTGGTTCAGACACTCTTAACACACACCTCACACCAAAGGAAAATCTGATAAGATAATCTGTAGAACCATCAAGACAATCGGGGGCATAGCTAGGATTGTCGGAAGGGGGGAAATCGGCCCAAAATCAGCCGAAAATCGAATTGTGGTGTGTACCCAGCATAACTACACACACTCACACTCTTTCTTTTTGTGCAGATATCAGCGTTGACCATCCAGATGAGAAGTCCGTCATCACTTATGTCGTCACATACTACCATTATTTCTCCAAGATGAAGGCCTTGAAGGTGGAGGGCAAACGTATCGGAAAGGTCTGAGTCTTCAAAACACGTAAACTACTTCTAGAAGGTTCTCCGTTTTCTGTCAAAGGACATTTTAGAGGCTGACGATTTCAGTCATATGTGTGCTATTTATTTATTTATTTTTTATTGTTGAGAAATATAAGATAATCTTATTAAAATAAAATGCTTTAAATAAAAAAAATATGAATAATATATATATATAATATATATATATGTATATATATATATATATATATATATATAAGAAGTAAATAAATAAATTCCTATTGGAAATTGAAGTGTTAGTAATGGGGTAATTTTAATATTTGCATATTTAATTGCAATTAGTCTCCTACCTTTTAAATGTGCTATTTGTTTATTTTCTATTTATTTATCAGTTTCGTAAGAAAAATATAATATTTTAAAGATTCCTATTAAAATACAAATAAATAAATAATTAAATAAATACATAAATTTTTGAGATGTAACGGTTAAATATTGAAATATTCATATTAAAAATAAATCGTTTAAATATTACTATTAAAATAAAATAAGTTTTATTGATTTAAAAAAAAAAAAAAAATTATATACATAAATTCCTATATAAAATCTAACTTAGTAATGGCATCATCTTAATATTTACATATTTAATTGCGTTAGGTCTTATCCTACCTCTGTTTATTGATTTATTAACATAAATGTACTCTATTTATTTATTTGCTTGTTTGTTTATTTTTCATTTTTGAAATAAATAAATGACACTTTAAAGATTCCTATTAAAATAATTAAATGCATTCCTATTTGAGATGTAATAGCATCATCTTAATATTTACATAATTTTTGTTAGTCTTCTTACATCTGTTTATTAACTGATTGATTACTTCAGTCTATTTATTTATTTTATTTATTTAATTATTTATTGTATTGTAAGCAGCAGCAAAGTTGTAAGTTTAAATATTCCTATTAAAATAAAATAAATAACGTTTAAAAAAAAAAAAAAAAAAAATTATATATAATATATAATAAGTAATAATAACTTAAAATTTAATAATATAATACATAACTACGTAATTTAAATGTAACCATTAGCAATGGCGTCATCTTAATATTTACATATATACATGTTTTACATTCTGAACTGTGATAAGTTTATTTTCAACCATTTATAGCCAGAATCGAAGCTCCAACTTATCTAAAGCTGTAACTTTAACTCCGGTGCTTTGCGACTTTAATGCAAATGCAAAAATACTTTATTAAAAGTGGTCTGTGTTTACTAGGTGCTCGACAACGCCATCGAGACCGAGAAGATGATCGAGAAATATGAATCTCTGGCATCCGATCTGCTGGAGTGGATCGAACAAACCATCATCATCCTTAATAATCGAAAGTTTGCAAACTCACTGGTTGGAGTCCAGCAGCAGCTTCAGGCCTTCAACACCTACAGGACCGTGGAGAAACCACCCAAGTGAGTGTCTAAGACAGACAGTAGCGGTGTAGCTATATATCATGTCACAATATACAGGAGAAACTGGAAAAATTGGTGCAAAAGTTAATTTATTTCAGTAATTCAACTTAAAAGGTGAAACTAATATATTATATAGACTCATTACATGGAAAGTGAGATATTTCAAGCCTTTATTTGTTATAATTTTGATGATTATGGCTCAAAATGAGAATATTGTGAAAAGGTTTTCATAAGCTGTAAGCCATAATCATCAAAATTATAACAAATAAAGGCTTGAAATATCTCACTTTGCATGTAATGAGTCTATATAATATATTAGTTTCACCTTTTAAGTTGAATTACTGAAATAAATGAACTTTTGCACCATATTATAATTTTTCCAGTTTCACCTGTATATCGCAATATATAAATGCAACAATATGTATTGTGTATAGTTCACCCAAAATGATAATTACAATGTGAGAAAAAATTCAAGTTTGCAGAGTATTAGTGTCAGTATTACATATAATGTTGAATATAATGTATAATAATGCATATTTGTGGGTCATGATAATGCCAGTAAAAAGTGGCCTACATTATTTTAAATATATCTAGTCAGTGAAAGCATATTCATCTACAATAACTCAGTGTTTTCAGCTTCAGAATCATGAATATTGTTATTCTCTATTGTCCTATGTTGGGTTTCCAGCACCAAGTCTAAGCCTGTTCATTTACACACACGATGAAATATCAAATATAGCATTTTAATCAACAGTTAATTTTCATTAGTATCGCAATAATATGGTATCGTGAGTTCAATATCGTGATGTATCGAATCGTCACACGAGGGCATCGTTACACCGCTGACACACAGCAGAATATAGTCTATATATTAGGACTAGAATGAGCTGAAGTTTATTTTCATCTCTCTCTCTCTCTCTCTCTCTCTCTCTCTCTCTCTCTCTCTCTCTCTCTCTCTCTCTCTCTCTCTCTCTCTCTCTCTCTCTCAAATGATCCTTTAATTTCGCACATTATGCTGCATATGCATATTATAAACTGGTTGGGTGTTTACCAATGTTTGTGAATACTTGGGCCATAAATGGAGTGTTATGCACAGTTAATGAAAATGATGATCTACTGTTGACTTTTTAAGTCATATGGTGTTTGTTTTTTCCTCTCATATTTTAATTTTTTTTTTTTTTTTTTTTTTTTTTTTTTCGTAATTGAGATTGTGGAATGTAGTGTTAGTGGCAACACAGATTGGTTTCACCTATATGTTTTAAATAAAAGTGATTCAATCTCTCTCTCTCTCTCTCTCTCTCTCTCTCTCTCTCTCTCTCTCTCTCTCTCTCTCTCTCTCTCTCTCTCTCTCTCCACAGATTCACTGAGAAGGGAAACCTGGAGGTGCTTCTGTTCACTATCCAGAGCAAGATGAGGGCTAATAACCAGAAGGTGTACATGCCACGAGAGGGCAAGCTAATCTCAGACATCAACAAGGTGAAAATACCTCAGATTTTACTTTAAAAACGGCAAGTTTTCCTCCAGTCTGTTTTCCAGCACAAATATCTAAACATACATTCACTCGAGATGCAAAATGACTGATATCAATCCTTGTTTACTAAATAATTAATCAAGTTTATGCTTTAAACAAGAGCAAATATCTGCCAGTGGCATCAGAAAAATACAATTATTCTAAAGGGAGAACAGGATTATTTATTCTTACACTATCGGCAGATATTCACAAATAGGTAGGAAAACTACAACACCCATAATGCACCAGGCATGTGACCATCCAAGGCCACGCCCACTTGTCTGCTATAGGTCGTATCTTAATATGCTATATGGCTAACGATAGCTAACAGTTAGTTTATTTTATTTTAAATACATGTATTTTTTGCACTTTTACAATGTAAAATATGCACTTTATACAGAAATTAATTAAAATAATCACAAATTAAAAATGGAAAAGGGAATCAAACACTGCCTTGCTTTAGTAGGAAATACTTCTTAGCAAACTTTTATGTCGACAGTATTGTTCCCGGGTGTGAGAATATAAAAACATATTTTTGTGACGTCAGCCTGTTAAAAGCATCCGATTTAGCCTCACTTGAGTCTGAACGCTGACTGTGTGTTGATGTGATGTTGTGGCAGGCGTGGGAGCGTCTGGAAAAGGCCGAGCACGAGCGTGAGTTGGCGCTGAGGACCGAACTGATTCGACAGGAGAAACTGGAGCAACTCGCCAGACGCTTCGACCGCAAGGCCGCCATGAGGGAGACCTGGCTGAGCGAGAACCAGCGGCTCGTCTCACAGGTTCAGTCCTTCAGCGTTTACTGTACACACACACACACATACACACACACGCTGTGTCCTTCATGGCTCTCTGCAATGTTATGCCAGCACTGATTTCAAATTATTTTGTGCCCCCTGGTGGTGAAAGATTTTATTTTATATTTATACATTGACATTTTATTTATATATTTCTGAACTCTGCTTTGATATTAAGATATTATAATATATTTAAAAATATATATATTATTATGTTATTACTAATTGTACATTTATATTATTATTTATATTTTTTTGTGAAAATAAAGGCTTTAAATCAGCAATTTTTTACAATGTACATTATATATATATATTTGACAAACATTGTTTACTATAATATTATTATTAATATAAATAATATTTAATATTTATTATAAATTATTATATTTTATTATTACTTATCCATGTATATTATTATTATTATTATGATTTATGCAAATAAAAATGAGTATTTTTCATAATTTTGCCACAAAAAATCTCTGCTTCCTCTAAAGTAAACATACATGAACCAAATAATAATAAATAAATTAAAACTAGTGTTTTTTCCTAACATTCCTGTTTCTTTTCTGCAGGACAATTTCGGATTCGACCTCCAGGCGGTCGAGGCAGCGACTAAAAAGCACGAAGCGATCGAGACGGATATCGCGGCGTACGAGGAGCGCGTGCAGGCGGTGGTGTCCGTGGCCAGAGAGCTGGAGGCCGAGAACTACCACGACATCAAGCGCATCGCGGCGCGCAAAGACAACGTCCTGCGCCTGTGGGAGTATCTCCTGGAGCTGCTCAAAGCGCGCCGACAGAGACTGGAGATGAACCTCGGCCTGCAGCGCGTCTTCCAGGAGATGCTCTACATCATGGACTGGATGGATGAGATGAAGGTGAGAGAGAGGAACATGAAAGTATAGATTCAAGCTGTAGAAAAGGCAAAAAGGTTTGAGATTTCATCCTCATCTTCAGCTAAACTTTTAATATATGTGACCCTGGACCACAAACCAGTCACATGGGTAAATTTTTTGCAATTGAGATTTATACATCAATAAAAGCTGAATAAATAATCTCTCCATTGATGTTCGGTGTGTTAGGATAGGACAATATTTGGTCGAGACACAACTATTGAAAATCTGGAATCTGAGGAGCAAAAAAATGTAAACATTGAGAAAATCTCCTTTAAAGTTGTGCATTTATGTTCACGATTGTGCTGCATTCACTCACAAAAATACATGTTTTATATATTTACGGTAGGACATTTACTAAATATCTTCATGGAACATGATCTTAATATCCTCATGATTTTTGGCATAAAAGAAAAATGGATAATTTTGACCCGTACAATGTATAGTTGGCTATTGCCACAGATATACCCGTGCGGCTCCAGACTGGGTGTGCTTGATAAATATGAGCAGCACACAACAACGGTTCATTATCTCCAAATTATGACCAGAAATGGATAAATATTAAGTCCGCTGTTCAAAACAAATAAAGAGCCAGTGTAGGAGAAGTTATTGTGCATGTCAAAAAATATATTGTGACATATAAACGCGCACATCAACCCGATCACATGTTCAGTGTTCATGTAAACACTATGTTCGGATTCATCAATCAGAATGAATTCAGTCAGATTGAAACAAAAGTTATGCATGTAAACATATCCAGTGATAGGCGTCGTATCGTATCCCTGTAAGCTTGGCTAACGTGACCCGCCAGAACTGACGCTTGATTTGCATATCCTGATGACTGTCCGCTGTTCTCCGCAGATGCTGCTGCTTTCTCAGGATTATGGGAAGCACTTGCTGGGGGTGGAAGATCTTCTCCAGAAACACGCGCTGGTGGAGGCCGACATCGGCATTCAGGCCGACCGCGTCAAAGCCGTCAACGCCAACGCTCAGCGGTTCGCCGTGGACGAGGAGGGTAAGAACCGCTCTCTCGCTCTGAGAACATGTGACATTTAAACAAGCAATTTGGTTTAGTGTCTTTGTGCCATCAGGAACTGACTTTAGAGTGACGGTGAAATCAATTTATTGACATTTAAATTCACATTTATGCTTTTAGCAGACGCTTTTAATCTGAAGGGATTTACAAAAGACGAGACAAAAAGCAGTTTGTGAAATATATATATTTTTATATATATTTAAAATCATATTATTTTAGAATAAAATTAAAATAGGGAGTCCAGGTCCAGTCCAGACAGCTCATTTATTATAGTGGGAGAAAAATATTTTTGTGAGTTTATGATTTTTTATGATTTATGATTTTTATGATTTATTATTCTTTTTATGATGCATCCAGGTTCAGATTCAGATTGCTGGAGCAGAGCCGTTTTTTTTTTTTTTTCTCATGCAGAGCCAGTCCAGATCGGGTTTTGCAAGGTTCCCACGGTCATTGAAAAGCTGGAAATAAAGGGAATTTAAAAACTGATTTCTAGGCCAGGAAAAATCTGGCAAATGTAATAAATTTGAGAAAAGTCTGGATATGCTCTAAATCTCAGCACAATTTATTTCCATGATCCACTTTAGACATTCTACTAACTATAAGTAACTCTGCAACTACATGTCAACAAACTCTCATTATAGTATTAGTAGTTTGTTAGGTTTGTGTGTTAGTAGAATAAGTTTACAAACTTGAAAAGTTACTTATAGTTAGTAGAATGTCTAAAGTGGACCATCGAAATAAAGTGTTATCCTTGCACACATATGTATATAAAATATAATTGATTAAATCTCTTAATTAAAAGATTTCTATTTCAGTTTTAGTCTTTTTAATTCTTCAACTTACACTTCAGTTAGTTGCCAAAGCAACATTTCTTTTTAATCTAATTCATATATATATCTTTTTTTTTTCTTTTTTTTATGAAAGCTGTTTTTAAAGTCCCCTGTAGTCAATAATTGTATCCGTTAAAACTCATCTTTGATCACCAAAATTACATATTTAAATGTTTTTCCCTTGCCTTAAAATAGCTTGAACTGCAGTTTTAAGGAGAAATAGTGTTGACTTATGAATTTACACATGGTTTGTCTTGAAGCTCATTTAAAAACGCCACATAGACACATAAACAACATTAAAAACTTGATTTTCACCACAGGGGGACTTTAATAGTTTTAATTTCAGCTTTAGTTTTAGCTAACAATAAAAACTCTTACACAAAAGACTTACACATGGAATAATCCCCAAAATATATATATTTTTTTAGATATTAGAAATACTGGGCAGGAAATCCTTTTTCCAGAATTATGTAGAAACCATATGCTTCTGGAAAAAGGTTTTCCCGCCCTTTTTGACCAAAGTCACGGTACATATGTCGTTCTTGTCTTGCTTAATTGGGGACATTTAATTTAATATTCAACAATGTTATTAATCTGCCTGCACTGACACCATTATATGAGAATGAGCTGGACGAAGACATCACGGCTATATATATAAATGAACTAAATTAACAACTTTTAATTAATAACAACAAAAATGAAACATCACTGAGCTTCCTTAAGCTGTACTGTGACGCTAATTTCTTCTGGAAACAAACTCTGTTGTATTATTTTCCTGTTATCTCTGAAACTCTCTGTATTGTAAGTGTGTTGACTTGACCTTCTCTCCATTCCTCTTCAGGCTACAAACCCTGTGACCCTCAGGTCATCCGAGACCGCGTGTCCCACATGGAGTTCTGCTACCAGGAGCTGTCCCAGTTAGCATCCGAGCGTCGCGCACGCCTCGAAGAGTCCCGGCGTTTGTGGAAGTTCTTCTGGGAAATGGCCGAGGAAGAGGGTTGGATTCGGGAGAAAGAGCAGATCCTTTCCTCAGACGACTGCGGGAAGGACTTAACCGGCGCCGTCCGCCTATTGAGTCAACATCGTGCTCTCGAAGACGAGATGAGCGGGCGCTCGGGACACCTCCAGAACACGGTCCGCGAGGGTCAAACCATGGCCGACGCCGGGCACTTCGGCGAAGCTAAGATCCGTGAGCGTATCGCGGATGTTCAAGCGCAATGGGCCGCTCTGGAACAGCTAGCGTTGGTGAGGAAAACCCGTTTGGAAGAAGCTTGTAGCCTTCACCAGTTCCAGGTCGACGCTGACGACGTGGACGCCTGGACTTTAGACGCGCTTCGGATCGTCTCCACCTCAGATGTCGGCCATGATGAGTTTTCAACTCAAGCTTTGGTTAGGAAACACAAAGACGCGTCGACCGAGGTTGCTAGTTATCGTCCGGTGATCGACGCTCTCCACGAACAGGCTCAGTCTCTTCCTCCCGAGCAGGCGAAGGCGGAGAACGTTAGCGAGCGGCTAGCGGGCATCGAGGAGCGCTATAAGGAGGTTTCGGAGTTGACCCGGCTGAGGAAACAGGCCTTGCAGGACGCCCTGGCGCTCTATAAGATGTTTAGCGAGGCGGATGCGTGTGAGCTCTGGATCGATGAGAAGGAGCAGTGGCTCAACAGCATGGAGATCCCAGAGAAACTGGAGGACCTTGAGGTCATTCAGCACAGGTGAGAGGTCAAGTCTGCGGGCGCTCTCATACACTCGGCGCGACGCAAGTGTTTTTTGCTAGGTTCAGCCTTATGCAGTTGTGCGCCGTGTTGTTTAAATAGCAAATGCATTTGCACCAATTTGTGCGCCCATGAGCTGCTGGTCTGAAAACGAGGTGTGTGTTCAGGAATATGAAATAGACTGAGCCGTTGACCAACAAAAACCTGCTCTAAAGTCCATGGCGCGGTATATTTTTTGTTATTTAAAGGGTGCATTAGTAATATACGCCTATAGGCGGGTCCACAACGTGCGTACACTCTGCTTATTACACACACACACTGCTTATTACTAGTGATGTCAACGATTAATCGACGATCGATTAATTGTCGATAATACATTTAATCGAGACAACTTCTCGATCATGGATTAAGTAGGTTCATGCGCGTGCGCGCTGCTCAACCGCGCAACAAAGCGAGCGCGTTTTGTTCAAATGTAAGTTGTAATATTGTGTTTATTTTGCGTATGCCGATCTATATCTGATTTATCTTATATTGGATGCATCCCTTAAATTAGCGCTGTAGTGCGCGTGATCAGCTTCAGCGTGCGCGGCTCAAACGGCACTGCACGACTAATGACTATTGGGAGGACTGTCATATTACATAACATTATAAAGAGAACAATATTGTAATAAAACATTGTGCATCATTTGAGTTTAGTTGCCGTGTCGCGTTGCTCCAGGAAGAGCGCGTCCACAACATGATCATTCTGAATGAATGGCACGCAACTTAGTTTAAGCTCACTTGTGCATTCGCGTAATTTTCTGCAGAAATAATTTGTAATATTATGTTTATTTTGAATATATCTGATTAATCTCATATAGGATGCGTTTCTTTGAGTTAAATAACGCGCTAGCAAACTAGTGCTCCAGATTAACGGTAGCCTTCATTCAGCGCGCACAGCTCAAACAGAAATGCACGACTAATAATAACGATGAATAATTTGGGACTGACATATTACATAACATGAGAACACTATTGTATTAAATGGTTGTGAATGCATTGGGTTTAGTTGCCGTGTTCAGTGTGTTCAGGGAGAGCTCGTCCAGTCACACATTCTGCACATCTGAGGCGGCGCTGGTGACGCGCTGTATTAGTAGTAGTCATTATATTTGATTATTAAATATATTAAATGATCAATCACATCAATCCTACTAGCCCTTTATTTAGATTAAAAACCATTCTCAGTCATTTGGTGAGAAACATCGCGTTTTGAGCAGGATTTGCCGACCCTGTCACGCTGTTGGCCATGCACTGCAGCAGACGCATATGCAGCATTAAGGCTAACGATTAATCGATTAATTGATCGTTAATTTAAACGACGAACGATCATGGGAATTTGTGAAAATTGACATCCCTAATTTCTTTATGTTCCAGGTTTGAGAGTCTGGAGCCTGAAATGAACAACCAGGCCTCACGTGTGGCTGTCGTCAATCAGATCGCCAGACAGCTGATACACAACGGACACCCGAGCGAGAAAGACATCAAAACCCAACAGGACAAACTCAACACCAGGCAAGTCACAGCACTTTATGCTTCTGCCATGTCACCAGAACATGTGACTGGATGCCGGTACACAGCATGGGGAAAAACTAACTGTGATTTGTCTGATAAAAATGCTATATATAAATTGTAGGGCTTTATATATGCATTCTGCCGGCACCCCCCTTTTTTTAAATAGACATGAAAATGCAGATTTCGAACTTAAATGGTTGTAATTCAGGAATGCTAGGAATATAGATGTAAGATTGGTCTTGTTTTAAAGGGGTCATGACATGAGAAACCAAATTTGCCTTGATCTTTTGGTATATAAGAGGTCTTTGTACCATTAAAACGTCCTGCAAGTTTCATAGCTTAAGACGTCCTCCCCATTATAAACGAATCATTTATTTAATCAAGCTCTAAATACAGCTCGTTCTGGATCCATGGTAAGAAGTGACGTCACAGTACGAAGTGACGTACCAGCGTTTGCAATGACCGCCTCCAGCGCAAGACAACTACGCTCATTTCGTATCGTTGTCGCCCCCGCGCCTCACAAGTGTTCAGTCGCCGCACAGCGAGTGGGTCTGTGTCACGGGGGAATTACGATGCCGCAGATGTGCTGTTCCTGGCTGTGGACAAACAACATCTTTGAATACGCTGCGAAAGATCCAGTCGTCAGGGAAAAATGGATGCACTTTATTTTTTGCGGACGTCCCAGTCACGGCAGTGTTAATGTAAGTGTTTGCTCTATACATTATAAGGATGACTGTTTTGAGAAAAAATCCCAATATGATGCTGGCTTTGCTAGAAAACTGTTGCTCAAAGATAAGTCCGTGCCGACTATTCTGGGCTCAAAACGACGTTGCAAACTTACTTTTTATCACTGGCTAATATAAACACATTTGTATAAGAGAATCTTGAAAATATGTCGCCTGTCTAGTACGTTAGGCCTACATGTGATAGAAAATTAAAAATGTTGCCTTTATCAATGCTGCATCTTCAAATATGGCCTGTGCATGCATTTTTGTCCGTGGTACACCCTATCATGTAATTGAAATTAGTTAAATAATGTTAAACTGTTAGCAAATTAAGCTATAGGATAATTAGGCAACAATAATCCGTTTTCAAGTGTCTCGGGTTACAATTTTTTTATTAATTCAAAATAGTTTCACTTTCCATGTGGACACGAGCTGATCCAGTCTTCGTTGTTGTGGTCATGGTTCATTTTCCTCTGATTCCGGCTCAAACATAATAAGGTTTTATCATTACAAGAGCCATCGCTTCGCATGCATCACCCGCTACTAAACAGTTGCGCCGAATCCGCAAACCTTCTGGCTGGGGGCGTTAATAATTGATGCATAGGCACTGACGTTAGCCAATCATAACAGTGGGCGTTAACACTGAACTCTTAAAGGGGAAACACCCCCAAAACAGACTGTGTGAATCAGAAGATGAGAAACAGGGTGGGAAAAGGTCATAAATCACTACATTTTAAAAGTTTTTTGTAAAAAAAACTATAGTAATACTATAATTACACCTAAGGGAACATAATAATAAAATAAAAAAACCCATGTCATGACCCCTTTAAAGAAGACATTTGGCAGATTTTTGTAGAAGTGAAATAAATTAAGGAAGTTGAACAGAAAAAAAGAAGTTATAGAAGTTTGAGTTTATGAAAATGTACAATGTTAAAAATGTAATTATTCATATTTTATATAATATATATATTTTCAAAACCTGGTGGACTCTAAAAATGCAAAAAAATCAAAGCCAAAAATCTGAACAAGTTGTGTTTCAAATGTTAGGTTGATATCTAAAAAAATCAGCGTTCAGTGAGATTTAGTTCGGGCGCAGTACCACACTTCTCCACTAGTGGACATTACCGCCCATATAAGGGCGCCTCAATTTCCATATGTGGTTTGAGTCTGAACCATTATTTTTACAATTTTCATACAATTTATGAAGTAGACATCCTATTCAGAAGTAGTGTTGGAAGTTTGGCAGATTTAGAAATGAACTCAACCTTTAAGAAACACAAAAGATCACGTATGTGCATTATAGCTCGCTGCACATCACTAATGCTGAATCTATTATTATTTTCTTTATATTTAAAACATTTTCAGAGCTTTTTTTCTAAAAGAATTGAACGGATGCTATCTTTTGAACTCTCGGCATGAAAACAAACTGAGGTTTCTACCATTCTTTCATGATTTTTCATGTTCATCACTATTTCAAAATAAAGGTCTGAACACGCCTCAGGAGTATGAACATATTCTTGTTGCAAATTGATAAATTACGGCTCCTCTGTCATTTATTTTGAAAATCAGTCACCAAATATGTAAACTAGAGATTGTAAGCTTTCAAATGATATATAGTTTGTCAAGATTAGTTTAGGTTTAGTATAGGATATTACTGTTTTAAATATGTAATGGCAATGCCAATATAAGGGGTTAATAAATCATTGTTAAATTGTATAAGTTACAAAAAAAAAATCAATGTATCTTGTTTTGAGAATGTTCCTATATTTGTATTGGAAACCAAGGCGCTGTATTGCAGTGCGTGTGTTTAAATGCAGCCTGATGCTCATCCGCAGGTGGAGTCAGTTCCGGGACCTGGTGGACCAGAAGAAAGAGTCCCTGAACTCCGCCTTGGGCGTGCAGAACTACCACCTCGACTGCAACGAGACCAAATCCTGGATCCGCGAGAAGACAAAAGTCATCGAGTCCACTCAGGAGCTGGGGAACGACCTGACCGGCGTAATGGCCCTGCAGCGCAAACTCACCGGCATGGAGCGCGACCTGGCCGCCATCGAAGCCAAACTGGGAGATCTCCGCGGCGAAGCGGATCGTTTAGCCGGAGAACATCCCGACCAGGCCAAAGCCATCACAGGACGACTAGCGGAAATCACCTCGGTTTGGGAAGAGATGAAAGAAACGCTTCGAACCCGAGAGGAATCTCTTGGGGAAGCCAGTAAACTCCAGCAGTTCCTTCGCGAACTGGACGATTTCCAGTCTTGGCTCTCGCGAACGCAAACGGCCATCGCGTCTGAAGACATGCCGAACACGCTAGCCGAGGCGGAGAAGCTTCTAGCTCAACACGAAGGCATCAAGAATGAGATTAACAACTATGAAGAGGACTATCAGAAGATGCGAGACATGGGTGAGATGGTGACGCAGGGGCAGACGGACGCCCAGTACATGTTCCTGAGGCAGAGGCTGCAGGCTCTGGACACCGGCTGGAACGAGCTTCACAAGATGTGGGAGAACCGGCAGAACCTTCTGTCACAGTCTCACGCCTACCAGATCTTCCTCAGAGACACCAAACAAGCCGAGGCCTTCCTCAACAACCAGGTGATCTATCTATCTATCTATCTATCTTATCTATCTATCTATCTATCTATCTATCTATCTATCTATCTATCTTATCTATCTATCTATCTATCTATCTATCTATCTATCTATCTATCTATCTATCTATCTATCTATCTATCCATCAATCTATCTATCTATCTATCCATCCTTCTATCTATCCATCCATCCATCCATCCTTCTCTGTCCTTCTATCTATCTATCCATCCATCCATCCATCCATCCATCCATCCATCCATCCATCCATCCATCCATCCATCCATCCATCCATCTCTGTCCTTCTATCTATCGCTCTATCTATCTATCTATCTATCTATCTATCTA
>NC_136897.1:28219025-28231525 GCF_949152265.1 Phoxinus phoxinus
GTGTGTGTGTGTGTGTGTGTGTGTGTGTGAGACGCCCTCTGGTGTTCAGATGGATGTGTGGTGTGTGTGTGTGTGTGTGTGTGAGAGAGACGCCCTTTGGTGTTCAGATGGATATGTGGTGTGTGTGTCTGGTGTGTGAGCGCCCTCTGGTGTTCAGATGGATATGTGGTGTTTGTGTGTGGTGTGTGAGCGCCCTCTGGTGTTCAGATGTGTGTGTGTGTGTGTGTGTGTGTGTGTGTGTGTGTGAGACGCCCTCTGGTGTTCAGATGGATGTGTGGTGTGTGTGTGTGTGTGTGTGTGTGTGAGAGAGACGCCCTTTGGTGTTCAGATGGATATGTGGTGTGTGTTTGTGTGTGTGAGCGCCCTCTGGTGTTCAGATGGATATGTGGTGTGTGTTTGTGTGTGTTTGTGTGTGTGAGACGCCCTCTGGTGTTCAGATAGATATGTGGTGTGTGTGAGATGCCCTCTGGTGTTCAGATAGATATGTGGTGTGTGTGTGTGAGACGCCCTCTGGTGTTCAGATAGATATGTGGTGTGTGTTTGTGTGTGTGTGAGCGCCCTCTGGTGTTCAGATGGATATGTGGTGTGTGTGTGTGAAATGCCCTCTGGTGTTCAGATAGATATGTGGTCCTCTGGTGTTCAGATAGATATGTGGTCCTCTGGTGTTCAGATAGATATGTGGTGTGTGTGTGAGACGCCCTCTGGTGTTCAGAGGGATATCTGGTGTGTGTTTGTGTGTGTGTTAGACGCCCTCTGGTGTTCAGATGAAGCATTTACTATCGATCAGCCGCTGCAATGACAAACTGCGCATAAAATAATCCCAGCCTTTGCCAAATCGCGTGCGGTTTCATTGCAATTAATCGTGCAGCCCTAATAGGAATAGTAGATAAAAGGGTAGAACTGACCTTCAACCTTTGACCTGCAGGCATAAGAAGAACCGTGAGGCGGCTGTGGAGCTTCTCATGAGGTTGAAGGACAACAGAGACTTGCAGAAGTTCTTGCAGGACTGCCAGGAGGTGAGCTTAAATATAAGGCAGAGCCCAGAGAACTGCATCTTTACTAAACCAACTCCAACCTACTTTACCCACTCTAGAAGACTGGCAATGTGTGGAGAAGATGGAGAGAATTTGTGGACCAAGAGAATTAGTAATTATATAATAGATGTCATCATAAATTATTGTTATATGTATGTGTGTGCGCGTGTGTGTGTGTTTTCTCTTCAGTGGCAACTCTTTTTGTTTGGGTTCCGTTGCCATAACAAATTCATTGTGAAATTCAAAGGAAGTCAGCTGGATTAAAATGCATCCTCCATGACTCCTAAAAAGAAAAATATTAAAAGACGTACATGTTAACTCGACTTCTTTGCCCCGTCTGTGTAGCTGTCCCTGTGGATCAATGAGAAGATGCTGACCGCACAGGACATGTCCTACGATGAAGCTCGAAACCTGCACAGCAAATGGCTCAAACATCAGGCCTTCATGGCCGAACTGCAGTCCAACAAAGAATGGCTGGACAAAATCGAGAAGGTCAGTTATTAATTCATTAGCACTCACGCTACGTCAATATGGGTTTGTGCATTTATCTAACTAACTATCACAGAATAAATCTATCTTCTTATACAGTCAAACCAAAAATTATTTAGACACCAGATATAATTTTTGATTTTTTTTAGGACATTATAGTTCATTTCTGTAAGTGAGGAGAGCAAAATAAAGTAAATTGTGACATTTTATACTCAAATTCTTCATACAGTGACTACCAGTGACATTTATACAAATTTGGGACCAAAAATTATTCAGACACTTTTGACCTAACCATGTTTTGCTGAATGTGACTCTGGACCACAAAACCAGTCACATGGGTCCATTTTTTGAAATTGAGCTTTATACATCATTTAAAATCTGAATAAATAATCTCTCCATTGATGTGTGGTGTGTTAGGATAGGACAATATTTGGTCGAGACACAACTATTGAAAATCTGGAATCTGAGGAGCAAAAAAAATGTAAACATTGAGAAAATCTCTTTTAAAGTTGTGCATTTATGTTCACGATTGTGCTGCATTCACTCACAAAAATACATGTTTTATATATTTACGGTAGGACATTTACTAAATATCTTCATGGATCATGATCTTAATATCCTCATGATTTTTGGCATAAAAGAAAAATGGATAATTTTGACCCATACGATGTATAGCTGATATTGCCACAGATATACCCGTGCGGCTCAAGACTGGGTTTGTGATCCAGGGTCACTCGCATACGTGCTTTATTACACAAAGTCCTTAATCCTGTCTTGAAAACATTATGCCTTCCATATCTCTTCCATATTGATTTGTTGCAGTGCAAAAGTATTGTGTGTTAATATTTGATCTAATTTGAAGTAACAATCATATAAATATTGGGTAACACTTTATTTTACAGTATTTTACCGTACTTACCATAGTAATAACAGTAAATTATGCATAATTACATGCAACTAACCCTCAACCCTAATTCTACCCTAACCCTATAGTAAGTACATGTACATAGAATATGGTGCAAAAGTTAATTTATTTCAGTAATTCAAATTAAAAGGTGAAATTAATATATTATATAGACTCATTACATGCAAAGTGAGATATTTCAAGCCATTATTTGTTATAATTTTGATGATTATGGCTCAAAATTAGAATATTGTGAAAAGGTTTTCATAATCTGTAAGCCATAATCATCAAAATTATAACAAATAAAGGCTTGAAATATCTCACTTTGCATGTAATGAGTCATTATAATATATTAGTTTCACCTTTTAAGTTGAATTACTGAAATAAATGAACTTTTGCACCATATTAAACATTTTCCAGTTTCACCTGTATTTGCTTAATATTACTCAGTACTTAAATATATAATTACATTGTAACAATGACACCTTAAAATAAAGTGTAACCAAATATTGTCTGTCTGTGTGCAGGAGTAAAAAATAAAATAAGTGCTTTACTACACAAAGTCCTTAATCCTGCCTTAAAGACATCATGCATTCAATATCTCTTCCATATTGATTTATGTTGCAGTGCAAAGTATTATGTGTTAATATTTGATCTAATTTGACGTAATAATCATATACATATTGTCTGTCTGTGCAGGAAGGGAAGCAGCTGGTCTCGGAGAAGCCGGAGACAGACGCTGTAGTGAAGGAGAAACTGGCGGCGCTGCAGAAGATGTGGACCGAACTGGAAACCACAACTCAGACTAAAGCCCAGTGTCTGTTCGACGCCAACAAGGCCGAACTCTTCACGCAGAGCTGCGCTGATCTGGACAAGTGGCTTGTGGGTCTGGAGGGTCAGATCCAATCCGACGACTACGGCAAAGACCTGACCAGCGTCAGCATCCTTCTCAAGAAACAACAGGTTTGAGATTACCTTTTTAAATCAATTTTTCGGAAATCAAGACCCGTTCTGAACAAGGACGATAAAGATATAGTTTTAAAGTCCCCCCGATAATTGTATCCCTTAAAACTCATCTTTGATCACCAAAATCACATATTTAAACATTTTTATCTTAAAATATCTTGAATGTAACTCGACACCCTTACCTCATTTAGTATGCGCGGTTCTATGAATATGCAAATGAGCCCCGCCTCCACTCACTCACTCACTCAGAGATCCACTGGTTGACGATCACACGTTGATCTGATTGGTCAAGGTAGTGTGTGACGTCAGAGACACCAGCGATTTCAAACCGTGTTTTTGAGACTGTCTTTGGTTCACTGCAGTTTTAAGCAGAAAATACTCAGCAATGCTGTCCACTTATGAACTTACACATGGTTTAAGCAGATTAAAAACACCACATAGACACACAAACAACATTAAAAAGCTGGATTTTCACCACAGGGGGACTTTGGATTATGAACGCTAAAAATATTGACCTAATCCTACCCTAACCCTATAGTAAGTACATGTAGTTGCTTAATATTACTCAGTACTTAAATATATAGTTACACCATAACAATAACACCTTAAAATAAAGTGTAACCGTACGTTGTACTTATTTTTCAATGCAAGTACATAATATAAAGTGGGACCCGAAAATCATGTTTTGAACTCTTTGTTGGTCCAGATCCTGGAGAACCAGGTGGAGGTGCGTCAGAGAGAGGTGGAGGAGCTTCAGTCTCAAGCTCACGTTCTCCGGCAAGAAGGAAAAGACACGGACGAGGTGGACGGCCGCCGGGTCGAGGTGGAGCAGAAGTTCCAGGAGCTGCTGGATCCGCTGCTGAAGAGGAAGAACTTCCTCATGGCCTCGCGGGAGATCCACCAGTTCAACCGCGACGTGGAGGATGAGATCGTACGTTTGCGTTTAAAACAGGGGCAACACTTTACAAGGAGGTTCATTAGTTAACTACATTCGTTAGCATGAACTAATAATGCACTTATACAGCATTTATTCATCTTTGTTAATGTTAATCTCAAAATGTACTAATACTTTACTTAATAATTAGTTAATGGACCGTGAACTAACATGAACAAACAATGACCAGCTGTATTTTTATTAACTAACGTTAACAAAGATGAAGTAATACAGTAACAAATATGCAGGTGAAACTGGAAACATGAGAATATGGTGCAAAAGTTAATTTATTTCAGTAATTCAACTTAAAAGGTGAAACTAATATATTATATAGACTCATTACATGCAAAGTGAGATATTTCAAGCCATTATTTGTTATAATTTTGATGATTATGGCTTACAGCTTATGAAAACCTTTTCACAATATTCTAATTTTGAGCCATAATCATTAAAATTATAACCAATAAAGGCTTGAAATATCTCACTTTGCATGTAATGAGTCTATATAATATATTAGTTTCACCTTTTAAGTTGAATTACTGAAATAAATGAACTTTTGCACCATATTCTCATGTTTCCAGTTTTGCCTGTATTGCTCATGGTTAGTTCATGTTAGTTAATACATTAACTAGTGTTAACTAATGAACCTTATTATAAAGTGTTACCAAAAATATGCGTGTGAATGTTGACATTAGATGTTTAACGGATAGTTTCTCGACAGCTTTGGGTGGAGGAGAGGATGCCGATTGCTACGTCAACAGACCATGGCAACAATTTACAGACGGTTCAGCTGCTCATCAAGAAGAACCAGGTAATGTGTTTTTTTTATTGCTATTTACAAACAATCACACACACACATTCAAATAGCACTTCTGGAGCAATTCAACACACACTTTACACCTGCCGTTAGCGGTGTAACGACGCCCTCATGTCACGATTCGATACATATCACAATACTGAACTCACGATACCATATTATTGTGATACTCATAGACATGTCATAAAAGGTTAACAAAAAATTTGATATTACATTGTGTGTGTAAATGACCAGGCTTAGACTTGGTGCTGGAAACCCAACACAGGACAATAGAGACACCAGAATAACAATATTAATGATTCTGAAGCTGAAAATACAGAATTATTGTAAAAGAATATGCTTTCACTAACTAGATATATTTAAAATAATGTAGGCCACTCTTTACTGGTAACATCAGATATTTGGCATTATCAGACCCACACATATGCATTATTATACATTATATTCAACATTATATATAGTAGTTTAATGTAGTACTGGCACTAAAACTCTGAAAACTTGAATTTTTTCTCATACAGTCATTTTTATTTTGGGTGAACTATACACAACACATATTGTCACTATCCACGATATTGTTGCATATTTGTTTTGTCAAAATAATTCCATTTTGGATCGACACACGAAAGCAATAAAAAAAACAACTATATTATGAATTTTTAAGGCCAGACGGGTAGTTTGGTGAGGTCAATTTGTAAAGAATTTTGGAAAGACTACACGCCTGCGCACACATATATATATTAGGGCTGTCCGTTAAACGCGTTATTAACGGCGTTATTAATCCACCTTTTATTGATGGACAGTGTTGCATTGTGTGAGAGATTATTTGCTCCAAGTGAGAATGTTAGTGTGAAATTGAATATGCCAATGTTGTTTTCAATAAAAAACATTTGCAAAAAGCAAGCCGATCAACTTTTCCATGTTGATAAGAGCATTAAAATTAGAAAAAATAATGGGACAAAAAGAAATCAAGAGACATTTAGAATAGAATTCAAAGCAGCTTCACCACTGTGAAGCTGCTTTGAAACGGTCTGTATTGTTAAAAGCGCTGTATAAATGAAGGTGACTTGAGTTGTGATGTATTGTGACACAGACACTACAGAAGGAGATCCAGGGCCATCAGCCTCGCTGTGATGATATATTCGAGCGCAGCCAGAGTATGCTGAAGGCCGACAGCCCGAGCGTGGAGTCGATCCGGTCGCGCCTGTCGGATCTGCAGGAGCTGTGGAGTCTGATCATGCAGGAGACCGAGAAGCGCCACTCCAGGCTCGAGGAGGCCCATAAAGCACAGCAGTATTACTTCGACGCCGCCGAAGCCGAAGCCTGGATGAGCGAGCAGGAGCTCTACATGATGTCTGAGGAGAAGGCCAAGGTTTGTGTGAGATTTATGTTCTCGTGAATGCGATCTGTAGATGACAGGTGTTTTCCGGAGTATAAGGGTGCTTTCACACCTGCCTTGTTTAGTTCGGTTGAATCGCACTAGAGTTCGTTTTCCGAATTGGTGCGGTTGGTTTGGGCAGGTGAGAATGCAGCAATCGCACTCGGGTGCGCACCATTAGCGGACTAAACAAGCGTACCGAGACCTCCTAGGAGAGGTGGTCTCGGTACGCTTTCAAACGAACTCTGGAGCGGTTCGTTTGTGGTGAGAACGTGATCTGACCTCGAACAGACCCAACTGCCAAATAACTGCGCATTTTTGGACTAAACCAGCTGCCGTAGTCAGCCGCGCTGTGCATTATGTCAATGTTTAGCAACATTAATGCACGCGTTGCCTCCTCCTGAAGTGACTCGCTGCGTGCATTGCATAAAACATTATTTTCAAGCCGCATTCTCGCTTCATTCTCAAATGTTATTGTTTGCCTAAAGTGGTGTAGACAAACTAATATAATAAACTATGACCAGGGATACAATCAGCCCACAAAGTCATTTCTCCATAGTAAAAAGCGGCGTGTTGTCTGCCGGATTTTCCTCCACTTTGTTTACTTCCGTCAGTTCTGTTGGAATTTTCCCGCACGTTAATTCTGACAATAAAAGTGCAGTTATGAAAATACGTTCAAGACCCATCTGGCCAACGAGTGATGTGGATGTTGTCACGTGACTGCATTTTGGTTCGTTTCATAAACTGATTCGGACCAGAGCAATCAGTGCTGTGAAAAGGAACCAAAACGCCTGAAAAATGCTACAAAGTATAATTTTTCTCCCTTGGTCCGGACCAAATGAACCGAACTACAGATGTGAAAGCACCCTAAGTCGCTCCGGAGTACAAGTCAGTCAAAAAATGTGCCATAAAAAAAAAAAAAAAACATA
The DNA here is from genome assembly GCF_949152265.1 of Phoxinus phoxinus. Lineage (NCBI taxonomy): Eukaryota > Metazoa > Chordata > Actinopteri > Cypriniformes > Leuciscidae > Phoxinus > Phoxinus phoxinus. The sequence goes on from NC_136897.1 coordinate 28,226,474, forward strand.
TATAAGTCGCACTGGACTATAAGTCGCACTGGATATTTATAAATGTATTTCACAAAATTCAAGAGCAAGAACAGACATTTAATCTGGAAAGGCAACTTATTCAGCTCCACAACAGCACACAGAACAACAGGCTGAAGGTTTTCGGTGTGTTAGCGTAACACATTAACAGTTATTCAGCTGCACAATAGCATATAGAACATATACCTGGGAGGCTGAATAGGCTAAATTAACTTTAGCATTAACATTTTTTTTATGTTTTTTAAAGAAGTCTCTTCTGCTTACCAAGGCTGCATTTAATTGATTTTTTAAAATAAATAATTAAAAACAGTAATATTGTTAAATATTCTGACAATGTAAAATATTCTATTTTAATATATTTTAAAATGTAATTTATTCCTGTGATCCAAGCTGAATTTTCAGCATCATTACTCCAGTCTTCAGTGTCACATCCTTCAGAAATCACTATAATATGAGGATCTGATGCTTTTTATTATTATTATCAATGTTGTGTATGATTTCTTTTCAGGATTCTTTGATGAATAGAAAGTTCAAAAGAACAGCATTTACTTGAAGTAGAATATTTTGCCCTGTTCACCTGTGGTTTCTTGCCTTAATAGCTCGTGTGAACATTAGCTTGGTCTGATATTGTGTATACTCGTGTTCTGAAGTGTTGTCTCGTTGTTGTCCTCAGGATGAGCAGAGTTCAGTGGCCATGCTGAAGAAACACCAGATCTTGGAGCAAGCGGTGGAGGACTACGCTGAGACTGTGCACCAACTGTCCAAGACCAGCCGAGGCCTGGTGGCCGCCAACCACCCCGAGAGGTGCAAAACACTTACCGTTCACACTTACACACTTCATCTCAATCTGGATCTCATTCATTGACTTTGACTCTCACTTATGTATCTGAATTTGAATGTAGATCTAAATATGATTTTGGTTCTGGCTCTAAAACTGACTTTGATTTTTCAGATTTTATGACTCTGAGACGGACAGTGATGTCATTGATTTAAAATTTTGTTTTATAAATGTGAATTTAAATATGTGGCTCTGAAACTGACCTTGAGTCTAAATTTAAATCTATATCTGAACCTGATTTTGCCTCTAAAACGAACTTCCACTTTCATTTTTTGATTTTTATTCTAAATCTGCTTTTTGACTACAATCCCGAAACCAATTCTTAAACTATATCTGGATTTTAATCTAAATCTAAATTTCTACTGGCTCTGAAATTAAATTTTATTTTGATTTTAAACCTGAATCTGATTTTGACTGTTACTTTGATTATAAATCTTGATTTGAATATTAATCTGATTTTAACTCTGACTCTAAAACTGACTTTGAATTTCATTCTAAATCTGGATTAGAATCTGATTTTGACTCTGAATCTGATTCTAAATTTGATTTTAAACTAATCTGAATTAGATTTAAACTCTCACATTTGTATTTTGAATCAGAGACCGTCTCCATCTTTACACCTCTGGCTCCATTAATATCATAAGGGACCCTGGATCACAAAACCAGTCCATATAAAACCATATTTGTTGCAATATCCAACAATACGTTGTATGGGTCAAAATTATAGATTTTACTTTTATGCCAAAAATCATTAGGATATTAAGATCATGTTCCATGAAGATATTTAGTAAATTTCCTACCGTAAATATATATAACATGTATTTTTGTGAGTGAATGCAGCACAATCGTGAACATAAATGCACAACTTTAAAGGAGATTTTCTCAATGTTTACATTTTTTTGCATCCTCAGATTCCAGATTTTCAATAGTTGTGTCTCGACCAAATATTGTCCTATCCTAACAAACCACACATGAATGGAGATATTATTTATTCTATATATATGATATGTATCGCAATTTTGTGGTCCAGGGTCACAAAATGCTGAACATCTGCTGAATATGATCTTGAAATAAACCCTGACTTTGTGTGTGTCTGTGCCGTAGTGAGAGGATCGGCATGCGTCAATCACAGGTGGATAAGCTTTACGCTGGACTGAAGGACCTATCAGAGGAGAGGAGAGGAAAACTTGAGGAAAGGTTTCGGCTCTTCACGCTCAACCGAGAAGTGGATGATCTGGAGCAGTGGATCGCCGAGAGAGAAGTGGTGGCTGGATCTCACGAGCTCGGACAAGACTACGAACACGTCACTGTAAGTCCCAATTCTAGCACCTCTATGTCCAGCACATTAAAGGTATTGTGGAAGATTTTCCCGAATTTTAGAAAAGAACCGCCCTCTCCACTTTTTGAAAAAATGCAAACGCGCAACACTCGACCTGCTCCCGAGAGGGAACGCCTATTAAACGTGTGCACGAGACACAGGAGAACCAGGCTCGTGCACGCTCTGTTTACAAGTTGCTGTCGGCATGGCTCATACAAGCCTACTTTCAAAAAGAAGATTTTTACTTTTTCCACTATGTCTCACATTGGAATTATCAAAAATGAACACACACGGTTTTATAACATTTCAGCGTGATACCTTTTACCATTTGGTCATAAGGCTACTTTAGACAAACTGAGATGTTTACCGTGTCTGCACGGTGCGTGACTTGTGCCATGGCTAGCATCGCTAATCATAGCTTACATTAACTTTTACTAGCAGTAATTTTAAATGACTGAGACTGAGGCATCAGTGGGAAGCCCAACCTGTGCTTTTAGCGCACGCCAGCGTGTGAAATATTCTCCCAGTAACACTCTGGTCTAGTTTCTTTCTTCAGAGGCCTTTCTCTCCTTGTCATACAATTCGTAGACACTTTTTCTCTTGCGTCCGGCAGACATTTTGAAAAAACCCAGTGAGAACGGCGACCTTCAATGAATGGCTGAAACCGTAGCTCACCACACATATCATATACACCTGAAAGTGCGCATGCGCAGAAAGCGAAAACTACCTAGTGACGAGCACGTACGACGGCCTTAGGTAAACATATCACCAGAATGATTGACAACTAGGAGGACCAATAGTCTTGATGATCCACCCAGAAAAAGAAAATCTTCCACTATACCTTTAAAGGTATAATATGTAAGATTTTTGCATTAAAATAGTGTTGTATATTTTGTTAAGTTGATTACTTACAATATCCCAAATGTTTCCAACTATTTTTAAATCGTGAGAAAATTGCCATTTTAACCGAGGAAGCGGGGCGTGTGAGCTGGAGTCGCCAGCCAATGGCGTCATATCCGCGTTACCCTCGGTTTCCGCTCGTACTGCGCGGAGTCCTGGACAAATGCGAAAGTTGTCGTTATAGCGTCTATCAAGCAACAAACGTTAGCTTGTTTCGCGCAGTCGTTATGGAACACAATTATTCTTTACCGATTGTCCCATAAAGTCCCATAAACGTACGGGTCAATTTTTATATATTTTATAACTCGTAAAACTGCGCGGCGTTATCACAACAATGAGTTCGACAAATGCAGTAACATCTATGATAACCAATTTAGTATTAAACCTTACTTTTCTTGCGGTTAATTCACTTTAATGAAATAAAAGCATGTCATTAAACACAACATTTATAAAAATAGATTTTTACCACTTTACCTCATCCATGAACATGATTTTTCGATTCCCGTCTGATTACATCCACGGTGGAGTTAAAAACGACAGTTCCCATCATTCCACGCTCCTTCACATCGTCATCAAGCGACGCTGTTGTTGTTTTTAGGAATGTAGCGCCCTCTAGCGGCAGAAAATCTTGCATATTGTACCTTTAAAATGTAGTTTCAAATGTTTATTTTTTAAATAATTTGGTCACTGGTCGAAATTTTGACATAGTAAATACATCCATGTGATAGAAACTCACTGTTCCCATTCAGATCCACCTTAAAGTCCACCTTATCTGTGGTTTTATTTATTTTATGGCATAATGCACACCTCGTGTAGTAATTTAAAACACTAATATAAAATATAAGCACACTTCATGCACTGCCATCACTGTAGTATTTAAATAATTAGCCAAGATTAGCTGTTGTTGTTGTTGTTGTTTGGAATGTAGCGCCCTCTAGCGGCAGAAAATCTTGCATATTGTACCTTTAATAATAATAATAATACATTTTATTTAGTGATCTTATAATAAATGTATTTGTCTATTACAGATGCTGCAGGAACGCTTCCGTGAATTTGCGCGGGACACCGGGAACATCGGTCAGGAGCGCGTGGACGGTGTGAACCGCATGGCGGACGAGCTGATCAACGCCGGGCACGCCGACGCCGCGACTGTGGCCGAGTGGAAGGACGGTCTGAACGAGGCCTGGGCCGATCTGCTGGAGCTCATCGACACGCGCACGCAGATCCTCGCCGCATCCTACGAGCTGCACAAGTTCTACCACGACGCCAAGGAGATCCTGGGCCGAATCCTGGACAAGCATAAGAAGCTTCCGGAAGAGCTGGGCCGAGACCAGAACACGGTGGAAACCTTGCAGAGGATGCACACCACGTTCGAGCACGACATCCAAGCACTCGGGACGCAGGTGCGTCGGTCAGATACAGAAACACACACCGATATTAGTACACACAATCATTTTGGGCTAGAATGAATTGCATTGGTCGAGAAGTTTGACATTCTCTTCTCAGTAAAATGGCATAATATGGATCTTAAATCTCTAAATAGCCTTATGAGACTAATATTGCAAGTACATTAACCAGTTTATTGACTAAATGCACTAAGCCTCTACACTTGGATAATGGATCACAACATGTTATGTCTTTTGAAATCTCATAATTTTTCATCATCAAACCTTTAAAGGCCCCCTGAAATCAACATGTACGTTTTTTAGCTTTAGTATGAATATGTTAGCCTTAAAGGGATAGTTCACTTTAAAATTAAAATTCTATATTCATATTCTCACCCTCAAGTTGTTTCAAACCTGTATGAATTTCTTTCTTCTGCTGAACACAAAGGAAAATATTTTGAAGAGTGTCGGTAATCAAACAGTTAACTGGAGCCATTGACTTCCATAGTAGGAAAAATAAATACTATGGCAGTCAATGGGACCAGTTAACTGTTTGGTTACTGACATTAGCCGCGTTTCCACCTCGGGAACTT
>NC_136897.1:28236525-28241525 GCF_949152265.1 Phoxinus phoxinus
GCTTGTGAACCTGACACATGTCGTCCTGTCCGAGAGTCTAAATGATACAGGCTTTTGTGTGAGCTGGTTCTGTTTGTTTGAGGTGATTGACCATAAACGATCTGAAAAGACTGAGCGGCGGCTGTGTTTTCATGTCCAGTAGCGCTTATGTCCTCTTATGTCCTCCTCTTATATTCTCTTATGTCCCCTTATGTCCCCTTATGTCCCCTTATGTCCTCTTATGTCCCCTTATGTCCCCTTATGTCCCCTTATTTCCTCCTCTTATATTCTCTTATGTCCTCTTATGTCCCCTTATGTCCTCTTATGTCCCCTTATGTCCTCCTCTTATATTCTCTTATGTCCCCTTATGTCCTCCTCTTATATTCTCTTATGTCCCCTTATGTCCCCTAATGTCCCCTTATGTCCTCTTATGTCCCCTTTATGTCCTCTTATGTCCCCTTATGTCCCCTTATGTCCTCTTATGTCTCCTTATGTCCCCTTATGTCCTCTTATGTCCCCTTATGTCCCCTTATGTCCCCTTATGTCCCCTTTATGTCCTCTTATGTCCTCTTATGTCCCCTTATGTCCTCTTATGTCCTCTTATGTCCCCTTTATGTCCTCTTATGTCCTCTTATGTCCCCTTATGTCCCCTTATGTCCCCTTATGTCCTCTTATATTCTCTTATGTCCCCTTATGTCCCCTTATGTCCCCTTATGTCCCCTAATGTCCTCTTATGTCCCCTTATGTCCCCTTATGTCCTCTTATGTCCTCTTATGTCCCCTTTATGTCCTCTTATGTCCCCTTATGTCCCCTTATATCCTCTTATGTCTCCTTATGTCCCCTTATGTCCTCTTATAACCCCTTATGTCCTCTTATGTCCCCTTATGTCCCCTTATGTCCTCTTATGTCCCCTTATGTCCCCTTATGTCCTCTTATGTCCCCTTATGTCCCCTTATGTCCTCTTATGTCCTCTTATGTCCCCTTATGTCCTCTTATGTCCCCTTATGTCCTCTTATGTCCCCTTATGTCCTCTTATGTCCCCTTATGTCCTCTTATATTCACTGTTCTCCACTTGCACACATTCACTAACGGATTAACTGACTCTTTCTCTACAGTTTGTATGTTGTATTTATATATGAGGTCATGATGTACAGTCAAACCAAAAATTATTCAGACACCAGACATTCATACAGTGACTACCAGTGTGTGTGTGTGTGTGTGTGTGTGTGTGTGTCTGTCTGTCTGTCTGTCTGTGTCTGGTGTGTGTGTGTGTGTGTCTGGTGTGTGTGTGTGTGTGTGTGTGTGTGTGTGTCTGGTGTGTGTGTGTGTGTGTCTGGTGTGTGTGTGAATAGCGAATAAACTATAGAGAATAAACTGTGATAATGTTGTGATAAAGGTGTCTGAATAAGTTTATGTTTGACAGTGTATATATATATATATATATGGAGATTATTGAGTGATGCTGAGGGTTTGCTCACAGATGTGAGTGTTGAGATAGTAAAGATGAACTAAAGAGATGTTGTTTGAGTTCCCGAACGCCGGTTTAGCGGATCAGGACGAGGACTCCCCGTCACACGGGGCTGTGGTACAGTAGCACTTCTGGAGTGAATACTGTGTGCCGTTGCTTTCAGCATGACGTGTTTTCCATCAGTTTATGAACAGATTAATATTCAGAGATCTACGATGTGTCCTGGCAGGGACTGTAGATCCACAGCTTTACATCTCGCATGATCTTCTCTGCATTTAGAGTCAACATGGAACGGCATTCAAACCCGTATTAATTCCGTCATGTGATGTATTGCAAATATTTTCCGATATTAATAACATTATCTAATAGTGATATAAATAAATATAATATATTAGTATGGATAATACATATCTACTAATATTTTAAATGTATTATTTTAGTCAAATAATTATATTAATATATTAAGATTAGTATAAAACTAACATACTTCATATTAATAGATTCTGTTTTATTTTATTTTAGTATAAATAAATAAATAAAAATATTAAGATTAGAATTAAGCTATATTAGTAAATATAATATTTCTACTAATATATTAAATGTATTATTTTAGTAAAAATAATTAAATTATATTAATATATTAAGATTAGTATAAAACTAAAATAATTTATTAATATAAATACTTCATATTAATTTTAAGTTTTTTAGTAAAAATAATTAAATTAAAATATTAAGATTAGAATAAAGCTAATATAAATAAATAAAAAAATTATATAAATTCCTTGTTTATATAAATATATTAAATGTATTATTTTAGTAAAAAATAAATCAGATGCATTTAATATATTAAGATAGTATAACATTTATATAAATAATATATTTATATTAATTTATTAAATGTATTACTTTCATTTAAAAAATCATATTATAAAACTAATATAAATACTTTATTTATATTAATATATTAAATGTATTATTGTTATTAATAAATTGAATAAATGTAATATATTACGATTAGTATACAATTTATATAAATAAATATAATATATTAATGTAAATACTTTATATTAATATATTACATTTATTGTTTAAGTAAAAATAAATACATTTAATATATTACGATTAGTATAAAATTAATTTAAATAAGTATTGTATATTAATATAAAGAATATATATCCTAGATTTAATAACATGACATCAAAAAAAAAATCCCTAACAATAAGTTAATGTTTAACAAACTAAATATGGTGAATATTGAGTTCATGTTGACTTTCTAGTGTATTTTTACTATTAATCACTTTTTCACATTTTAATGAGATTTCTGAATCAGCCAAAGTGATTTTTTCCTCCTAACGATTTCTGAAACGGTTCTTTCAGAATTTATCCTGTGTGACTGACTTTTATGCAAGTAAAATCATGACAAATGTTTTTAAACTTGAAAAAAAATGCATTGCATTAATAACCGTGCTTGCATTTTAAATACATAAAAAAAAAAAAATTGGGGCTTGCATTAAAAATACAATGCATATTTTTTCAAGTAGCCTAGTGCAATTCAACAAGCTCTTTTGTTTTAAAAACATTTGTCATGATTTTACTTCCATAGACTTTAATCTCTAAGCTGTCGAGCCCTGACGTGTGTGTGTGTGTGCGAGTGTAACGTGTGGTTGTGTGTCCTCAGGATGGAGTGGACGGTGAGATGAACGGAGTGGGCGAGAGGAGCTCGAAGGAGCCGAGCCCGATCCCGTCCCCGAGCGCAGAGAGGCGTGGGAAAGGCAGTCAGTCCTCGACTCTTCCGGCTAAAGCTCAGGAGAATCCGGCGGCTCAGCTCGAGGCGTTCCTGCACCGCAAGCACGAGTGGGAGGGACACAACAAGAAAGCCTCCAGCAGGTACGAGAGGAAGCACTTGATGCTAAGAAGGTTACAGGAACTCTATGTAACTCTTTTGTTCAAAAGTCAATGTATCATCGATGCTTCTTCCAGAACATGTTCCTGTATTGCTCTGATGTGGTAAACCTGTTAGTGTTTCCAGCAGAGCTCACGGGAGGGTTGTGGTGTGTGTGTCACTCACCCGTGTGTGTCTCGTCATATCCGTAAATACAGTACAGAGTCACACACACACACACTCTCAAACTCACTCGATCACACTCTCTCACACACAAACAAACGCACTCACACAAACGCATTCTCTCACACACACACATGCACACGCACACTCATACTCGTTCACTCACGCACTTACACACACACACACACTCTCACACACACACACGCGCACACTCATTCACTCACACACACAAACGCACTCTCTCACACACAAACGTACTCTCACACACACTCACACACACAAACGCATTCTCTCACACACACATCTCTCTCATGCACACGCACACTTACTCTCGTTCACTCATGCACACACACACAAACGCACTCTCTCACACATGCACACTCACTCTCGTTCACTCACACACACACACACACACACTCACTCTCGTTCACTCACACACACACACACACACACACACACACTCACTCTCGTTCACTCACTCACACAAACGCACTGTCACACACACTCACTCACTCACTCACGCACACTTACTCGCACACACAACACTCACTCTCGTTCACTCACGCACACTCATACACACACACACAAACGCACTCCCTCACACACAAACGTACTCTCACACACACAAACGCATTCTCTCACACACACACACACACAAACGCACTCCCTCACACACAAACGTACTCACACACACTCACACACACAAACGCATTCTCTCACACACACACACTCTCTCATGCACACGCACACTTACTCTCGTTCACTCATGCACACACACACACTCACTCTCGTTCACTCACTCACACAAACGCACTCTCTCACACATGCACACTCACTCTCGTTCACACACACACACACACACACTCACTCTCGTTCACTCACTCACACAAACGCACTGTCACACACACTAACTCACTCACTCACGCACACTTACTCGCACACACAACACTCACTCTCGTTCACTCACGCACACTCACACACTAAACGCACTCCCTAACACACAAACGTACTCACACACACAAACGCATTCTCTCACACACACACACTCTCTCATGCACACGCACACTTACTCTCGTTCACTCATGCACACACACACACTCACTCTCGTTCACTCACACAAACGCACTCTCTCACACATGCACACTCACTCTCGTTCACTCACACACACACACACACTCACTCTCGTTCACTCACTCACACAAACGCACTGTCACACACACTAACTCACTCACTCACGCACACTTACTCGCACACACAACACTCACTCTCGTTCACTCACGCACACTCACACACACACAAACGCACTCCCTCACACACACACACTAACTCACTCACTCACACTCACTCGCACACTCACACACTCCCTCAAACACACACTAACTCACTCACTCACACTCACTCGCACACATAGCCTACACACACACTCGCACACAAACACACACACACACACACACTCTTGACAGAACCCGTCGTGGCGGACCGAAAAAA